>NC_142030.1:44626589-44954589 GCF_982192425.1 Myodes glareolus | reverse complement strand
GTCATGTCATAAAAACAAATGGAAATGGTGGAATGGGAGAATAGTCAGAAGCTGTCATCAAACTGCAGACAGATAAAAGCCAATGTCGAACATGCACTGGTAGAATATTTCTCATACAGTATGCCAGCACACAGAATCTCACTCCTCCGAATTTGCATCCAATGGTTTTGTGCAGATGCAATCTCTGATGTTCTCTTAGAAAGTGGTGTCCAAGGAGAAGCGTGGCACGAACAGGCAGCAGCAGAAGGCTCTGTCTCAGGACCACAATCAAGAGTTCTCACCCAGAACCTGTCCCTCTGGGTAGGAAAAGAGATGGCAGAGGAACATGGCATACAAAAGACACAGCGGAGTGTTTTGCTTCTTCTCTTGAATGGAAACATAAGGTACTGATTGATCTATTTTCAAAGACGCTAATGTCCTGTATCAGTCATATGCATTCCTTGAGAGTTATAATGTTGTCTGCTATGTTCTAGCTTACAGTGCTATCCAGGAAAAACCAACAATGTTCACAGAGGGCCAGCAAAGAACTCTTCAATACAACAATACCTTTATCAGACAAATAAAACACAAAGTCAGTGTTGGTATGGAATGGTGAGGACTCACCTTACTGGCTGCTAGAAAAGAAACACAGAACACTTGAAGGGTGTGAAGGTTTTATCTGCTTATGCCTAAAGTCCTGCCTAAGGCCATTTCTCTGAGCTGTGAGAAAGTACTACAAAACACAAGTTAAGTGAAATCTGCAAAAAGCCATTATATTTCTTCTGGAAGCCAAGTTGATTTTAGTTTTCTCATGCTTTTTTTTATTTTGGCTAGCTTTTTATGAATTTTTGTTATCAGGGACAGGGAGGGAGATGGGAAAGGAGGGTGAGCAACAGCAGATTCTTACTGGGACAGCTGAGAGCTCAAGTTTTGGAACCCACTGGACCATGGTTCAAATAAATCCCACAATTCCACCCCGCTAAGGACAATCTAACCTTGAGTGAGTTCTCTCTGAGCCTTGATTTTAACGTCTGAAAAATGGAACTGATCAATTGTACCCATGAGGGGTTTGAGGATTAAATCCCAAGACCGAAGACATGTGCTTATTAGCAGGGTAGTTGGCATACAGTGAAGTGAATCAAGAGCCAGTCGCTGCCACTGCTACCCAGGTCTGGGTAGCTTCCTCGTGTGTCTTAGCTGGCCCACCAAGGGATGTGGGACTGCTTCCTGCCCACTCCCCAGCCTCATCTTGTGCTAGTTTTTCTGTATAATGTGCCTGGTTCCTTCTGTTGCCCATGGAGAAGAGCGGGTTCCCGCCATCCACTCTAGCTGGCTTTCCTGCTTAGGATGTTCTATGCAGAGATAGCAATGTGACTGCTCTTAGAGACGCAGACTGTGGCTTAAAATCTCCGTTCTGAAGATCTTCTATGACTGAGTGTTGTGTTTTGTCTGAGGTATGTCAAAGGCTTTCATGTTGAAAACCTGCTCTAGTTGGCTGTGCTCCTGATAGGTGACTGCATCATGGGGTTGTCCCCTTCATCAATGACTTCATGTGGAATAGTCTAGTAGGAGATGGGGCCAGCGGGATGAAGGAAGTCACTGGGGGAGGGACTCTCGAGATATTCTGTTGCCCCTGAATGCTTCCTGCTCTTCTCTCTGCCACGGGCTGCCATGAGGTACACAGCTCTGTTTGGTCATGTCCTCTTCACAGTGATGTTCTGCTGGCTTCAGGCCCAAAGCCATGGAGCCAGCCCAACTGTGGACTGGATCTTCTGAGCCATCTGGCAAAACACACTTTCTCAGTTAAGTTGTTTCTTTTGAATACTTCGCCATAGTAACAATAATAAGACCTAACACACTAACCATCCTCAGAAATTATCTCAGCCATTCGCCAGCAGAACCGTGTTCCAATTACCTACTTAACACAGCTGCACACCTGACACTCTTACTGGATTAGTACATCTTCACACTTGACTATAGATTTACTGCAGACTTGTCCATAGATGGGTCCTTAGCACTTAGGAGAAACTAACTGGGAAGGCGGTGAGTCTGAACCTATAAGGAGATGGGCTGGAGGTATTAGACGTTACTAGGATTTGACAGAGGGTTTGATTCTGTGCAGATAGACCACAATGGTTTCTACGCCTAAATAGTACTGACTGGCACAGAACAAGCAAACAAGGAGAAGCTCATATATTGCACATCCACCCAGAGATCTTGGGATAGATTTCAGAGGTAATTTTTAGCAATTTGTTCTAAGTCACAGAATGCATAAAACCAACTACTATTTTTCAACTACAAGTTAGATAAATTGAATTTTTTATTCCATTGCACAACCCCTCCCCTGCACTGGACATATGTTACTAAGGAATAATCCCTTTGTTCACTGTGAAGATTTGTCACTTGAATTCGTTTAATAAAATGAAGTAGCCAGGCAGGAAGCATAGGTGGGACAACCAAACCAAGGATGATGGGAAGGAGGACAGAGTCAGGAGTCACCAGCTGGATGCAGAGGGAGCAGGAGATGAATGTGCCATGGCATGTGTCAGAGTGCAAGGAGAAATATGGATTAATCAAGTCTAAGAGTTAGCTAGCAACAAGCCCGAGCTATCAGCTGACCACTTACAAGTAATATTGAGCCTCCGAGTCAATTAGCCGCAATGCAGCCACTGGGTATTTGGAAATAGGCGGGCAGGTGAGCAATGTCCATTTATAGTGTGTGGTTTATTAGACAAAATCAGCCAAATATTTGAATCTGTAAGGATACTCATGTTTTCCTTTGATAGGTACAAGACTGTCCAACTTGGCAGTTTGTCAAGTCAGTGTCTGTCAAACAATAAGCTGAGAATCCTGCTACACGACACTGAATATTCATAAGAACCTATGTACAACATTCTCCTTAGGTTTGAATGTGGCAAGAGTACTGCTCTTGGCATTTGCTAGCGGAGCAGCAATAGTTCGGGGGATAGGAGCAATAACAAATGGTTGACAGACACAGGGTGATGGTGTTCCCCACAAGAGTCATGCACCATCTAACAAAATCCCAATGCCTGGCTTGGAAAGCCTCCCTTTGAGTTGTTGGCTGGGGCTTTGTAACAATCTCCCAAATCAAAATGGGCTGCTGCCATCACCCTTGGTTGCCTTTCATAACTTAAATGTAAGACCTTAGGGTTTAAGACACCACATACTTTAGATACAGAACCTGGATGAGTAAAGCAGCAACTGACCTGGGAGCCTCTGCCTTGAGGACTGCTCTCTCTCACAGTACGGGAAGGTGTAATAGTAATGCAAGCTGGAGAGGGAGAAGACAATGGGAAGTCCTCCCTAGCTGTAAAGTCCCGAGCCACATGACTGGCCTGGTAAGACAGTCCCAAAAGTGTGACAGTGACACTTACATCCTGGGGTAACCAACAACTATCAAATTAGACTCAAAGCCTGCCTGATGGGAAGGAATTCATGGTTGGTACTACGAACCTAGTCAATACCTGTGGCTTAAATCCTAACCTTATTTCAGGACCCTGAAAATAGATTTGGGAGCAGGTTGTTGGATCTTTGCCCCTCTTTCAAGGGACCATAATGAATAAATCTCCATTTTCTGCCTTCATTATTAATTTGGCTCTTTTGATTGGCTTATGGAGGATGGGCAGCCAACCCTGACTTGTGAGAAGGACACAGTCACTTCAAGAAAGTGCGGACAGGTCCACCAACTGTCTATGTGACAGCCCTTTCTCTTCCATTTTAAGCAATGACTTAGTACAAATAAGCATGCTTCATCTTCATGACGCAAACAACTGAACTATAATGTGAAGACATCACTTTGTGAGATGAAAACTGTGCTGTGTATATGGTTTGCTCAACATTTAAATGCTTTTATGCTAAAATTTTTTGTTTTAACTTTCAAATTGAATATACACAGCTTTTATTTTTATTTATGAGAAAGTTTGTGTCTTACTATTTTTCTCATAATTGCATTGAAGAAAGTGTTTGATGCATTAACTCCTGGTTTTTGGATTGATTTGGAGGCTTAAATGTAGCCAGGTTTTAAGAAACAAGATACTGTGTCCTGTGTGAAGACTCAGCTAGCAAACACTAGAACCCGGACTCTAGAGGACTCTGGAACCTCCTGCCTCCTGGTAGCCAGGTCAAATTTCTAACAACTTTCTGAAAGCATACAAAGCGGGAAATAAAAACCCAAACTCTTATCTGTAAGTGAGCTAAGTACACTTTGGAGAAGTGCAGGGAGATAATGGAATCCTGCAGGTTTCAGAACACAGTACAAACCTCTCCTGAATTTTCTAAATTTTTGAACGTAATTCACTTATTCAGAAAAAGAAAGTTCCACCATATATTAGATGCACAATGCATGACTTAAGCAGCCGTGAAATAATAAAAACATTTTGTCCCTGGTAATTATGATGACAGTGAACACTGAGTGTGTGTCATAGGCCAGGGAATATTGTAAAGATGTCACAGCTTTGGTCATATTTACTCCTATTAGAAATAACCATGGATACTTTTATTTAATACAGAAACAAACACACTAACAAGCTAATTTGCCTACTGAATGGAAGGGCAGGTTTCACCCTAACTGCTGTGTCTGACAATCATGATCTTTCCCTGAAGTTTTGCTGTTTCACTGCAGCTACTAGACAGTAAGATGTTGACCCATAAAACTCACGTGAGGGGTCTACATATTTTATAAAGTATCTGAAAATGAGAAGTTTGGTCCTGGCCTAATTTCAAAGTGTTTATTTCAGGACTAAGAGGGATTGAATCCAGGTTACTTGTATGGTAACCAAGTGCTTCATTTTCTTTTATCTTTTCCCATATTTATCAAATCTTGTCATTTTATCTCCTCACGACAGACTCTGGGTAGGTTACCCAGCCTGGCTTTGAACTTGTAACCTTCCTGTCTCTGCCTCCAGTGAAGCAGGGCCACCAAGCTCAGCTTTAAGTTCCAATATTTAAAGCATAAATTGAGATAGTTTAGATTCTGAAAATATTCTAGTCATTTACAGAAAGAAAGTTCTGCCATACATGAGAAGAAATGTTCTTAATTATAGTCATTATGCTAATCTGTGAAATAAGTATAAGCGATAAATTTTAAAGTCTTAAAAAGCACAGCTTTCTGGCAGTAGCTCTGTCAAGGCAGAATCACAGACGCCAGTATGGCCCCTGGTGGCAGTGAGGGCACCAACATCTGTGTGGCTGTCAGAAACCACGTAGAGGTCATGATTCCTGCTGCCACTGGCTGCTATAGGCAAGGACGTTTCTTGTACAGAGCTGTCCATGACTGCAGACTCACGACTGAGAATGAGAGACACTGAAGGGGTCTATGACAACCTCCCCCCACCTCGAAAAACAAACCAACAAAAAACAGTCCACACAGGAAGCTACTAAAGAGAATCCTTAAAAGTTGTCATACAATGTTGAAGAGTAGCTCCTCACAGCTGATGGCTTCTGGCAGATGGTGGGGTGGGCAAGGGCTCAGTTTTCTCTAAGGTGCTGGCCACTGGGAGTTAGATCACACCCCAGTGAGTGTATGAGCAATATAAATTGGACTTGGTGGGTTTGCTTTGTTTTGTTTACTTGCTTGTTTTGGGGACGGCTCAAGGGTGGGAAGGTAGAACTGGGACGAATGGGAATTGAGTGTACTCAGGGTGCATTGTACAAAATTCCCAAATAATTAATAAAAAAATATTATGTTGGTGGGGAGAATAGTTTCCAAAAGAGAATTTGTTTTTACAACAGAGACGTGATGAGAAACTTGAGCACATATTCACTGTGGCAATAACAATGTAAGGAGCGTTCTTAAGTTCACCAATAAAAATCAGCACTTAATATGGGATGGACTCCACTGAGCTGTACGCAATTTGCCTTAATCACAGTCACTCATGCACAGTGGAACTAAAGCCAACTCGCAAGCAGGCACACAAAGTTTACCTTGAGAGCCACTTCACGCACTGCCAACGTGACTGTGGTGTGCATCGTGCATCCCTCCCAGAATTTCCTTTCTAACTTTGGAGATAGACAGAGGGTGCAGTTAACAGGAAGAAGGATTAAAGTTTCTGTTCTTTTTATGCCTGGAAACTGAAGCTGACTCACATTTACAGCCAACCAAATGGTGGTAGAGCTAGAACGTGTAAGTGGCGGAGCACTTGCCGAGTGTACACAAGGTGATGTGTTGGATCCCTAGAATTCAGAAAAGAACATGAACACACAAGCACACACGTACACATGCTCATGCAGACATATACACATGCACGTGTACACACACACACACACACACACACACACACAGAGACACACACGCACCAACGCCTTTCAAAGAGAATCAACACACTAGGGGAAAGACTAAACTCAAAGTCTTCAAATCAGAGACACATTAATTTTGCTCTTCCTCATCCAAAGACCCAGTGGCTGTGGTTATAGAACACATTTCTGCTTGGATGCATCTTGCAATGCAGGGAGTGAATAGACAGACTCTCTAGGCAGGGATGGCAGCCTCTGCTGTTCAAGCTTTCAGATGTCTTCACTAGCCAGGGGGACTCGGACAAAAATATTTAGATAACAAAGTATGTCTCACTGTACAAACCCAGAAACCAAACAGATGGTAAGAAATGTCCAACTTTATTTTTGGATTTCAAGAGTATGGCATTTTGTTTGCTGGTTCAATAGAGTCAGAGGTTAAACGGGAGGGAGAGAAGCGCTGAGAAACATTTAACTACATTATAAAGCTTTCTGGGGACAGAGGCCATATTGTTAAATTTTTGTGTTATCTTTCCACCTCATATTGTAGCTTCCTAATAGAAATGTTGGATGAATGTATAAAAACACAAATGACAGGATTCTCAATCCTACAAATGTACTGCAAATTCATTTTGACCCTATTATTGTAATTTTAAACTTATAGCTGAACTAGCAGTTAATACAGATGACAACCTGATTTCTAGTCATTACGTGTTCATTCACTTACAGTTACAGCTAAGACCCCTGGCTACAGGGTCTGGCAAATGGCTTGGCAGATAAAGGTACTTGCTGTGCAAAACTGACAGTCTGAAATCAATCCCTAAACCCAACATAAAAGTGGAAGGAGAGAAAAGACTCCACAAGGCTGTCCTCTGAGACACACACACACACACACACATACACACACACACTGTATGTACACTAAGGCAAAACAAAGGAATAGAAAGAACTCTGATTATGAAGTATTATCAATGCCACTAAAAACCATGCAAAAGTTTTAGATTTCTCATGGCCAAAATGAAGCTAATATGCTAACCACACAGAATTACTGAGGACTGAATGTTTTCACTGTATGGAAGGCAAATAAATATCCAATAAGAATTGGCTGCTGTGTAATTTGTTATTCTATGTAGATATAACCTTGAATATATACATTATTTACTATTGGTTCATTAAAATGGGGTCACTATTATAATATAGATTATAGGTTAGTATTAAAGTTCAAAACAAAATATAATAGTGTTTTTGTCAATTTACATTAAGTGGGAAACCATTACAAGTCATTGTGAATTTTACATACACTCTCATAAGCAGATGTCCAAAGTAGATGAAAATCTACAAGGATAAACCAAATAATTTTCAAAAGATTTATTTAACTTTATGTGTATGAGTATTTTGTCTGCATGGATGTATGTATATCAATGCATGCCTGCTGTCCATGGAAGTCAGAATAGGGCATTGAAGTGCCTGAAACTCAAGATTATAAGACACCATCTGGGTAGGAAATAAACTTGGGTCTTCTGCAAGAGCAACAAATGCTTTTAACCACCGAGTAAAACCTCTAGTCCCCAAGAAAATGTTTTCTAAAAAAAAATGATTGTAAATAAACAATTCTACTGATATCTCTTCAATCATACATTCTACAAAAACAATCATGCAAGCTAAAGAAAATGTATGACTTTGTGGAAAAAAATCTTCACATCCTTAAGAAAATGTTTTCTGTGCAAAATGAATCCATTTTTGTCAAAACAATTTTTCCAGAAGCATTATTTTAGACACTGTATTCTTTGTGTTCTTTGAGCACTAAAGACTTCCCAGAACTATTCTACAGACCCCGAGACTGGGGCATCTGGACACGAGTGGTTATACAAAAGCAGAACACCAAGAGCTAGAAGATCATTTTAAGGTTTTAGGAAAGTATTTTAATTGGTCAAATTATCTGAAAAATTAAATAGAATTCATGTTCCAGTTTCAATAAAGAGGTGCTCTTGAGTATCAGATTTGCAGGTCACCTGTAAGCAAGTCCAGGGAGGCACAGATCTTGTCATGGGTGTAGACATGTGTTGTGAAGCCACATAGCTTTGGCTCACAGAGGTGGGTAGTTCCATCAGCTGGCACCTGGCTAAGGTTCCCCAAGCATTCTAGCTACAGGAATCCCCCTAGCTATGTTTTCAACTACTGTGTTCAACTGAGTCCAAAAACATAGATATTTATCTGACTCAAAAGTGGTCACCATCACTTAACCTTATTACCTGAGTGTTCTGGTTTGTGTTGTGTCAACTCAACACAAGCGAGAGTTATCTGAAAGGAGGGAGCTTCAGTTGAGAAAATGCCTCCATAAGATCTGGCTGTATGGCATTTTCTTAGTGAGTGATTGATGGGGGAGGGCCCCACCAGCCCTCCTTCATCTGTCACTAAGAAAATGTCCCACAGGCTTGCCTATGGGGCAACCTAGTGGGGACATTTTCTCAACTGATGTTCCCTCTTCCCAAATGACTCTAGCTTGTGTCAAGTTAACATAAAACTTGCCACACAAAATACATTCTCAATATTGTACGAACAATACAATTGTGTATTTACAAGTCTTTTCATCACTCAAAACAGAAACTGTGTACCTGCTAAATAACAGCTTCTCAAAGGCTTCTCACATGGCTCCATGATCTCTCTTCTACTTCCGGTCTTCGTGAATCTGCCTTATGCAATCATGTGCTTGTCTCTTTTATCTACTCAAAGCTGTTTCCAGTTTTACTCTCAAGCAAACACTTGTAACTCATACTTCATGACATCATATGATATAAATAGGTTACGAGATGAGCTCCTTGCAGCCATAGATGCACTGACCCACAGCCAAGAAACTGGAAGACATTTACAAACAGTTCTGCTAGATTCAGAGTTGGTGTGACCCAGACAAGATGGTGTCTGGTCCCTTACACGTACTCCAAGATCCTCTGACCTTTGCCCTCTGTGCCTTCAGGATGCGAAAGCTCTCTCCAACACCACTGAACTCGAAGGGGTGGGTAGGATACTAGGCACTTGCCATTTTTCCTTTTCTCCACATTTTCCTTTTCACGGGATGGAGTTGCTCACGTTCATGGTGGCTGTCCCTTCCTTAATCACAGACATACCCAGAGGCGTATCTTGGCAGCCTTCTTCTATACAAGCCAAGCTGACAGTGAAGGTTAGGTGTTAGCAATAAAGTATCTGTGGGCTTGGAAAGGTGGTTGAGAACATCTGGTCTTGCAGAGGACCCAAGTTTGGTTCCCAGCACATGTTGGGCAACTCTGGCTTCAGGAGTTCTGACGCCCTTTTCTGGCCTCCTTAGGCACTGTACTCACATGCATAAACCTCAATGCAGACACATACATATATTCATAATTTTAAAGAATCTTACAAAAAAAGGTATTTGGGTTCAGATAACTAACTTTGGTGTGATAAATCAGAAGCATTCCAATTTAAATCAGGCACACAGAAATAAAACAACTTTCCACTAGGCTAGTATATTATTTAAAGAAGAGTAAAAATGCAGGCAACAGACAGAAAATTAAGCAACTGCTTGTTTTTTTGTTTGTTTGTTTGTTTTTGTTTTTTGAGTCAGGGTTTCGCTGTAGATATCAAGCCTGTCCCGGGACTAGCTCTTGTAGACCAGGCTGACCTTGAACTCACAGATATCTGCCTGCCTCTGCCTCCTGAGTGCTGGGATTAAAGGTATGTGTCATTACTGCCTGGCTAAGGGATGGATTCTGTCTACCCCTGGGGAGAGAAGCAATAATTTCTAAGGAAACATGTATACTTTCAAAGAAGTCATACTAAATATCCTAATTTTGTTTTCAATAGGGGTTATTAGAGTAACAGGTTAGCAGAGATCTAGACGCATAGAATATAAAATAATGGATTTTGTTTGTTTGATCCATGTTGAATCGATTACAGTCAGTGTCCTTTTCATTCCAAGATGTCTCGTGATTTAGCAGCGTCGCTGGCATCTGGAGACTTCCTTGTGTTTTAGCCCCAAATATCCTGGGATCCCATGATGACCTCCTGGCTGAAACTGGCGTTTTCCCATGGAGTCTGGGCTTGGGGACGAGAGAACAAGAGCTAGCACCAGAAATTCTCACTGTCACTGGAAGGGCTCCCTGCTGTCTCTTGATGGATGGAGCAGGAAACACAGTTTGAAACACTGAGCTCAGACTGACAATACCAATGTAATCTTAACATTACAGGAGCTTTCTCCCCGCTGGGTGAGGGAAGCTGTTGCACACCATCCCTCGACTGCAGACAACAAAGCAGAGCAGCGGTCAGTGGCTGACGAGCTCCTGGACTGCTGTCAGGACAGAAACCACGAGCTGACAAGCTGGAGGTGAGCGGTGGTCACTCAGCACCAGGCCCTGCCTCACGTGCCCTTTCCAGCACAGGGCTGCAGCCCCCCTCCGCCCACCTCTTCTATGCCTTCCTCACACGAAACACATTCTAATTCCATCAGCACACACACATAGAAATTGAATCTCAGGCAGCCACCTATTTTCTAGTTTTACTTAAGTACTAGAGTTTTTAAAGGCTCTACCTACATAATATATCTTCCCATATTTTTAAGTGGGAAGCTGAAAATCAGAACATGTGTGTACAATAAGTTGAAAACTCAAAATGGCTTGTGGTGAAAATCAACAATTATCTCTGGCTTCTGTTTCCTTCCCTACTGTGAATTCAGCTCACCCACACAGGGCTTCCTAAATCTGCTCATTGATTATCTCACAGTCTTCAGTTCCTTCATTTCCTCTGTATGAGGACACCACTGCTTCTGGCCTTTTTGTGCCATAATATTAAAAGTGGTTACGTTCTTTCTAAAAGCAGAACACTTGACAAAACCACATTATTTCTCTGATGCCATAGAAGGAGGGCTTCCTTTACTAATGTGTCTTGGACCTTATATTTGTGCCATGCTCTTACGTTAGACTTTCTGACTTCTAATGGCATGCATATTCATTCCATTTTATATGCAGGTTAAAATGTAATTTATAAGACTAATATTACCAACAAGCAAATTACTATAGTTATAACTTGAATGTTCAAATATTACGTCCAAATATTACAACCCATTGAGGATTTCTCTCCTTTACCATATGCCAGATTTTTTAGTCTTACACATATTTCTGTATACTGAAGCATCACCGAATTTCACTGGATATGAGATCAGTCAAATATCCCACTAATTAGCTCAGCATCAGGGATAGGAGCTGTATGCTAGGACAGAGAAAACACTAAGGGACAGGCTTACAATACTGAATCTGGGCCCAAAAGCTGCAAAGGAAAAGAAATTTCAATCTCTTTAAAGGACTTGAAACTAATAAAATTAGGCACCAAATTCAATCCTGAATAGTGCTTTTAGGGATTTTATGTCAAAATCTCGCTTCTGCAATACTAAGAATATGCACACTGTTTTCAATTTAAAACCCACAGCTGAGAATGATTCAAGTGTCTCAAAGGAGGGAACGGTTCCCCTTCTGGACGAACAGATTTTCTCTCCCAGAGTTTTCCCAGTGAACTGAGGACAAGCAGGCACAGACCTCAGGGCGGCACTGCTGAGGCTTCTGGGAGCAACTTCCCAGGGGAAGTGATTTGTACTCAGAGTTCCAGAAGAATGACCACTAGTGGGGGGGACTGCCAACAAGCTCCGTTTGGGGCTCAGAAAGTGCCGCAGAGAAGGGAGCGCATTTACTGTCAGTACCCCACCATACAGTCTTTCAGAGCATTTAAACACTGAGTTGACTTGTGGGCCACACAAGGACACATCTGAGTACGCGCTCAGAGAGAGCTGCCAGCTCCGATGCCTGTGTTGGGACATTTCCACTTTCTTTAACAAAGATGAGCTCAGTATTTAAAATCAGCAGAACAGGACCTGGTAATGTCAGATACGTGGTACTTTATGATGCATAAAATGATCTGAACCATTTCATTAGTATAGAGTATCAACTCAAGCTTTATTGTAAAGTACATTTATGAAGTATCAGTAAAATGTTATTTTTTAATCAGATTTTCTTTGATATTTGCTAAAATTTCAATAAAATGCATTGATAACTAGATCTCATACTGTTAGGAGATCTTTGGAGTGAGGTATTTTGTCCCCTTTAACGTCCTAAGATTAACAAGGCTCTCTCAGTGTGGCTAAAGGTGTATGAAGACAGTTAATTAGCATATCCCTAACTAAACACCATTATTTTAAAAGAGATTAATGTGAGAATTCCACACACGAAATACCTGCTTGTGTCAAGGAGGTCAAAGAAGAACTGCAATGTAATTATGGAAGCAAACAATGAGCCTCTCACCAACTGTCCTACCACATTTATTTCCTAATCGTGAATCAAGACTTCAACTTCGGGAATGAGGCACAGCTGTGCACACCCAGCGTGCCCCTGAGAGCTGGTAAAGGTTCTGAATGGTTTGCTGGGCGGGGGGAGGGGGATGTGGGGGGGTAGGAATGAGGTCATGTTTTATTCACTTGAAGCTCAGGTTCCGTTTTTCAAGACTGTAACTACTCTCTGCCTCGCTGACTACTCTAACGGAATTCCAAAAGTACGTGGCTGCTTGTGCCCAGCTGTCTGCCACACACGAGTTTGCTGTTTCTTTTGGATGTCTTCAAAAGACAGGACTCCAGTGGCAGAATTACACGGGACTTTGATTTCTTTAGAACAGTTTAACAGGGCATTTAGAGAGTTTGCCAGCACAGAGGTACCAAATCAAAACCAGAGACTGTAGCTTTTGGCCAGGTGCAGCCGATCTTGTTTGCAACAGCCTGCTGGGCACTTCAAACTCAGGCAACTGAATGCTTCAAGCAAAGAGGAAGTGCAGGGACAGAGTCCTAAGCAGAGGGAGCAACAGCAGCTCCTGACAGCAGCAACTAACAACCCAAAACTCAGGAGGATTCTGGGGACTCTCCACAAGCTTTCGCAGGGTGTCAGCAGAGGTCATGGCAAGAAGAGACACACAAGAGGAAGCTGCACATCACACAGATGAAGAGAGCCACAGTCCTGATAGTACAGGTGTAACAAATGCAGGAGGACTGACCCTTGAGTCTCATATACACTAGGCAACTGCGTACACAGGCTATATCCCTGGAGACTGGTTTTTATGAATACTGTAGAGCAGATTTTACAGAGGTAGAAACATAGACTTTATCTGAGACATAAAGTAAAATTTAACCAAATTCACCTTTTGAAAAAAACTAAAAATAAATACCAAAGACATAATTTCACATGTTATATGAAGAGGACCTTACAGCTTTTGTTAACCTGGCCTGCGCCAGAAGCAGGTGCAGCCAGTGTACTGAAACCCAATCATGCCGCATCAAATCCCTATAAAATCAAAAGGTCTTGGCATACTGTTGTGTTTCACTAAGCTCCATTATGAACCCAACTCACACTCCTAAACAAGGAAGACTTCACAGGTCCCAGCCCTGGAAACTTTCACAAGTCTTGATAGGTTCTTGTCCAACAGCGAGTGCTCTAAAGCACTCACTAAGTGACAGCTCATCAGAAGGTTGGGTGGCAGGATTGTCAGTAACGGGAGTATTTCCTGACTCAAATAGCAAGATATGGAGTTTGACAACAGGTCATGATATATCTATTGTTAAAAATAAATGCCCAGAAAAATCATAAGATTTAGTCATCTGTATCTAAAAAGGAAAAGCACATACTTTTATCTCAAATCTAAATCCTACTTTCTAATCTGAATGTGTGAAATATTTTTCTAAAGTGTACTGATTAGCAAACGTCCCAAAGTAGTATCAATTCCACAAATCCTCACTTGACGATAACTGTTAGTGTGTGAAAATACACTTAAATATACCTGTCCTATATCTTAAAACGGTATAAATTTAAACAAGTCCATCAAAATTAATGTAATAGTGCAACAGCTCTCATCTGATATCACTTGCACACATATCTTATACTTCCCTACAGAATAAGCTCAGAACTGAATCATGTGCAATTATTTTTATTCTATTCTATGGCCCACATATGTGTGTCCCCTCTGTGATGGTTAAGCTTGTTGGCCTGATACTGAGAAACACAAGGAAGACTGGTAAAGGGTACCTCTAGGTATTTGTGAGTGCACCTTCAGAGAGGATTGTGTCATGAGAACTCTGGCCTAATGGACAGCTAATTCACTGGAAGATCTGAAGTTTGAATAGGCCACTGGAAAGATAAGGCCTGCTTTGAAGGAGATGACTCAGACCACGTCCTCAGGGCCCTTTTTTTGCTGCCCTGTTCTCATTCTTGTCCATCCATTCTGCCACGCCCTCCCCTCCATGACGGATGGATGGAAATTCCTGCAACCATGAGCAGATCGTGTCTCTCCTCCTTTCAGCTGTCTGTGTTAGATATGTGGTGACACAAGGATCTAATGTGTCCCCAAGTTTATATATTAACTTACCTAACCGCTAAGGTAATAGCAGTAGGCAGAGGGCCCTCAGGGTGTGACAGGACTTCCGTTCATTTTAAAAAGCTCTACTATAACACAAAAGAAACATTCTTTCCCAATCTCTCCAATTATTGTAGTCAGGATAATACACATAAAAGATTCTGATGGATGTGAATAGTATCCTTACAGTTCAGACTAAAGGAGTTCGAGTGATCCTTAAATCCAGTGAACACATAGCAAGAAAATACAGAGAAGCAAACGAATGCCTGATGCAGGCAGTAAACTTCATGGCTCCCTGATCCTATGTTTCCTGTCCTCCAGAATACCAAGAAATAAGCTTCTGTTGTGTATGAGCCTCCTGTGTTATGGAATAATCATTTTGTACACCGTGAAGATGTATCTTTGACAAAGTGCCTTTTGATTGGATTAATAAAAGAGCTGACCAGCCAATAGCTAGGCAGGAGGTACAGGCAGGACAGCCAAACATAGAGAACACTGGGAAGAAGGGCTGAGTCTCAGGAGTTGCAAGTATACACAGAGGGAAGATGAACCCACTGTGATGAAAGAATGTACTGCCATGTGGCAGAGGGTAGACGAGAAGTATGGGTTATTTTTAAATGTAAGAGTTAGCTAGTAACAAGCCTGAGCTATTAGCTGAGCATTTATAATTAATAATAAGTCTCTGAGGAATCATTTGGGAGTGGTTGCCGGGACACAGGACAGTCCAAATGACCTAAGACTTTGTTCTAAAATTACTAACAACTAGAATGTGTACCAAGTAATATGAAGTTGGTAAAGAGATTGAACATTTAGACCTATCCGAGGAAAATAAGTTGAAACTTTTGGGTTCATTTCTTAAAAGTTTAATTCTAACACACAAAGCAACAGTTTTTCCTTAATTTTTCCAGTTTTCACACAAGAATAATAAAATAAAATGATGATGATAACTGAGGTCATGTGTATTTCCAATCAAGCATTACCTACTCTTGGACTGTCCTCCTTCACCAGAAAACTTTCTCTATGCTTGGTATATTATGTGGCATGCCTGAGTGTTCTAACTGCATGAAGATTCTGTGACATAGTGTTATGGAAATTGCTTTAATTATGTAAAGATGTGTTACACATTTGTGTATGCTGTGGAATATTACTTAAATCATGTACATTTGTTTCTGCAGCCTTTGTTAATGATGTAAAGGTGTGCTCCATTTGTTTATGCTCTATTTGTTTAGCTATGTAAAGATGTGTTATATCTGTTTCACCTTACCTGCCTAAGGCATCTGATTGGTCTACTAAAAAGCTGAACAGCTAGGCAGGAGAGGGATAGGCAAGGTGGCAGGCAGAGAGAAAAAGTAGGAGGAGACATCTAGGCTCAAGAGAAGAAAAGAGAGGAGAAGGAGAAGAGAACAAGGGAGAAGAAAGAGACACACCAGGGCCAGAAGTCAGACATGGAGACAGCAGGAAAAGTAAGATATATAGAAAGGAAGGAAGGAAGGAAGGAAGGAAGGAAGGAAGGAAAGAAGGAAGGAAGGAAAGAAGGAAGGAAAGAAGGAAGGAAGGAAGGAAAGAAGGAAGGAAAGAAGGAAGGAAGGAATGAAGGAAAGAAGGAAGGAAGGAAGGAAAGAAGGAAGGAAGGAAGGAAAAAAGGAAGGAAGGAAGGAAGGAAAGAAGGAAGGAAGGAAGGAAGGAAGGAAGGAAGGAAGGAAGGAAGGAAGGAAGGCCAGAGGCAAACTGTAAAGAGAAACTGGTTAAAATAAGAGCTAAGATAAGACCGAGCATTTATAACTAATAAGAGGTCTTTGTGCCATGATTTGGGGGCTTTTTGGTGGCCTAAAAAAGAAAGCCTGGCACAACACAGTCCACACTGTCACTGTCTCTGAAATGCTATGACTCCAGTCTCTACCACACTATTAAAAATTTACGATGTAGGACCTGAGAAATACCTTGGCTCTCCTGTGCCTGTAAACCTGTTCTTCCCTACAAATAGGCTGTTTAACACTATGCTCCCCTTCCCATGCTGCCACTCACAGCTCCTGCAAACACAGCCCCTGACCACACACACCGACGCCCCACTGTGCTCTGAAGGTTATCAGGACTCCATCCTTTTAACTTACAAATTATATTCCTTGGTGATTACTCTTCTTGTCCCTTTGACTTCACCTCTACACCAATAAGCTCCTCCATGCACAACTTAAAGCAACATACTCAGAGCTAACTTCTTTCTTTTTGGCACTTTGAGAATTTATTTTCCTATAAACAAGTTTCAATAAGCAAAGTTTTAAAAATAAATGTTTTTATTAATTCTGTTGAGAAATTCTCATGTACTCGTCACCCATCTAGCTCCAACTCCTTCCAGATTTCCCCCTCCCTCCCTCCCAACTCTCTCTGTGTTGTCTCTTTTTCTTTTAAAACTATTGAGTTTAATTTATGTTGTACAACTATTCTTGGGTGTGGAGCCTGTCCTAGATTTGATCAACTTCCCAAATGATCATACCATTAAAAAAAACTGATAGTCTCTTTCCTGGGAGCTGTCAAAGGCTAATGGCTACTCAGCTAGGGTTTGGATTCTCACCTCCCAGATTCCAGGCTGAGAGTTTTGTCTGGCTTGGGTTTGCACAGATCTGCATGCTGGCACAGTCACTGTGAGTTCAGATGTGCAGCTGTTTTGCTTTGTCCAGGAGACACTAAGCAAAGTTGTAAAGTCTCTGTTCCCACAAACAGCAATTAACTCCAACAACCAGAAGCAAGTATGACTGCCAAAAACAAAATAGCAAAAAAACTGACTCCAATGTCAGGGGAAAGTAATGTGAAATCATATGCTGATGGGCGGAGCCCACCAGTCTGTTCTGAGGGGACAGATTTTAGTCCAAATACAAATCATCAATCCACCTCAGGACTCGAACAAACGAGAAGATGTACAGACGAGTGGAAAAGGCACAGACATTAACGAGTAACTCAACTTACGGAAACACTGCTCAAAACAGAACTAACCCTGTAGATGAAAGAGAGATTTGGACCACTAAGAATTTTATCTGCTTTCTTAAGCAGTTCTGTGGGGTGTCAGCTGTGAGATTCCTTCCCATTAAGTGAAAAGCAGGACCACAGTGCAAGCCCCGGAGTCCTGCCAAGTGATCATTCTTGTAGCCCAGCGGAATGTGGTGTACCACTACTGCAAGAGAGGGCAGGGGCAGCGAAGCAGCTGCCATATGGTGATCTAAATCAGAAGAGGACAAATGCACACTGGCTCACGGTGTCAGATCACAGAACAACACTCACGGTGGCCAGGAAGTATCGTTTCTGTGCACACAGTAATCAGGACTGAGAGATCCCTTTACAGTAAAAGCACAAGAGAGGCATGTTTCGAAACAACTGCTTTCAAGTAGGAAGCAGATCTATAGTGCTAGCTGCTCCTCAGACCAAAGGATGGTTTAACCATTATGAACAGGATTAACCACATTCCTCCTCTAAAGAGATTCAAATGCTGCTTGGGAGTATGTCCCCAGTGAGGTTCAGTGACCCAGTCACTCTAAGACAGAACTTAAAATTACATTGGGCTTGATTTTAACAACATAGCCAATGTCCACAGGGCTAATTTCTGTTTCCTCTAAACGAAGACATCTTAAACGAACTATGGCATTAACTTATTGTTTGTTTTCTATAAAATGGAACTTGGTATGCTTCCATGAGAAAGAATGCATTTGGTCGATGGTCACATAGAATTCTCCTTGCATTTGCCTGTGAATATTCATTGCCACTTTCTTTACTGGCACAATAGTAAAGAAAACTTAGGGAGAAGGGCCTCTAAGGTAGTTTATGGGTAGAGTATTTGCATACAGCTATAGGTTTGGATCCTAGCATGAGGAAAAATAAATCTTGCACATGTATAGCATCAATATAAGTATGTACATCAATGTAAGTATATGCCATCAATCTAAGTATGTACCATCATTGTAAGTCTGTACATCGATGTAACTATACACCATCAATAAAAGTATGTACCATCAAACTTTAGGAAATGGTGGAAGGTTGCATCAAATAAGGATCCAGAATACCATACTTTCATATATAGCTAAGTTCTTAATTTATAAAAACGACACAGCTACATAAAGTAGGTCAGGGGATATAGTTACTCATGGAGAATTTGCTTAGCAAGTGTGCAGTGACAGACACCCCAGCACTGCAAAGGGATAACTGAGGCTGGAGGTTAATATTAAGTGACAAAGGCTGACTCCTATGCAAGTAGTGATGTCATCATAACACTCTCTGCACACTATAAAAGTGCAGTATCTGGTGTACACACACACACACACACACACACACACACACATGTTGTTGTAGTTGCTTTTTTTCTTACTCTTTGGGGGGTCTGCCACCCAGCTCCCAAATAAATACATGGAGACTTATTCTTATGAATGCTCAGCCTTAGCTTGGCTTGTTTCTAACCAGTTTTTCTAATTTAAATTATCCCATTTCTCTTTAACTACGTTTTGCCTGTCGGCTTTTTACTCTTCTTTATTTTGCATATCGTTCATTCCTTCTTACTCTGTGGTTGGTCGTGTGGCTGTGCGGCCATGTGGCTGGGTGACTGGCCCCTGGCATCCTCCTCTACTCCTTTTCTCACTCCTCACTCTCTTCCCTAGATTTCTCCTCCTATTTATTTTCTTTGCCTGCCAGTAACTGGTTTTTCAGCTCTAATTAGAACGTTCTGGTGTTTTAGGTAGGCAAAGTAACATAGTTCTACTGAGTTGAACAAATGAAACATAAAAGAATGCAACACATCTTTTGCATCATTAAACACATATCCCACCCCATAAATGAACGTAACACATCTTTAATATTACACACACACACACACACACAAACACACACGTACGCTCATACTTCACTGCTCACGTAAAGAAACCTGGGCACGACTTCCTGGCTCTTGAGAGCACAGGCTCTGGTGAGATGGCCCGTATGCTATCACGGTTTGGAAGCACAAAATAACTTTAGTTCAACTTGTTAAGTTTTGGAGTATAACCCACACCACGAGAAAATTATTCAGGTGAGGTATACACAGTCCTGAAATTAAAAAGATATTCAAATTGAAATGTCTATGTATTCTAACAAAAGCAGTATATGCATAAAGAAAACTGTGGCTGACTTTCATTCCTATTATACGGTCAGCTTTGAGAATATTGTGTTCACTGGATACATTTCCTTTTCAGATAGGTCTAAAATATTAGGTAGCTCAGCACACTTTATATTCTTACCTTAGGAAAACTGTGTGGTTTACTATGGATTGCATGACATCTCAGCTAAAGGCACTTGGTTATGTGTATATACAAGATGGAAAACTGAAATCCCAAATATTATTAAGACCAAACCTCAAATGGCATTCATTAAGTGCCCACCCTACCTCAGACACTCCGCTAAGTACTTTATATTTATTCTTCTGTACCAAACCCTAAGGAAGACAAAGAGTTGAAACTCTAAAAGTTTGAAGTAACCTGTTAAAGTTCACTCAACCTGTAAGTTAAGCATGTACAGTCCACAAACACTACTGGATCCCAGAGCCCAAGTTCTACACACCTCCAACACCAGACTGCAAAGAACACTCTTGAGCAAGCTTCTAGGTGTCATGAGTGATGTCAAGGAGTGGCAACCATCATCTGAAATGGACAAATCAAGGATTCTGCAGTCCCTTGAATTCCAGTCCCCTAAGGGTAGTGGCAGCAGCATCAGTTCTACTACAAATGATGGTCCCAGTGAGGAAAGCCACACAGCAACACACTTCAGATGCAAGCATATATTAGCTTCAGCTGCTCACTAAGGGAGACTGTTCTGTCACTCCTTGTGTATAACAAGCCTCAGAGGCTTGGCTTAGTATGGTGCAGCAGAGCAGGAGGTGAAAGAGTCGCTTCCCTGGAAACCACTCATGGCTGGAGACAGACTGTGGGGCACAGTGCTAGGCACCTGTGTGGTACACTCAGGTGAACATAATAACCAGAGAGCAGCACAGCTAACATCCAACTCTACAAGAGAGGCCCAGAACAGATATTGGCAGAACTTCTGTTATTACCAACATCCAACTCTAAAAGAGATACCCAGGACAGTTGTCGGTAGGAGCTCTGTTAATATGAACATGAAACTCTAGAAGAGATGCCCAGGACAGATGTTGGCAGGAGTTCTGTTATTCAGCTTTGAAACTATTACAAATTTACATGTAATAAAGCATTATTTTCCAAGTAAAACAGCCGCAGATGAGCTGTGCCTTCTTGTGAGAATGCATTACTATCTGGCTTGTGGGCTGCTGACACAGAAGGATGGAGGGGGGGCGGGGTGGGACACTGGACCCTTACCCGAGTTCCCATACACTTTGTGTACAAGTCTGCCCTAATTAAACGGGACATTTGTTCTCAGGAAGAACTAGTACATGGGTAGAGGTGGTTAATTGAGGAGGGGCTCCATCTATGTAGCCATGGAGAACCATCATCCATACTGCGTGTAAACCTTCCATCTTCTGTGAATGTTCACGTGTGCTGTATAAGTAAGCCTCATAAACTCACTGGCTACCAAGTGAATTCTGGTGGAATCATACTTTGGTTTGTCACTGGGACCTTACGAAAAAGACATAGGTGTTTACATCTCCCCAGAATGAAAATTCTCATGACACCAAGGTTTGCTACTTGTATGATACACATGTTGTGTATTTAAGAACTGGAAAGATAAACCTAAGAATCTGACAGACACGGAGAATTCAGGCCACAGATGGAGCCTATGCTGTGACATTAAAACAAGGAAGTGACACCCAGTCAGCCCTCGGGTGTAGCTCCAGAAACCCGCCAGCCAACATTTCCACCCATCTCCCGTTATGGCTCTGCACCATGCTGTTCTCCAAGAAACAGCTCTAAAGCAGGGGCGCTCACGCTGTCATGACTTCAGCCTTGCTGAATAGCTAGATGGCAGTCATTCCGACTGTGCGGTCAGTGCACAACACTGTGTGGTCAGTGTTTGCTGTGAACTTTTCTCCCGTTGCTCTCTCCCTCTTTAAGGGCTATGGATCCAAGGGGCTGAGTGGGTGACTCTTGAGATCATACATGAGCCACCTCATGCAATAAAGCCACACAAATGTCTACCATGAATTGGATGTAGGAGAGCAGCAGGCCCCACTGATACTGCTGTGTAGATGTCACCTAAGACCTCACCAATGAAGAACCACAAACTTGAAGACAGTATCACAAAGCACACATGACATAACATTGATACAAATTCCTTACTGCAAACATTAAAATATTCTAATAGTATATCTGGCCTGTGCATACTTTATTATGTGCTACCAAACAAGACACATTTATATTTATTTATGATTGAATACTATCATAAAGCCCAATGTACTGTTTTATAAACTATCTATAGGATTTGTGCCTCTTTGTTTTATTTTTGACACAGGGGCTCACAACCATTGCCCAGGCTGACCCCTGAACTCATGATCCTCTTGATACACGGCACTCCAGGTGTGGGCCGCCACACATGGCAATTTGGGGGCTTTATGGACTGTGACTATACCTAATTCAGTTTCGATCTTCTGTACTGCTCTAGTTTCAGTTCTGCTGCTGTGATAAAATCATGACATGAGCAAGTTAATGGGCAGGGATGATCTTGTCTGACAGTCCCAGGCTCGGTGCTTCCCTTAGGGAAGGCAAGACAGGAACTTCACACCGCCAGTTACAGCAGCACACCCAGAGTCGAGAGTGGAGAGAAGCGCATGTGTTCGCTCTACTTCTCCATTCTTACACAGTCCACAACCCTCTACCCCGGGGAACGATGCTACCTAGAGTGGGCTAGGTCTTCCCAAATCAACCAACTTAATTAAGACAATCTCCTGCAGACACACAGGACAACCCAGTGTAGACAGTCTCTCACTGAACCTCTTCTTAGGGGATTCTCCGCAACACAGACAACTTGTCAGAGCCATGGCGGTGAAAGGGGCTTGTCAGAGACCTAGAAATGCTGTCTTTAAAGCTTCGTAGAGCAGGATAGCTCTGATTCCGGGTGCTCTCATCACAGACAGCTGCTCTTGTGGAGCAGGATAGCCCTGAGTCCGGGTGCTCAACAAAGACAGTTGCTCTTGAGCAATAGAGAAATTTTCAGGAAAAAGATAATTTACTTAATAAAGGCTCAAGAAAATTATCCTTAAAATAGTACATCCACTCAAGTGCAATTTGGCTTCAACTGAGTCTCTCAGCAGAAAGGAAGGGACTTCCACTACACATTTAATCAGGACATACAGTCAGGGAAGGGCGGGGAAGCACAGTCAGCGGAAGGCGGGGAAGCTTGGTGTTTCCCATCTTCCTAGCACTAAAGGGCCTCTTCTAAAGTGAGAACTTCAAAACATCAGAATTTTTTTTTCTCATTCTTGGGCTAGGTAGCATTCTCACAGTAAATTAAAAAGTGATTTACTGGTTTACAAATCAATCTCTTGTGAGTTTGGTTAGCACAAATTAATTTTTCAGAGTTTGATTCCCATGGGCAAACTGATAAAATTAGATTTCAGGAGAATGGTACAGGAGAGGACGGGGTCAGAGTCTCTAATACATTCCTATAAATCAACCACCAATTTCCCCAGTGTACATCAACAGGACTCGGCCATAAGTGAATCTTCTTACTGTACCACAATCTCTGATGTCTTCTTTTATAATGTTCAAACAGAAATGAGCATAAGTTTATTTTTGTGCTTTGTTATTGTAGAATAACGTAACTCTCCATTGATTTAATGGCTGAAGAACACAGCATGCTAAGAAAATATAACTTTTATATAATCTAGATAAGAAAAAAACAGTTTGGTAAAGGAAACTAATAATTTCACTTGGCAATCCCCAAAGGCAATTCCATCTTGAAGGTCCAAGCACAATTATCTACTATGTGTGCTAACAAACTGACATTTCGAGTAGGAACATAATGATTTTTAATTGGCTCATCACGGAAGTGATGAAGAAAAATTAAGTTAGAGTCAATATTAACAGGTGATAATTAATGAGTTCTGCATGCTTAATGTCATATTTGTAAGGACATCAGGATTACTGGAGACTATGAACTTTAATAATTAGAAGGTGTATCTCTTACATAGGACTTTATCATCAATGATTGATTAATATTAAGTCAAAAAGTAATGTCAGTAATGTGTGTTGATGTGCAGGGGTGGGGGAAATGCTGCAGAAGAGAAAGCCCTCTGGGGATGGTGGGAGCAGCCACGTTAGTTACTGAGATAGCCCACCATGTGAACATAGAACTTTCCCCCACTTCTCCCAAGCTTTAGACAGGTCTATACTTTTCAGACAGATCACAATGTATATGAGCTGACTCACTTTTCCTCCTGCTCCAGGGATGTTTGCACAGGCAATTCCTCCACGTTCCCAGGAACACTAAAAGACAGCCTAAAGTGTTTGTGCTGTGTGCTTATCTGCGCTAGCCTTTTCAGTGTGCAGAGCCCGCGGAGCACAGCTATACAGGGGAGTTAAATGAGGAAAAAAGAAAAATTCCAACACAGAATACAAATTGCGAGGTTAAATTGAATGCTGTTAACCCCCCACCAGCACAGCTAACAGTGCAGGGGCAGCAGCAGGGATCTGAAGCCCAGGTTAGCTATAAAGGAAATATATTGGCTTCTTTCTCTTCTTGGATATCATTTTGAGAACATTTTTAAAAGTAGCAAAGACAAAAGTCACATATATGTAATTGATATTAAAAAATAGGTCAGCAGAAGCGTTAATGAGATTTTGGATGTCTTCCTCTGTTTTTAATTAACATTCAGCAAAATGTGTAAATGTTTTATTAGACTTTATAGAGTTTGGTGGCCTTTTAAAGATATGTATCTATACAAATTAGCACTCAGATCAAAGCACCCAACACGATCGATCTCACCCTGGAAAGTTCTCTCTGCTTCGCACGACTTCTAGGCCTCGGCTGCTCTCAGTTCACACGTGGGTCCACACCCAAGAACACACACACTCTCCTTTAAACTGCAGCCTGCTGGGCTGGCCGCCTCACCTCCTGTACTTCCAGAACAATTCCTTTGTCTTTCCTCAGCCTTAGTTCCTCATACCCTGCTAAATAAAAAGCAATTCTTTCTTTTTTGTTTTTGTGTTTTAGAGACAGGGTTTCTCTGTGTAACAGCTCTGGTCCCCATTTCCTCCAAAGAAGATGGACAGGCACAGAAGACCCTCAGCCCAGAACTCGCTTCACGAGTGGAAGCGCTAGCCACTGAGCAAGCCTGCCTTTCACCTCAGCTGCTGCTAAGACTCTCTTCAGACCGTGGATGTTGGAATCAACTACTTCATATCGCCTAGACAAAAGGTAGACTGGTCCTTCCATGGGACCTTACTTCACAGCAGTCTGTGGGGTCTTCTGGGGCCTTCCTGGCCTACCTCTACCAGCCAGAAGACAGATGCTGCCCTAAGACCTGTCCTCAGTGACCATGGAAGACCCCAGGGTGGCTGTCTAGGTACCCAATCAAGTAAGTCTCAGTTATTTTTAATCATTAATGCGGGCAAAATTAACCCTTCTCAAGATCTCTGATGCAGCTTAACAGCAGGAAGCAAGGCTAAGTCTAGACAAATTTACTTTATTACCACACTCTAAAAGAGATAACCTCACAAAACATACTTCAGTATAATTTCTTACCATGCTTTGCTTAAATAAAAGGTGTTCTAAGATTAAAGCTTAAGCTGTAAGGATCTGAGAGTGCTTCAGGGAGCAGGAAAGTGACGTACAGAGCACACATACAACTTGTGAAGGTTGAGGATAAGATGCTTAAGTGCTGACAAAGGCAAGTGAGTGAGACATCTGGAAGAATCAAACATGCTCCAGACTTCTCCTCATGCTACTTCTATATTAGGATTGTATTTTCTGAACTATGTGTTTTCAAAGTAGCAAGTTTGCCAGTGGGGCATTAATTTTGTTATTTAATTGAGACTCGCCTGTGAAGAGCTGGTCTGCCTTGTCTTTCTCTCCCCGCTCCTTTTCCCTTTCCTCTTTCTCCTCCTTTCTCTTTTCTTTTCCTCCCATTTTTCTTGTTCTTTCTTCCTCTACTCTGCTTTACAAATTTTTGTTTTGTTTTTCTTTCCATTGTTTAGTACTGGGAATTGAACCCAGGGCCTGGTGAATGCTGAAGACTGTTCACTTAGCATTCACCAAGGTGCTATCCATGACACTGGGTAAAATCACAAACACTATAATGATGGAGGGAACTGGTGAAGACTATGGTCATGTAACAACTCAAAAAGCATCCCTTAAAAAGATGGTCACAAGCTGGATGCAGACGGTCCAGCAGGACCCTGGAGCCCACGGGTGTGTGCTGACAACAAGAGTCTAAACACCTGCAGCTTTTAACCCTCTTCACTTGCAGAACACAACACACTCTTCTCTTCCTAAAGAAGAAAGTCTGGGATTCCACCTCCCCTACTGCTTCTTAGGCCTTGAAGCACATCCTCACAGCTCCCCATTTCCTGCTGTGTCTGGAGCAAATGTGTCCAGGCTTGTTCTCACGCCACCATACCGTCAACTCAATTCATAAATGCTACATATGGGTTTGACGTTTTGTTGTTTCAAGACAAGGTCTCACTATGTTGTCCTGGCTGTCCTGGAACACACTATGTGAGACCACGCTGGTCTCGAACTCACAGAGATTCACTTGCCTCTGTCTCTGGAATGCAGATATTAAAGGTGTGTGCCACTACGACAAGCCTGATTGTTTCTTATAAACACACGGTTTCTCGTACAGCAGACTTTACCATAGAAAAGGCAAGCTCTGATAGAAGTATAGCACAGACAGCAATGAGAGGAGGAAAGCGCTTCACAAACTTTTTGTAGACAGAAGAAGCTTGTTAGAAGCCGGATCACGAGAAACAATACAAATCAGAAGGAAATAGAAAATCAAAGCAAAAATTGCAGTGGCTCAGAAATGGGGTCTGCTGACTAAGCTTGAGATGTTTTCAAACTTTCCAATCAGCATTGAGGGCTGACCTTTCCCACTTCACACCTGGGGGTTTTAGATACACACCAGTACCAGATAATAAAGTATCTAAGGGACTCTAAAGATTGTTTTTAATGATTACATAAAATTAACCTAAATTAGCCTAAAATTCCCTCAATAGAGGGTTGTTTTAGGGCCCTATATGAATAAGAACATAGCTAACATTACATTGTGCCAGAATTATAAAAGATCAGTCTTCACGCTTTAGGGCATAAAAAGATCACTGAACGCAATCAAAATGAAATGTCTCCCTTTGGTACATTATTGCCCAAGCAGGCAACATCCAGGGCTTCAATGCTAGACAGAAATGCATTCAAAGCAGGGGAAAAAAAAAGCCAGGAGGGCTGGAGGGCTTCCCTACCCCATACTCCTAGGAGCACCAAAGAGTGCGCTGAATGCCTAGGTGGTTCTGCAGCTCTGAAGGGAGAGGGAGGGAGGGAGGGAGAGAGAGAGACAGAGACAGAGAGAGACAGAGACAGGAAGACAGAGAGACAGAGAGAGAGAGAGAAAAGAAAAGAGGGGAGGGGAGGAGAGGAGAGCGTGAGCTTGCAAATCTGGATCAGCTGGACCCAAACCACGTGAGATGTGTGTCAATTAATGAATGCACAGAGTCTGGCAATTTAAAAAGAACAGGAATGCAATTCCATGATTTTCTTGGAGAGAAAATGAGATCTGAGTATGAAAGCCTACTCAGGGCATCTCACACACAGAAATGCGTCTTTATTTCATCACACGTGGTAAAGACAGGGAGAACCCAAGCTGGAAAGCAGTAGCTCCTGAACTCTTCCAGAGTTCTGCATGCCTCACTCAAGGCCCAGTTCCGGAATTCTTCCTCACATACTATTTGATATTGAAGATGTGTTTTTTCTTTTTAAAAACAAAACAAAACAAAAATAAAAACAAAAAAAATACCAACAGCATCTTTGAACTAAACGCCAAGACCAAAGTTATGCAAAATTTTCTTACAGTTGCAAACTCACCACAGTATCAGCTGAGCACCTGACAGCCCAGGGTTTCCAGTTACAGGAATCTATAGAGTACAGGTTGGGTATCCACATTACAGGACTGGGAACTGACATGAGCTTACAGGTGTCAGACTGCAGACCACTTCTGGCTTAGGATAAGGAATACCGAACCAACAGTCTGTACAAGCATTCAGGACATGCCAGTAACATTGCCCCGGCCCTCCATGGTCGGAAACACTACTGGAGCACAGGGTTTTAGACAATGGATAATAAGGAACCTGTATCTAAATGTCTGCTGTTCAGCACATGAAAATACTAGAGCTTTATCCTGGTATTTAAGAGTACCAGAAGTTATGAAAATACTCATTGTAAAATAGCTGCAATTCTAGTGGCAACCACATTCTCCATCCAGTGGTCATTGGGAAACAGCACACAGTTCTCCCTTTGAAGATAATAAGCTATTAGATATTGATGTCCTTCATGCAGTCAAATAATTTTTTTAAAAAATTACTATATTTTATGGCTTTTGTTGTCAAAATCCAATTTCACCAATTTTATGTCTTCCATTCTATTCTGACTAGAATCATTTGAATTAGTCTGTGGAACAGCTCTGAGGGACAAGCAGGGGAGAAACGGTTACTCAGCATATGCAGATCAGAAATGCATGTCTAAAATTGCAGGCAATCAAATTTTATGAATTTTAAAAATTTGCTTTGTTATCTTTATTTGTGTGTGTGTGTGTGTGTGTGTGTGTGTGTGTTTGCACATGTGTGCATGAGTCAGGGGTGCCCAGAGGAAGGCATTGGCTCTACTGGAGTCTGACTTACTCTGGTCCTCTGAAAAAGCAGACAGTGCTTTAACTACAGAGTTATCTCTTCAGCCGCATAAATTTTATACTCTGCACCAAAACCAAAATCTAATTTGTAAGCAAACATGCTGAAGCAAACATATCTTCTTACCAAGGAAGCAGCAATACAGTGGAGAGACCATGCGTCGGCATTTACAGGGCTCAGGCTTAACTATCAGACCCTCACTATGCACACGACATCCTCAGTTTCTTTAGTCGTGAGGTCAAGTATAGAAGAACTACCACATGAACAACTCAACGCTACCGCTGGCTCCAAACAAGAGTGACCATCTGTACTATGCCCTCTGTCTATTTGTTTCTAAACTAGGACTACAGTTGTTATGAAGTGCAAACTACACATAATGTTACAAATAAATAAAAGAGATTAAGTGATGTGCTCTATTAAGCTACAGATATCAGTCTTGTTAGTTCCTACAGTTAAAAGCCAACACACACAAACAAGTGGCATTGCAAGACTACAGTGCCAACTCCCAAACTAGCCAGCACAGCACACTTCCAAACGAACAAGCCAGAACTCCAGTGTCGCTCCTCCTACTGATACTAATATACATAATATATAAGGATGTGTGTATGCGCACACACACACATCCATCCCTCCATCCTTTCAAAGAGATCGGTTTCTCAACAAATACACAAAAACTTAAGTCATAAAACTGGAAATCACTCGAGAGAGACCATAAAATCAGATCACTGCAATGTTTGTAAAGCTGCTCAGAAGTGAGCAGCTAACAAAGGTGACAACATGGTAAGTTTCAGAATGACTTGTTTACCAAAGGACTAAGAAAAGCCTTTAGAGAAACTGAACAATCCTAATATTTCTAGTCAACATAATGTGTCTTCATACAATAGTCAAATATGTACTAAAAAAGACTTATGAGCTATTTATACATGTAAAATTATGCCAAGGAAAGCACTCAACTTCTACTCTTGTTATTCCTTTATTTTATTTTTTCAGCCTAGAACTCAGAATGTAGACCAGGCTGGCTTCTAAATGTAACTCATAAAGATCTGCTTCCTCAATGCTGGATTAACGGCGTGCAACACCATACCTGGGCCCCAATGTTTACTTTTAAATTGTTAAATTAAATTGAACACAATTTCAACTCTAATAATAAAGTTTTCTTAATTGAAATAAAGTCAGATTTTATTTATTTATTTATTTATGCCTTTTAAACATTATACTCTGAATATCTGGACCCAATTTTAAGTAAATCTACTTCAAAAACTGTCATGGAATTATTCTCAGACAATATATAAAATTAAGTTTGCATCAAACTGCTAAAATATTTAAAGCATAACTTATATTCAAATACATAACTTCACAAGAAGTAGTTCTTTGGTCATATAAAGAATCAAACAACTTTTAGCAATTGTAGCACTTCTCTTTGTTACTGCACAGAAAAACAGACAGGCAAACTTCTGCGGATGACCTGAGGCCCCAGTCTGAAACAGATGTAACTCCTCTGCTGTACTGAGACTTCTCAGTCTATTCAGATGCCTGTCCCAGGAACTCATCTGCTAAGAGCTGTTCTGCTGGAATGTTTAACCTGCAGCGGCACTCAATGGCTGCCAAGGGGCCTGTGGAGGCAAGTAGGCAGGCTGAGCCGAACGCCCAGGACAGCCCGTATGGCTGGTGAGCTGCAGGCCCGGGGCGGACACCATGGCAGCACAGACCAAGGGCACCCTTGAATTCCTCCAGATGCACAGTTTGTTCCTACAGCCGGGAGTCTAGAAACTAGTTCATCTTCAATTCCATTTTCTTTGTTTCATGGTTCCCCTCTCCTAAGTACACTGGAATTTCAAAGTATTTTGAAGACAGACGTATAACTTTTTAAGTAATAAAATTCTTCAATAAATCTTAATTATTTATTGAAGATGGAAGCATAATTTTAAGTAATAAAATTCTTAATTCTAAATTATTGTGTGTATATGTGTTTATTTGTGTGTGTGTGTGTGTGTGTGTGTGTAGGCCAGAGGACAACTCGTGGGTGTCATTTCCCTCCTTCCATCATAAGGGTCATGGGAACTGAGCTCATGTCATCAGGCATGCAGTAAGCACCTTTACCTACCAAGCAATCTTGCTGGCCCCTAATCCTAAGTTTTATATAAAGTAAAAATCACATGAATACTCAGTTAAGAATTGATTAAGATAAAAACATACAATTAGGAACATCCAATCAAAGACAAGAAAGGAAAAGGAGGAGGAGGAGGAAGAGGAAGAAGACGATGACAGAGGAGAAGAGGGAGGGAGAAGATGAAAGGAGGAGGGAGACAGCAATGATGACGGCGAGGGAGGAAGAGGAAGGAGGAGGACGAAGAAGAGGAAAAAAATCCTGAATACTAATACCGACTTTCACTAAAATTGTTGGTTTTGTGGATCAACGTCTATTTTAAATATGCTAGTCCCAAAGAGGCTTCCCACATGCAGATACCAGTTGGAACAGCTGTGAGAAATTATTTCCATATCACTGTTCATTTAATTACAAGAAAAAAACCAGAAGATGGTGTTTGGTTTGGAAAAGACATTTGTAGTTTACTGACACCAGTCTCCCCTGTGTGATTACTACCTGAGGACCCAGAACGACCTCTCCAGACTCAGCCTCAGGGCATCTCTCTCATGTCCATCTTTTCAAAGTCTGGCAGAAACAGGTTTCTGAAGAGGATGTCAGGCTATGGAGAACACGATCAGAGTGTGCCCATCCTTGGCAACACCGCCAGCCCCACAGCACGGTCTTAATGCCGTATGAGAGACAAGGTAACAACCCAAAGTGGTCAATCTGTCCAGACAATGAGAAAAGCCAGGCTCCTGATGCTAAGAAGCTGAGAGGGTTGGGACCACACAGCGGCCATTCTCTATCAGCTACTGTTTCCCCCTCCCACTCCCTTCTCAACCCCACACCTCAGGACAGCAGGGAGAAGGAACACACAAGGCTCAGCTTTGCTTCCGTCGTTAGCTACACACCCTTGGGAAATCTTAGCTCTTCATTTGATATTATAGAATATTTGTGAGTACCAGTTATCACAGAAAGATTAAATAAGATTAAAAGAGCTTCCGTACACACATAATGAACGGGCTCTGAAGCAGGCTGGACTCAGCTAGGGTGGTCTGCCACATGGTAACCTGAAACTTGAGAGGTGCCTTCCTGTCGTTACTAGAGAAAAAAATGTCAGTACTTGGGTCTTGTTTTGAGTACCCTTGTGTTCTGACAGCTGCTTTGGAAAGGAAGAGATGGATATAAATAAAACAGAAGCTACAATTGTCTTCAACTATATAATTTGATTTTGACAGGTATTTTTTAAACCCCCAAAATCTCAACTATACTTCAGGGTGTTTTTGCCCCAGAAGTATTTTTGATGTCGCTATTAAGAGCTTTCATGGTTTGTTATATGGAACATCAGAACATGTCACTGTGACAGTGTACTCCATGTTCTAGAGCATTTTATTAGCATGGTTTAATGAATCCTCGAACAACATTGGCTTTGGAAATAACACAAGCAAAACTTTATTTTTATTTTTTTAGTTAATTCACTATATTTGTTTTGGTTTTGCTCTGGTAATTTCATGCTTTAAAGAGACAGTTTAACAGACCTCTCTGTCATAAAAAAAAAATCAGTAGTTAATTAAAAGTTGAGAGAGCCACAAAGGCTGCCTAGGATACATATGTTCCTTTCCAGTGGTTCTGACACAAGTCTCCTTCCTTTCAACACGGTCCCGTCCGTCTTTGAAGGTTCAATAGTTTCAAAGGAAGAATTTGTACCTGTGTCTATCACAGATCAGAGTCAGGAAGGGCCGCTGCTCAGACCCCTCCCACACTTACGCTCTGCACACTTTTGACGTCCTCACTATGCGATGTTTACTTCTGAAATAGCAGCTGCTGAATGAGATATCAGCCAGGACCCTGAATGGACCCTGAGGACCTCGAATCCTCTGAAGTAACTCTGCATACATAACCAAGGCAAGGGAGTCCCCTGACAATCCCGAACCTACCGAATGTATACTAGGCACTAAGGACTTGATACTTGAACAGGTGGTTCTCAACCTTCCCACAGCTGCGGCCTTAGTGACCCCCAACCATGCAATCTTTGTTGCTATTTCATAACTATGATTTTGTTACTGTTATGGATTATAATACAAATATCCTGTATTTTCTGATGGCCTTAGGCAGCCCCTGTGAAAGGGTCATTTGACCCCTCGAGGAGTTGCTACAGATTGAGAACCACTGACTTAAACATTTCATATGGGTGTTCTTATCATCTCATTCATGTGTTCATATACACACGCTTACACATTCATAAATATGGAATCGCAGGTCCTGACAATCTCACAACTCCAACTGTAACTAGACCTTTGTAAAATTAGGGAAGTGGCCAGACTGGACAGGTGAGACAGAACACTGGGGCATCACACTGCTCCAGCAGGCTGTGCTGGGGACACTGGGGCACACACTGCTCTAGCAGGCTGTGCTGGGGACACTGGGGCACACACTGCTCCAGCAGGCTGTGCTGGGGACACTGGGGCACACACTGCTCCAGCAGGCTGTGCTGGGGACTCTGATTGGTTATGCTGGTTTGCTAATCCTGCTGCATGCGCATCCTTGCTCCTTGCAGTTAAGGAGACCAAGAAACTATTTCTGTTCCATGATATTCAGGCTAAGTGAGAGCACTGACCTCTAATGCGAGGCCCTCTACCCTCTTCATCCTCACGGCAATCATGATGCACAAAACCAAAGCATCTGACTAAGCCAGAGGCTGGTCACCCAAGAGATGCATCTTCACATACAGTCCATCGGGTTTTATGAAAATGCTGCTGGCTTTTGTAGTCCATGCTAAGAAAACTAAACAGCAGGCTGAAGCGTCAGGGATTTCTCTGGCTTTTCTAAGGACTCTTATCTTCCTCTGCCTGGCATAACGTCTGGGGAGGTCCATTGTAGCGGCATTACTAGTAATAAGCTTTTGCCTTATGGGCTATTATCCTATTCTGTTCCAGAGAGAGTTTTACTATGTAACCCAGCTAGCTTTGAACATTATGAGCCTCCTATCCCAGCCACAGGCTCGTGTCAGCATACCTGATTTACTACGGAATATTCTTCATGGTGCAGGAGGAGACTAGGAATAGGTAAGGGGGAGGGTCAGAAAGTGGGGGAAATATGACTGAAACAGAAACTGGCACTGAAGAGCACTCAAGAAGATTCTGCGCTACCCTAGGGCCTGAGAGGTTACTAGAGAAAGGCACCACTGCAGGGGGATACCTCTGATTGCAACCATCGTAGTACAGCCCTACTATGACACTGACATGAACACATGCAACAGTGGACTCACACACGGCTGAGTCTTCCTTTTTAGTACACAGGCCAAGGGATGAGTTCTTAGGTATTAACCAAGTGTTCAAAAACATATTAAGTATGGCCTAGAAGATGGCTCGGCTGTAAAGAGAACACACTATTGCAGAATACCAGAGTTCAGTTTGCAGTACCTATGTTGGGCAACCCACAACTGCTTAGAACTCCTGATCCAGGAGATCCGGCACCTTCTTGGGTCCTCCCTGGGTATCCACACACGTGTGCACACTGACACACAGACACACACAAATAAAGACTTTTTAAATAAGAAACTTACAGAACATTCCTTCCAATGGTTGGTTGTGACAACTTAAAAAAAAACTCTGAACACATAGAGAAGTCCCTTGTTTCTAGTGCTATCAGTTCATCTGTAAAGTTTGATAATGTTAGAGAAAAAAACCATCTAGGTTGGAGCATTTAAACAAGAACACATTATTACACACAGTCGTCAGTGAAACACAAAATGCTTTAACAAAGAGGAACTTGGCAGCTGAGACATCAAGACTCTAAGTCAGAGAGTGCTTTAAATGGTGGACTGCCCACTGTCACCGCGGCTACGCCTCACCGTGGAGCAGAGTGCCACTGTGCAGGCTGCAGGCTCAGTACTGACTGACGGCAAGCTCTGGACTCCACGGAGCCGATGAAGGGTGATACCTGCGGATGAGTAGCTACAATACAGCGATGCAACAGACATTCAGAAAACGCAGGATATATGTCCACATTGTTGAGGGCTTTATTTTATCTTTATCACAAATAAAGAACACTATTTGTTCATATCCTATAAAAGATTAACTGTTGTAGAAGCTGAAAACGATGTCAGCTTTTCCTTCATTATTAATTATTAGCTGTAAAAGAAACACACTGTTAGAAAAGGGCTTTTCAGGAAAGGGAAACCCAACATTAGTGGGGCCTAAATCCAACCCTAGCAAAATGGATTCCAGTGAGGTAACACCTCATGCACAGCAGCTGGGAGCTCCTCCCTGCTCAAGAATAGTGTCTGTCACTGTCCCAAGTACCCGAGGCTCTGCTAGCCTTCAGTAGGGACCTGAAAAGAACCAGAGAGCAGCAGTTGCTCAGAGAGGACGGTGAAGGAGGTTTACAGAGGCCATTGAAATGTTTAACGTAATTCATCACGGGCTGCTAAGTTCTGATTTGTGTAATCTCAGCTTCAGCGACACTCTTTCTCCACCGTCTTCCTCCCCACTACTGACCCTGTAATTACGCATGGTGCTCACATTCCTTTGTAGGCACACGACATCTAAAACAGGATTTTGTAGTAATTACTGCAACTGCAACTGAAAAGTGATTTGTGGTGTTATTTTTAAGCCACATATAATAAAAATAGATAACAATAAAAAAAATGTACTGGATCTAATAGATGTTTAGCACTGAGGGCTGCTGAACTGTGAAACGCTGTCATTATGTTGCCCCACACACCAGCATTTACTAGAATTTAATATAAGTCCCAAAGAAAGAAGACAGGGCTTGGGTTTCAGGACTGTGGTGTGCTTCATTCCCCTCTCTGTTAACACAGAGAAACTTGTTACAGTCAGGGGTCATTATCAGTGTCCTTCAGATTCAGTCAGACAGAACTCCTGCGTGAAGGAGGCGAGTCAGGCTGATAATCAGCTGGGGGCCAAGCGTCTTCCCTCCTCTGCTAGTACCGCACGTCGACACTGTTTCCATCATTCAAGATTACAAACTTGGAAGTGTCCACAACTAAGTTCTCAGCCACAGCGCTTTACAGTTTCTTCTCCAACAAATTTTCTTTTAAAATAATAAAACAAACAAAACCCCACTTTTCCTAGGCCAGAGTGAAGGTGCTACCATTTTCGAACAGAAAAGGAGGAGGGAGTGGGGAGGATATGGAAGGAGAGAAGAGAGAAACTGTGGTCAGAATGTAAAATTAAATAAAAAAGAAAGTACTGAGTCCACAAGCTTATAAAAATACTATCATCATAATAGTATAACTTAGAAAAACATAAAAAAGCTTGTTTAAAAATCTGTTATATAAGACTGATAAGTGGACACATCGACTCTAGGCTTTACATATACTAACATAACTAAAATTCATCTTTCCAACTTACAGGATTTAGGCACGAAACAAAATGAAAGCAGGAATAACAATATGCTTCTCTTCTTGCAAACACAGTATTATTTTGCATTATTACAAGTTTACTAAAAGTTTCCCATTTTTAAAAGTGATTTTATTGTTTGAGATTATAGCAGTTAAGTCATCTACCTCCTCCCTTTCCTCCAAACGCTTCCAACCCTCCTATATACCCCTCCTATATACCTCTCCTATATACCCCTCCTATATACCCCTCCTATATACCCCTCCTATATACTCCCCATATACCCCTCCTATATACCCCCTCCTATATACCCCCTCCTATATACTCCCCTATATACCCCTCCTATATACTCCCCTATATACCCCTCCTATATACCTCTCCTATATACCCCTCCTATATACTCCCCTATATACCCCTTCTATATACTCCCCTATATACCCCTTCTATATACCCCTCCTATACACTCTCCTATATACCCCTCCTATATACCTCTCCTATATACCCCTCCTATATACTCCCCTATATACCCCTCCTATATACCCCCTCCTATATACTCCCCTATATACCCCTCCTATATACTCCCCTATATACCCCTCCTATATACCCTCCTACATACCCCCTCCTATATACTCTCCTATATACCCCCTCCTATATACTCCCCTATATACCCCTCCTATATACTCCCCTATATACCCCTCCTATATACTCCCCTATATACCCCTTCTATATACTCCCCTATATACCCCTTCTATATACCCCTCCTATACACTCTCCTATATACCCCTCCTATATACCTCTCCTATATACCCCTCCTATATACTCCCCTATATACCCCTCCTATATACCCCCTCCTATATACTCCCCTATATACCCTCCTATATACTCCCTCCTATATACTCCCCTATACACACCTCCTATATACTCCCCTATATACCCCTCCTATATACTCTCCTATATACTCCCCTATATACCCCTCCTATATACTCCTCCTATGTACCCCTCCTATATACTCCCCTATATACCCCTTCTATATACCCCTCCTATATACCCCTCCTATATACCCCCTCCTATATACTCTCCTATATACCCCTCCTATATACCTCCTCCTATATACCTCTCCTATATACCCCCTATATACCCCCACCTATATACCTCTCCTATATACCCCTCCTATAAACCCCCTCCTTGCTCTCTTTCAAATTCTTTGGCCTCTTTTTACATTAATTGTTGACATGTGAATATGCATATATATATATATATATATATATATATATATATATAACTACAACCTGCTCAATCTGTATGTTACTTACGTGTTTTCAGGGCTGATGATTTGGTACTGGAGGACCAATGGGGTGCTCTTCCACAAGGAAGACTACTTCTCGTGCTCTCAGCATGACCTGCCTGTAGTTCTGTGAAGGGCGGAGGCCTGCTGGGCTTTCCCTGTCCACACTAGCATGCCTCCCAGCATTCTCCTTCAGCTCATGCTCAGGTAGCCGTGTCAGTGAGACTTCACGGGTGCAGCTCCTGACAAGCTCGGGAGACAAAAATCTCACAACAGCAAACTCCCCGATCCTCTGGCTCTTTCAAAATCATCCCCAAGCCTTAAGGGCAGGCATTGTTTTTAGACATATCCTCTGAGACACAGGTTCAAAACTATGCATTTTGATTGACTATGGTTATTGGCAATGGTCTCTTTTACAAAGAGACATTTCTTTGATGAGGAGTAAGGACTATACTTATCTGTGAGAAAAAGGACAAATATTTAGATAGAGTTAGGAATTATGCTGGTTTAGTGGCTTATACATTTTCTTCCAAGGCTCATGACTCACTGGCCCTAGCTGTTTCCAGTACCAGGCATGGTTTCCCTCTTGTTAAGAGGTTTTAGATCTTAGAGTGATTGTCACCAAAGCATGTGGGTCACCTGAGGGTCATCTTGTCATGCGGGCTGGTGTCATTGCTGTTCTACCTGGAGAGACTGCTGGCTGCTCCTCTCCTTTGGAAGCTTGTGTGATGCCTTCTGGTACTATGAAATCTAGTCCTGAGGGAGAAGGCAGTCAGGTTGGTTGAAGATCGGGGGTCTCTGGGCCCTGTGTCTGATGTAAAGAGTGTCTTCAGCAATAGGGACTTATCTTCTACCTCTGGGGGGACAAGGACATAGCAAGAGCCTGCAGTGTGGGAGTGGGAGTCTCTTGGACAGCCCTGACCAACAACTCAAAGGCGCGCTTCTCATCCCTGGTTTTCCAAGTTTTGATAGATGGTCTTGGGAACTTTGTTAGTTAGCCCAGGTAGGAAAATGTTATTTAAATGATAAATGTATATTTATACGCAAACTTACATGCGTTATACGGTTTACTTCACACAGATAATTAACAGACTATTTCAGGCATCCTTATTGTTATTTCGCCCTTGTCTCCCCTTCTGTATTTATCTTTCTCCCCCTCCTTAATAGAAAAACTGTGGGGCAAGCTGGGTCTAGAGGTATGAAATGATTTAGATGGGCTGAAGGCAGGTGGGCAAGAGGAACTGGCTTGTGTACATAATGTGTATCGTGGTCCAAGGCTGGAGTGTGGGGTAAATTTGGCTGGGGGTTCTGACAAAATCCTAGAAGCTGATTGCAGTGCAGGCAATCGATGGTCATGCTAGGCCAGGGCACTAGATGTGAGACCCAGGCTAGATCTAGCAGGCTGAGGAGGGTGTATTGAGGGGAGGGTCAGGCAGACTCACTAGGCTAGACCCTGGGAAAGGATATGAAAGGTAGCTTTCTAAAAACCTTCCCATGTCAACCTGATAACGTATGCTACCAATACCATATGCACCATTAGTCCAACATGTTAACAATGACAAGCGGCAAGCTCCCCAAAGACACTGTAAGTTTGTACATTATTTGTCCTGAAGTAAAAGACTGCTATATTCTTTAGAGTTATGAAATGGAGAAAAATGACGCAAAATTCTTTCCATGGACTCAGGGTTTATTAAGGGACATTTACTTTCATTTCTAGAAAATCCACTTGATAATTCAAGCCAACCTAATATCAACCTCGCTTTCTTATTATTTCCCATTTGAAAACGTATGTACTCTAGGTGTCAGGTACACCATTAGAAAATTTAAAATATACATGTGAGTAAGTAATAAAGCTAATTAATACTCAGGTGTATTACAAAATGCACCTGCATTCTCTAATGGAAGGCACGGTTTAAGAAAGTAAATCTATGACGCAGGATAGTTCATAAAATGGGTCAGAGATTAAAGTGCACTGTTTATAAAGCAGTAAGAAAGCATTTCCCTCTGGAAGGGCTCTCGCCGCCCTCTCTTCTGTGGCAGATAAGCTGTGGAAGTGTACAGCAAGTGCCCCAAAGCGACATGCCAGGGGAGATCGTCCTCTCCTGCAAACAACACAATTTCCTCCTTGATGAAAAGTGGATGGCGTTAGTAACTAGGATTGCAAAGATTAAAGGAACTCATGGGTATTGATCTCTTAAAACAGTGACATGGAGACCCACAGAAGTTCACAGCTGCCACAACCGGCAACCACCACTCAGGTGACATCAGCAGCAGCATGGTCCAGGAATGAAGCCCAGTTTCCAGGACTTAGCACCATGGCTGAACAGAACGCAGAATTTTAGGCTACTAACAGCTTATATCCTTACATTTCGGTCTCTGATTAAGCTCTTTTGGGAATACAGTATGCATTGCAAAAGAAGCACTCGTTGTTTTTGTGGAAGAAGATAATCTTATTCAACCAAGTGAACAGTGAGAAAGGCCAAGGAAGCAAAACCAAGCAGGGCTTCCTCATTCCTGGCCTCCAGGGTTGAGGCTGGGTGAGAACTCAGCAAAGAACATACACGGAGGTGCTAGGAGGGAAAGTGAGCTATGTACACACCGGGAGAGAAGTAGCTTATAAATCTGCCCTAAAGATGGTACCTAACCCAACTCCTTCGCAAACAGTTCTGAGTCACTAGCAGAGATAACACACCTCAACTGGCCTTCTCGCTTCCTGGTTTTGATTTATATACAGGATACTTATAAAAATTTATTTCCAGAGTTGGTCAAGAAGGATTCCCATAGTTAGAAACTTTATTTTTTATTTATTTTTACTGTTTTTTATTATATGAGAACCATATACTCATATAATATGCTAAAAAACAAACAAGCAAACAAAAAACACTTTTCAGGGTTCTCTTCAAAATTTATCTAAGACTTTCAAGCATGCATTTGAGTGTAGGTAAATGCATTCTTATCTTAAGGAGGATTAGGTGTGATTGTGCACTTCACAATGGCAACATGTAATTATTTTTATAAACACCAACTGTTCATATTCCATATTTTTTCAGAAGCATGTCAGGCAATTACAATCGCTTAACAACAACAACAGCAAAGAATATGGGGACCAGGAGATGCAAATTATTTTCCTCATTCATTCAAATCCAGGTCATAAATACTTCATATTTTAGCTAAAACGTGGCTGTAAATAAATACAGAAAATCCTACTGTCTGAAAAGGCAAGTTCCAAACAGACAAAGAGAAAACACTTGAAAACAGAGCAATGGCTCGGCACAATGTGCATATGTGCTCTACTTACAGTTCCCAGACAGCGGGAAGCCAAATGCCACCTTCACATATGCTAAAGCTGCGGCACAGACAAACGGTAAGAGCTTCCAGCTTCCCATCCAGTACAAAGAGTTTAATAAATAAAAATTACAATATTCCTCAAATGCTTTCCTTGTTTCACTCCACTTCCTTTTTATAAATATTCCAGTATTTCCAGTTTTCCCCCAGTTAAAAAAATAAATGAAGCAAAATTAATCACTTTGACTTTAAGTCAGCTTAAAACAAAGTTGATTCCTAGAGCATAGTTATTAACTTCAAGATTATATACTGCTGCCAACAGGAACAATACACTCAGTTCAAAAGACAACTGCTTCCAAAGAGAATGGGAAGACTGTGTTCTCATGCAGGAGCCACAGCCAAGGAGCAGCACTGAAGCTGGAATTCACGGGGACCCACAGTTCAGCTGAACAAGGTCAACCCCACTGTATCACTCACCCTCACACTGAAGACACCGCCTTAATGAAAGGCTTCTGGTTTTTCATTTTAAAATTTTAAATGATTCCAGTCTTTCAAAAAGTTACAAATTAGCACAGATGTTCCGCCTAGAATTGCCCTGTGTTCTCCCCACAGTGTGCCCGAACTAGCATCACAGCCACAAATGAGATCTGAGGCTGTCCTGGTGACTGACTGAAAGACTTTATTCAATGCTGTTGTTTGTCTTCTGATGCATTTCTTGACGGGGGTTCCACCAGGACCCTGCCTGGCATCAAGCTGCCAACTCTCCATTCCTTTAGGCTGGCATGGTCCTCAGTCCTACTTCCTAAAGCATAGTACTGTTTAGCATGGCCCAGAGGCTCGAGTTTGATATTTTCTGGGACTATGCTTCTGCCAAGAACACCACACACAAGCTACTCTTCTGGAGCCTTCCTGTCAGAGAAAGTGTGGCATCCAGGTGTGTCCTATCACATGGCTAGGTACCTTCAACTGTGAGGGTTACGCCTCCCTTGTAATCACTATCATTGCCCCCCAGGTCTCAGTTTCCCTCACCAACCACACAGTCTCAAACACTAAGTGAGCGCTTCTAGCCCTTTGTATGGCTGTTGTTTCTGTTATTTTTGAGTCCGGGTCTCATGGTGTAGCCTTTGCTGAGCTGAAACTCTATCTAGATTTGGTTGCCCTCACATTCATAGAGATCTACCTGCCTTTGGCTCCCAACTGCAGGGGCTGATGGTGTGTGCCACTGTGCTCGATGCGGTGTACACGTTTAAGCCCCTGTGGTGGAGCAGGGCTGCTGTCCAGATGACCCTACCACTATGTCACATGCCTGTGTTAGCCACCTTACCTATCACCACATGGACACTCTACCATCCCACCTTCTCACAAGAGAAAGGAGGAGTACAGACCAAGACGTTTTGAGAGACACTCCAAAATGTACTAAGTATACGGTTATAATGGTATTATTGTTAATCTCTTTACTGTGCCTAATTTATGAATTAATCTTTAACATGGATATATAAAAATACATAAGCCAGGTGTGGTGGGTCATCTATAATCCCAGCATTCAAAAGGGTGAAGGAGACTGCTCTGAATTCAAGGTCAGGCCAGGAGAAAGAGTGAGACTGTGTCTTAATAAAACAAACCAATTAAGCAGTCGTGATCTCTCTGGGATTTCCACCCACAGTTTTAGGCATCTTCTGGAGGTTTATGAAATACCCATTGTGGGTGGGGGGGGGGGTGGGATGGATGTGTTCATGACATTGCTTTTCACTAAGTCACAATCCTGGTTGTCAGCACGCTGCTGTCCACCACTAAATGACTGCTGAAACAGCACTGTGAAATTTCCTTTCTCTACCATTCTTCCTAATAAATAGAATTTATTAACTGAAATTCTATAGCAAGATGGAGAATTCTCTTCTATTTATTTACATACAATATTGACATATTTCCTTTTATTCTATTGAGTTTACATTTCTAGTACTGTCCAAAGGTGTCCCTATTCTGGCCATGGAAACTTCTTAAAGATAACTCCTTGGTACAGCTTTTGGTGAATGCGTGCATGCTGTATGTTAACGCACATACTGGGCTGTACCATCGAACCACATCCCCAACCTCCTATACCCTCTTGACCTCTTGACAAGCTCCCATTTTTTTTTAACATTTTCCTTCTCTCTTGCACTTTTATTCCAAGTTTCCTCTGTCTGTCCTGGTATCAGCTATGTCTACAAGTTCATGATGTGTGACAGGAAGTAACCAAGATATGGGAACTAGAAGCTGCTGTTGTGATTTCACTGCTCCTGCATCCTCACAAACATATATGTGTGTGTGTATGAATCTACATATTTATACATGTATATATGTTATCAATATATATATAATGAATATATATAAAATGAATGCACGCATATAGTCTATCTATTCATCCAATTCATACATATAGATATCACCAGGTACAACCCAATCTGAAGGCCACTGTGGTCTAACACCTTATACAATCTTTTTCTGATATAAAAACTTAATTTCAATAACCATAATCATTTATTTATTCAGTCTTAGCATATGAAATGTTGTAACTGCTCGCTCACAGGTGAGACCGCAGTGCCTCTGATGGTCCTTCAGACTGCATCTGCTCCTAACTGCACGAAGTACATGCTCATCCAGCCAACCCTGAAGTATACCAATAAACACCATTCCCATTCATTCTCATCTTGGTACACAGAAACGTCAAGAAATACATCATTTTTTCTCAGTTACAAAGGCTTGTCCGCTGTCTCTCCAAGGAGCCCTCAAACTGCTTACTTTTCTCTGCTAAACCACTGCCCACACATTCATTTCTGTTCTCCCACTGAATGAGGCTCAGACTATTCCTTTGGCTTTTAAACACACAAATCTAATTGTTTTATTTTCATTCTTTCTTCTCTGTATTTCAGACAAAAATTTAAGTATTTCATGTAACTTTAAACACCATACATGCTCTGACTTCTTCCAATCTGCCCAGCCTCAACTCCGGCAGTACTGACCTCCTAGTCTCTCTGATCCATCTGTACAGTCCTCGTCTGAGTCCTATATACTGTGTCTTCTCAGTGTCCTAAAGGGGTACTACCACACCATTCCCACTAACTTCTAAATATTGAAATCTCACATAAGTACCTCCTTGGCAAAGCTGTTCCTGAACCCCCAATCTGGGATAGCCCCCTAGTTGTACTCATCCCAAAGCACTTGGCAATGCTCTCTGGAGATCTGTGCATGTTTATAATTATTTCAAAATCAGCATTTTTAGTCAAATTATACTCTCCAAGGACAAAGACTTTGTATTTTACACTGTTAAGGACTCCAGGCCCAACAAAGAAAGCAGTCACAAGAACAGAGTTCAACTAGTACTGAATCAACACCTTAGAAATCAACTACAACAATGCAGAAAAGTATTAGTCAGGCACGATGGTACAAGCCGATAATCCCAAGACTCACGTGCTGACAGGAGAATCAGGAGTTCAATGCCAGCCTACAACTCAAAAATCTAAGCACCGAGGATGCCACTTAGTGCCAGGAGACTTGCCTAGCAGCCCTTTCTGGATCCTCAGTGTGTGTGTGTGTGTGTGTGTGTGTGTGTGTGTGTGTGTGCGTGTGTACACATACCTGGTTATCTCTCTCTCTCTCTCTCTCTCTCTCTCTCTCTCTCACACACACACACACACACACACACACAGGAAGCAAAGAAGGATTCCTCAGAGCAAGCTGTCCAGCTGGACTAGCTGCAACCAGCGAGCTTCAGGTTCGAAAACAGACTCAATAAAGTGGAGAGTGATCAAGGAAGGCACCCAGTATGCACGTGTGTATTATTTTATATTTTACCATAATTCATATTTATATAATATTTGTTGTACTTTGCTTCTATTGCTATGATCAACACCAGGACTGAAAGGGAGCAGCAGTAGGAATCCAGAGGCTAAAACTGAAGTGGAAAAGGAAAGCTGCCTGCTGGCTTGCTCAACCTGCTTCCTTCTATGAGGCAGGACCACCTGCCCAGGGGTGGCGCAGCCAACAGTGGGCTGGGCCCTCTTTTGTTAAATCATTAAAATGCCGCATAGACACGCTCACAGAACAAGAGGATGGAGGAATGGCCACAGCTGAGGGTACCTTTCTCTCAGTGAATCTAGTGTGTGTCAATTTGACAAAAACTGTCAGCTCAGCACATGTACATCTAAAATCAAAATAATTCTTAGAAAATTATAAACCATAGAGTATAAGTATAAGCTGTGGGATTCCCCTTCGTATGCTATGAATATGTTTTATTATCATTGGTTAATAAAGAAACTGCTTGGGCCTATGGCAGAGCAGAATACAGGTAGGTGGGAAAACTAAACTGAATGCAGGGAGAAAGAAGGTGGAGTCAGGCAACTGCCATGTAGCCGCCCAAGAAGCAAGAGGTAACAAACCACAAGCCTTGTGGTAAAATATAAAATAATACACATGTGCATACTGGGTGCCTTCCTTGATCACTCTCCACTTTACTGAGTCTGTTTTCAAACCTGAAGCTCACTGGTTGCAGTTAGTCCAGCTGGCCAGCTTGCTCTGAAGAATCCTTCTTTGCCTCCTGAGTGCTGGGATTAAAGGGATGTGCCGCCATGCATCATACTTAATCATTAATTTTTTAATACAGACATTTATGCATTTAGAGTATTGTTGCTTCTAAACCTAAAAGTCAGCATTTTCCCCTAATTTGTGTCAATGGGACTGCGTAAAGGGTTTTCTGAGTTTTTAAAATGCCTATATCATGTTCTTCTTAGTGAACATCCATATACATGCTTCTTAGAGCAATTAGAGTTTATTCTTTATAACTCCCTGCATTCCAAATTTGTGAATGTAGAACCATGTTTGTGCTGACAGTTTCTAAACACTTCAAAGAATAATGGTTTATATTAGCCTTCTTCTAACCCAAGAAATGGTATTATAGATTTTACTTCAGATATCTACCATAAAGCACCAATTTCTGTGACTTGGTTAAAATAAACATCTATCTTAACATCTATACAGAGAAAGAAGAACACCACAGTAGGGTACTGAAGGCCAGCACCTTTAACCTCTGCCTGCAGCAGCACTGACATTTCCCCCATTAGAACTGACCTGGGTAATACATGATGGTAGAATTCCTTCCTTCAAACTACAAGGATTCACCAAAGACTTTGGGAAGTATATTAAAATCATAAAATGATGCATACTGCAAGCAGCAAAGGACATTAAAGATGACGATAAGCCAAATAATCAGAAAACAACTCCTTGAGCCTCTCTGTCCCTTGTGGTATGTGCCTGTCTCTCTGTCTGTCCATGTCTCCAAAATGTTTCTGTCATTGACTTTCACGTCCAAATGAATCTCAGACTTCTGATCTTCCATGCTCAGCTGGGAATCCAGGTATCTACTATGCAAGTTCATCCACCCAGGGTTGTTGTAAGAGTACAACAAATGTTGTAATGGCATTTACATTAACTTATTCATGAAGGGAAGAGAGCTTAAGCAAGCAGGTATGCTCTGCCTCACCTGGTACTACCTTGCAGGGCATTCTCCAGTCTCCATAGCAAGAAGCCCTTCACCAGCTACGAGTCCTCTATCGACAATTTCAGAACTGTGCACTACACGGGCTTTTCATTCTTTATGAATTTATCGTGTGATATTCAATGTTAGCAGCAGAAAATGGGCTAAGATGTATATTGTATCTAAGAATGGTACTCTTTTGTTCATTCACTATGTGTGTGGTGTGTGTCCACGCGCACATGGGTGGAAGTAAAGGCCAGAGTTCAACCTCGGGTGCTGTTCTCAAGCACCGTGCACCTTCTTTAGGAGACAGGGTCTTTCTCAGTGACCTGGGATCACAGATTAGTCTTAGATGATTGGCCAGAAAGCTCTAGGAATCTGTTGGATAGGTACTGGAATTGAATTCAGATCCTTGTACGTACCTGGAAAGGTCCTTGCCAGCTTAGTTATCTTTCCAGCCTTTCTCATTAATGTGCAGATTTAACGTTATATTTGCCACAGTTTTTGATGCCGCAAAGACCAGTTTTTCTCAAATTTGCATGCAATAATGACTTACTGCCCCATTAAGATCTCTATGAACAGACAAAGAAAAAATGAAAATTACCTGAATTTTAAATGGAAAAGACAGCTATTCTGGATAATTCACATCTCAGCAGACAATCTCTCAGCTTGAATCACACAGATAATTGCCTCTTTCCAAAGCCTGTGGCTAAATGTGCTCCTGACCAGAAAAACCATCACCTTAGCACAAATAACAATGTGGTCTGTTTCTGACCTCCAATGAACACCCACACGAGCTAATAATCTGTGGATGCTTGCATCATTTTGTCCACAATTTTACTAAATGCACCCAATGACAGCAAAGTCATTCTACATGATTCAAAGGAGTCTTTGGTGTTGTGACTATGATTGCTTTTTATTTAGTATATCTTATTTTAATATTTTTGGTCATTAAGAAAGCATGAAATGTAGCTACTGTGCTTTTTCCCACACTGGCATCTATGTGAGTGTATCACCATGGCCTGAAGAGATGTTTACACAGCGGCACTCACTGATGAAGAGGGCTCAGAAAACAGACAGAAAAGATGATTTCATGACAACCTCCTCAAAATCTCAAAAGTCAATAAAAATATTCACTCCAAGAGCACTAGTAAGCTTTACTAAAATAGCAAATAAAGTAAGCATGGTGGTTCAGGCCCATAACCAGCGCATTTGCAAGGCTGAGACAGGAGGATTTTTACAAACTGAAGACTTAACCTTACTCCCCCCAAAGACTTAATCATTACTCCCCTCAAAAAAATTTAAGTTCTTTGAGAAAAAAACAGTATGCTTTTATTATTAGATGTAAGTATCTTGTTACTAGATGGCAGTGGACACTTGCATTCCAACCTCTCTTTGGTGAGGATAGAAGTTGTCTCTTCGGTTTCTGAGCAATCCCATTAATGTCCACTTTCCTATGAGTACAAACATGGGCAATCAGTGGAAACCCTCTAACAGACAACACACTTGAAAGAGCAGGCTATGTATGTGGATGTCAGGTGCTCGTGTTCACCAGCATCTTCTTTGGGGGCGGTTAACCTGGGAGACTCGCTTTGTTCATCTGCTGAATGAGTGGTAAGTGTGTGTGTCTCTTTGCACACTTCTCTCGTACATGGCCATTTCCTAACTGGACCTTCTGTAAAGTGTAAGCGACTTCCAGGTACCATGACTTACGACTAGTACCATGAAGGGTCACGAGCCGTTTCAGGTAATTTTAGCGCGTCACTCACCGCTAGATGGGGGGAGAGAAGTGAGAAGGGGAGGATGGGGAGAGCTTGGGGGAATGGGACGGTTGGGATGGACGAAGAGTGGATTTGGGAGCAGGGAAGTATATATCTTAATTAAGGGAGCCATTTTAGGGTTGGCAAGAGACTGGACTCTAGAGGGGTTCCCAGGTGTCCAAGGAGATGTTCCCAGCTTGTTCCTTGAGCAGCTGTGGAGAGGGCACCTGAACTGGCCTTGCCCCATATCACCATAGAACCCTCATCTGCCGATGGACGCAGATAGAGATAGAGACCCACATTGGAGCACTGGACTGAGCTCCCAAGGTCCTTATGAGGAGTAGAAGGAGGGAGGACCTTAGACTTTCCACAGGGCAGGGAACCCTGATGCTCTTTGGACTGGAGAGGGAGGGAGAGGGGAAATGGGAGGAAGGGGAGGGGGAGGGGGGGAGGGAGAGGGAAATGGGAGGAGGTGAAAATTTTTAATAACAATAATAATGGCAAAAAAGACTATTTGAACGCTACAGAAGCTTCCTGAGTGTTGTATTTTATCTCTCTTATAATTGAAAAAAAACAAATCAAGTAGGGAAGTGCTGTGATTCAGAGCCAGACATCCTATCCAAAGTTCCCTTGTTCACACAAAGACAGAAGATATCAAAATATCTTCTGTCTGAACAACTGTCAGTCTGACGGGAAGCTATGGGAAGCTGATTTAGGTAGGAAGAATGCCTGACACCTTGCTCGCTTGTGCTTTTACCCTTCCAAAGGGACAGAGATAAACAATGCGCTCACGCTGTGGTAGTTGAAAATATTTCAAGGGAAAAGAGGGCCTTTCCCCCAAACTTCAAATAGCTCCCCAACCCCGATGGCTGCCCCCTCCCACCAAAACAACTCAAACACAGCTTGAAAGACTCTGGTCTCAGACTACCTGGAGATACTACCTACTTCCAATTAGGGCTGACCCATAGGACTGGCAGAGTGGGGAGAGGGGACAGGGCTGATCACCAGTGTCATTCTTCTCCTCATCTTCCTCAAATGTCTCTGCTTCAAGAAAGAAAGCAATTTCTTCCCTGTGTAACTAAGTACGTTGCTGCATTTCCCGCAGCTGACAAACACACGCGTCTTCATCGTTTTTGAAAAGCACTGAGTTGCGAAGCACTTTTTACAAAGTGCTGACTTTCTTTAAAATTATCAAAATGATTCCAAGGTTCAGTGAAACAATGTGTTCCCAGGGTTAAAAAAGAATCATGATTTGATACCCACAAGTGCCACACAAAGCCAACAGTAAACAGTCATGACTAGATGCCAGGAAGCCCATCCCTGCCATCGTCCACAAACGCAACACATCCCTTAGCCCAGTTGCCTGCCACAACCTTTGTTCTTCTTTCTGCTATTTAGGTACTGCCAATCTTTCTGTAAGTGACCATACAGATGGTTATAGTTCGTGATCACATGACTGCAATCGTCCCTCAGTGGCTTCTCATTAATCACCATCATGCACACATTTCCCTTTCAGGGTCTAAACAACACAGTGCACTGGATACAAGGAACACACAGGAACCTCTTTAGCAGACACAGTCATTCCGTAATACTCTCCATATGTTAAGAGTTAAAGATCATTACTTCTAATCAATACAAGGCTTTACACACACACACACACACACACACACACACACTTATGGCTTTAAAAGTGGAGAAACTTATCTGATTCAACTTCAATTATTTTATTTTATAAACCATTATTTGTTTTTGTGTGTTTATGTATAGCTGGAAGGGCATCAGAAGGCAATCTGTAGGGTCAGTCCTGCCAGGAATTAAAATCGGATTGCCAAGCATGGTAAAAAAATGTCTTTACCCACTGGACTACCCACTTGCTGTCAATTTCACCTTGTAAGAAATTAATTTAAACTTTAGCTGAAAAGTTGGGCACAGCGGTGCACACCTGTAGTCGTAACACTTGGTAGGCTGAGGCAGGAGAACTGTCAGAAACCTGACTCTGAACTTAGGGGAATTTACTCCACAAGTTCAAAGTAACTCAATGGAATTCATGGATAGAAATAGATAAATCATAAAACCGACAACAGAACAAAGTGGCTGTATTAGGACTAGAAAAGCAGCCTTTAAAACAAAGAATATTGCTGTAGGCAAACTTGCTGCTGACAGAGGAAGATGTAAGAGTATCCTACAGCAGCATTCACTACACAGAGAAACAGACAAGCCTGAAAGTGTGGCTGGGAACATTCACTGGCAACAGACAAAAGTGCCCACAGAAACTCAAGAAGGCAACTGAGCTAGCAGCCAACAGCAGGGTGTAAGCAACTACGTGTTCAGGACACTCTATCAGTGGTTACACTTTTTAGGAGCCTATTAAAACCAGTCACCAAAACAAGCTATACCCTGCGTCATAAAGAAACTTTCAAAAGTTTGAGTGAAATTAAAATCACAGTGTCTTTTCTATTATAAAAGAATCAAAGTACCAATTACTAGACACCCAATGGGAAAATCTTCAAACAATATATAATGAATAATGCATGTTCCAAAGAAGCCTTAACAAAGTAAATGAAAAAATACAGAACTGGATGAAAATGAAAATGTACAGACTGAACTGTGTGAGGTGGAGCACAACTCCTGACTCATCACATATGAGCTGCACATGGTGACTTATGAACTCACAGTGCAGTGAGCGAGATCGGTTGCTAGACACTGGAGAACCCGATTCACATACTCATACCACAGTCAAACCTCAACACTGTCAGTGATGTCATTGTGTTTATCCCTACCGTTGACAGGCTCTGAGAAAACGGAAGTAACTGTAGTTTGTCTTCTAAAAGTCCAGTCTAATCAGAACAAACACACTGGATGGAGTCTGAGTTGGGTATAATTATCCCAGCTCTTAGGAGGAAGAGCAAGATGATCTCTGTGAGTTCTAGGTACCAATGGCCACATCATAAACACACAAACTCTCTCTCTCTCTCTCTCTCTCTCTCTCTCTCTCTCACACGCATGCATGCACGCACACGCACACACACACACACACACATATGTGTGTGTACACAGAAGCATGAAACATTTGAGAGATATTCTGTAAATACCTAAGCTGTTTCTCAAAATGGTTAACATCAGTCAAGGAAAGCTACACCATACAGAAGAGTCTATAGAGACACAACAGTATAATAGAACCGGTGCCCTAGGTGACAACAGGGGCAGGACAAGAACCCAAGGCTAAAGTATATTTTAAACATCATGTAAAAGCTTTACATTATTGGGTTTGGTAATGATGCCCAATGCAGAAAATACCAGATGTTATAGAATCCAAAAAGGATAGTTAAAAATAACCCCATAGTATAACAATGCCATTCTAACCTTTCTCTGTGCTATCAAATCCATTCTTATCTATTATTCTTACTGAGGAATAATAAATAAACTCTTTAGGCAAAACAAAGTAGCCTCAAAAGTGTGCTTTGTGCCAAGGTCTCTAAATTTGGTCTGATCCTAGAAGCAATTATGAAAACACATAGAAGTAGGACTCCAAGTATTTTTCCTAATTCACTTATTCCAGAATTAATCTACATCCAAAGCCAGTGTATAAAGTGCTGGAGAGCAAAGGAGGTACCCGGACTCCACCCTTCTCCAGAATAAGCCGTCCACCATGTTCCTGCTTGGGTAACCCCTAAATTCTCCTTCCTTGTAAGCAGGCACTACTCAGCATCTAAAGCATACCAAGACTCCAGCTACAAGATGACCTTTGTACTCAGCATGTGTCAAAGGCTTTGTTTTATTTTCTTCTGTTGGAGGAGCATTCCTCTTTTGAGATAGAGCCTTACTGTAGCCCTGATTGATCAGAGATTCTCTTTATGCCCTAGACTGGTCTTGAACTCATGGCCTCCTCTTGCCTCAGCCTCCAGCACGATGGAATTAAGGCATATGCTACCATCCAGTGTATGTCTGTTTTAGAAACTGTCATTGGTATAAATGTGTCCCAACCAGCAATGCAGAATGTAGCAAGGTTTCTTGTCAGACTGTCTTTGAACTGCCAGCCTGAAAATAATGACTGAGAGACTTATTATTAATTAGGAAAATTTGGCTTTTGCTTAGGTTTTTTCCCAACTAGCTCTTATACCTTAAATAACATGCTCCCTTTTAAATCTATGTTCTGTCATGTGGCTCAGCTGCCTCATTTTAGAATGACACATCCAACTTGCTCCGAGTCTGCTGGTGCACCTAGATTCCTCTTCCTGGTTCTCTCCCCTCCCCCAAAAAAGTTCCTTCTTTTCTCTCCTGCCTAGCTATTGGTCATTTAGCTCTTTGTTAAACCAATCAGAAGGCATCTCAGGCAGAGACACATCTCTCAGTGTAAACAAATATCCCTCAACAGCAGAATATACTACTTTTGATGACTTCTAATCTCTCGGTGTTAATTTTCACACAAGAGCTTCCCAAGTTCCACCTCACAAACCCTAGAGGTGAAGGCATCAGCTCATCTCAGAAACACATATTCACCGACCAAATCTCTGTGTGTTTATTGGTATTTTAGCTTGTAAAATTGCCAGGGTTTGAGTATTTGAGGAGGTGAGTGTCATTCTGGACCAGGAGGGAATGGTTGGCAGCCACAGTGTTTGGTGTATCCCAGTTACTGCAGGAGAATTTATGGGGCAGTGTCACTGGAGTACGTGTGTTTAAGTCAATCTTCTACACAGTTAAGGCTGAGATCATCCTGGGCTGTGAGCCACCACTTAAGGCAGAAACAGGGTGCTTTGTAGCAACATACTTTTCTAAATGGGGGATCTCTCCATCTCCTGAGAGTGGCAACACTTTGAGAATACTAAAATAGATTAAGAGGAGTACAGACTTCATCAACATCACAGTGAAGGTCATGGGGAATTTCCTGGAAAAGTCCTCGTTAACAAAGGCCTGTGTGAGACAAGGCTCCCTGGAGACAACTAGGAGGATCTTCAACTGGGAGTGACAGTTAAGCCATGATGGAAAACACCCTGGCAGGAGAGAGGTGCTGGCCTCTGACATCTATACACCGGCACGACTGGACGGTGGGCGCAGCTGCTGGCGCTGCAGGCAGCTGCTGTGTGATTAGTTTGCATAGCAGTGGAAACACCACTGCAGAGACTCACAAGTCCCCCAGCAGAGTTCTTTGAATCCTTGCATGACTCGCACAGAGCAGTCTGGCACGATACCTGTTGCACAGCACACCATCTTGCCACTAAGCTAAGATGCAGTATTAGCTTTGCTGCTAATCACCTTCAGAAAACTCAGGGCGAAAGGAAAACAATACAACTGCATAGCAGCCCCTGCTACAGCGTACTTTGGAGATGGAGTCTCGCTTGTGTCAGAAGCTCCATCAACACCTGTCCACTCGGCTTGATTTAATACAAGACTGAACTTTTTACTTCAGTTGTATGTAGTGTTTATTATCAAACAATAAACTCCCACAGTGCGGCTGGGATGATGGCTCAGTTAGAAAGGTGCCTATCATGAGATCATGAGGACCTGAGTTTGGCTCCCTAGTACCCACATAAAAGCTGGACATGGTAGCATGCGTCTGCAACCCCAGTTTTGGAGTTGGGGTTGGGGAGCAGAGGCAAGCTCTCCGTAGCTTGTTGGCCAGTTAGTCTAGGCAAAGCCATGAACTTCAGGTTCACTGAGAAAACCCATTCCAAATAATAACATGGAAAGTCTCAAGGAAGATATTCAATCTAGACCTCGGGCCTCTCATGCATTCTATGCACATATACACATATTCCTTTGAACACACACACACAACACACTTAAAATTCTGTATCAGTAAACACTAGAAATTCCACTAAAAATCGTCCTGACACATTCTTAAAAGAAACTTAAAACCCATATCTTTAATGTCCCCCAGTGACCCGAGCAAATATGAACAAATGCTGGCCCCAGGGCAGTGGCAGAACTCAGAGAAATAGGGCCTAGGGAAAGACAGTAAAGTCACTGGACCACTGGAGATGTTGAGGCCCTGTTCCCTTCTCTTTTCCTGTCTTTGCTTTCCAGCTATCTTGAGGTGAGCAGGTTGCTATGCTACATGTTCACATCCAAAAGAGCTGCCTCAGCACAGCCCAGAGCACAGAACCAACTGATCCTGGACCTGAAACTCAGGAACTATTAGGTCAAACAAGACACTCTCTTCTTCAGCTTAGGTGTGGTATCATAAGAGACAGAGAGCTGATTGAAACAAAAACATCTATTTCAGCAAATATGAGCCAGAGGATGGAGGACCTGCAGGTGACGGAGAACCTGCAGTGTGAATATGGTCTTCAGTTGAACCATGGAATACACAAAAGGACTGCTGACTGAGGGTACCACATTTGAGCTCAATGACAGGGGTCTTATTTACACAGATTCAAAGACACAAGTATACAGCATTTCTGAGAATTATTTAATTTCTTATTTCACAAATCAGGAAATCTAGTTGTCAAGATTACTGGTGTGATTAGTATCATTTGTCATATTACCCAGAAATGTTGCATGTATTTTCATATTAGGTCACAAAAAAGAAAAGATGTGCTTTCTTCTTCATTTGTATTATGACCACTGTTCTGTTTAACTGAGGTAATATGTGAACCAATTATTACACATAGAAGTTTTTAAAATCCACAATTACATTTCATGGAATCAACCAAACAACTTCATCTTCACATATTCCTAAATCTCACCAAACTCCTAAAGCAAATGCCCACCTCCACACGTCCCTAAGTCACACAGTGCTCCACCTCCACACGTCCTGAAGTCACACACAGTGCTCCACCTCCACACGTCCCTAAGTCACACACAGTGTTCCACCTCCACAGGTCCTGAAGTCACACAGTGCTCCACCTCCACATGTTCCTAAGTCACACACAGTGTTCCACTTCCACAGGTCCTGAAGTCACACAGTGTTCCACCTCTACAGGTCCTGAAGTCACACAGTGCTCCACCTCCACACGTCCCTAAGTCACACAGTGCTCCACCTCCACATGTCCTGAAGTCACGCACACAGTGCTCTCCACCCCTTTTCAATGCCTTCATCAGGAAAATTCTCTATTAACTGTCAGACTCTGCTGTGCCTTCCCCAGGGGGGACCCCAGGCCAACCACAGACCTTTTATCTGAACTTTACAAGTGTTCACACTCTGTCAGAACTTCTTAGATTATCACTGGCTTTTAGTCCCGATATCAGGAAGGTGATTCTATCTTCTGCACCATGTATCCCTTCTTCCTATCTGAGACTGGTCTAACAGTTCTATAAAGTATTTGTTGACCAAGAACTATATATTGGTTGTTTTGTGGTATCCTTAGACAAGAGAGACAATGACCACCTCATTCAGCTCTTGCTTAGTGAAGAAAAGGAGAGAATGCCGGGATACATTTGTGCTGTCTGAGAGCAGAGACAGGCCGTAGAGTGGCAGCCTGGCGAGCAATTCCCGTGGACAAACCCAGCTGTAAATACAATAACCGTTTTTGTCTGCACCGCTTTCTCCAAGAACTTCTCCAAGTTAAGAACACCAGCGTTTCTACTGACAAAATGGAACAGTTGAGGCTGGAGTAAATGGAGAAAACAATCTCATCCAGAGCTGCCGATCACACTTTATAGCCAGTAAAGACTGTGGAAAATCTCTACAGCCAAACTGCACACAACTTCAGACATTTTAAAGAAGATGCTTGACATTATTAATCAGAGCCTTCCTCTCACTTAATACAGAATGTTCCTACAAAAAGGGCAAGTTAGAAAAAGCAAGAGGCAAACACATCTTGAATTCTCCTCTTTTCAATGCTGAGACTAAAAAGCTCAGTAAGTCCCCAAAAGCTTGTGCTGGAAATCTGGGTGTGGTGGAGGCAGGACATGGATATGCCGGAGAATGAATGCTCCCCTGCCCATCTTCTTAAAGACCACAATTTATAAAAAATATATATACATCTATATGTGAAACAACTGACCAGGTTATTTGAGAGTTTCCGACTGTCAAACAGCAGTCCCTTCTCACCTGGATCAAGGTGACATTGTGTTGAGTTTTTGACCTGCTCATCTCTCACCACCTCCCAGACTAAATTTCCAGACTGCTTCATTTGAAGTCTTCTGTTAGATGGGAGTGGATACAGAGACCTACAGCCAGACATGCGGAGAGAGAATCTAAACTGGAGGTCTCCACTGGGTCTCTCCCCTCAGAGCTCTGCAAATCCCAAAGAGGAGGAAAAAGATTATAGGAGTCAGAGGGGATGGGACACCAGGAGAACATGGCCCACTGATTCAGCCTAGCAGGGCTCAGATGGACTCACAGAGGCTGAGCACAGCAAGCACAGGGCCTGCATGGATGGTGTTTTTGCGGGACTCCTAACTGTGGGACTGAGAGTGTCCTTGATTTGTTTGCCTACTCTTGGGACTCTGTCTCCTGTTGGGTTGCCTTGCCCAGCATCAGTGTGAGCGCTTTTGCCTTGTCTTATATTATTTTGTTTTGTTGAATTTGCTTGTTGTCTCTTACAGGCCTGCTCTTTTCTGAAGGGAGATGAATGGGGAGTGGATCCACGGGAGAGGGGAAATGGGGTAGAGCTTGGAGGAGTGGCAGAAGGAAAAACTGTGGTCGGGAAGTATTGTATGAGAGAAGAATGAAGAATCTATTTTCAATAAGAGAGACAGACAGGCAGACAGGATTACTGTTTTGATATGATGGTAATATAGTGACTCACAGTGTAACTTTAAAATATAAACAAAGCACGACATTTCAAAGTAAAAAGAGTAATGACAATTATGCCAGGCTACGAAAGAGACGGGCGACCTAGCAGTCTCATAATGCTCTATCCTCTACCAAACTGAAAACTCAACGATACGGGGTGCTGGGAACGCCTTTCTCAGCTGGCACACTCATGAGCAGCTTATATGTCTTACACGTGGGAGATGAACATGCTTATGCTTAGCACATTCAGGCTCCTTGGCACATGATAAAGTTTACAGGTCTGGATTTAAAAATCAGAGCCCCTGCTCCTTACCCACCCCCAAAGTATCCAAGAAGAGGAGGAGGGAGGAAACTATTTCAGTTATCCCATTAACACATTCTACTGTTCTCTACAGCTGGGCGAACAAAGGCCTTGGAGGCATTCAGATCCTAACGTGAAATGCTCACGGATGTCCTCTTTGGAAAAGCAGCCTCTGAAGGCAGTGTGTATGATGATTAGTGATCTGGACATGTTTACTTTCCCCAGCTGAGCAGCAAACTGGAAAAAGAGTACACAAAGTGAATATTTTCATTTTTTATATTATTTTCACAAGTACCTACCACATGAAAATAGACATTTCATTATTAAATTCAAATTCTGACACCATCACCCTCCAATAATAATAACAAATAAATAAATGTTAGTTTTACTGTGACTTCTTGTTTGTTTTTTTGGCAGTGGTGGTGCAGGGGAAGGGTTGTTCCTCTTCACCCTTTGGTGAATAATGAGGTCTGAACCTAGGGCCTTGGCAGTACGTGGGCCTGAGCCCAAGACCTTATGCATGCTAGGCAAGCACTTCACCAGTGACCTACATCCTCAACCTTCAATTCTTAAAAGTGTAAACGATCCAATAATGTCACTGTCGGTGGTCAGTGTGTGCCTCCAAAGCTCCAGCCTGCTGCAGTCCTCCTGACAATGGCTCTCTGCCTCCCATCTACTCTGAGTTTGCAAATCCAGTTTCCATCAGGATTGGTCCTGGTTGGAGGTGGAAAGCAATTTATGTTGTTAAAATATTTATGGCTTAATTTCTGTTCCAGTGTGGTTTGTTGCACAGACATAAAAGCCACAGTTTTTATCATATGTGCCCAATTCTATTATTCATTATGTAACATACAATTCAACAAAACACAAATCCACAAAATTATAATCAGAATACACACAGGTCTTTGTTCTTTGCAATTCTTCTTTCCGAAAGAAAGATGTAGGCGGAACAAATCTTGGAAACCTGGGGACCGCTTCCTGTTCTTCTTTCTTACAGTGCTGGTCTGGAAAAGTCTGCATGAATCCTCAACTGCGGCACACAGAGGCAGAAACAAGGAGGACACAGAGAGTAATTTTTATTCTTAATTTTCTTCACACCTAAGACTTAAGGAGTGTAACATGTAACAAGATGAAGGGATGGAGCCTCACTTCCTAGTCCACTCTCTGACCTTGCAGCCTGTGTGAAAGTGGCGGCTACAGGGGATGGGAGACAGTGGAGCTAGGAAAGAATCTGAGCAGTCAGACCCTCGCCAGTTACCAGAGACAACTCTGACAGCTCCCTTCCTCAGTAACAGCAAGTCTGGTCCTTTGAAAACCTACTGGGGTAGTCAAGACTTCATCCTTAATTTTTTTTTTCCCAAGACTGGGTTTCTCTGTAGCTTTGGAGCCTGTCCTGGAACTAGTTCTTGTAGACCAGGCTGGCCTGAACTCACAGAGATCCGCCTGCCTCTGCCTCCCAAGTGCTGGGATTAAAGGTGTGCGCCAGTACTGCCCAGCTTTAAAAAGCTGAACGATATTAAAATATGAAACATCCTATTAATAAAAACATAACAACTTAAAAGTTTTTATACAAAGATGAGATCCCTCAAAAGGAAAACCTTATCTTTCATGTAAAAAAAAACCTTAACTTCCATGAATAACAAAAATCCTTTATTTTTAGTAGTCACATATTCAACTTATGCAGCATCCCAGTGACTGCTCAGCCCAGGTCTCAAGAGACTACAAGCAATAAAGAAGAGCAGTAATAAAATGAGTACTAAGTCGAGTCCAGACTATTCATGCAATAGAAACAACAAACATAGTAGAAGTTAGTCTAAGAAACGTTTACCATTGCATAGCTAACTCAGAATCTGGAAGGGTGTGTTATTGGGCTAAACAGTTTACAACACCCAGCAAGACTAGAACATTTCTTCATTCATCTATTTGATCTCCAGGCTCAGATCAGTCAATCCAGTACTGCAGTAAGAGAGGCAGAGACAGGAAGAGAGCAGAGTGCTGAGAAAAGGCACAAGACAGTCTTGACATTGAAGGTGACACCAAGCTAAACTAAAGGACAGAAGTTGGCTAAAGGGAGTGGTGGGGGAGGGGCCACAAGCAGCATGTAACTTCTGCTTCCCCAGGACTAGCTCTAGAGGCTTGTCAATTGATTCCTCACAAATTCATTTTTTTTAAATCAATTTTTTTTTCATTTCTTGTAAGAAAAAGTTCTGAACTTCTAATTGTAGATTTTGAGGTACGGGGTATCTGGACTATGAAGTGTGTGAACAGTCCACTGTCTGGAGACAGCACCAGCTTACACACTTCAGGCCTGCACGCAGACAAGATGCATTTGCCATACAGAACCATGAGTCAATCAACAGTCAATTACTATTTGTTAAGGCCTAATAAATCTTGACACTAGAAAATATCTGATTTGTGGACTCAAAGGACTAATAACTGACATGCACAAAACTTGATCTATGCTATTAATAACTTAGTTTCTGTCTTATTGAACCATAACCACTGAGAAAAGAAATACTCATCCAAAAGACACAAAATTCCTAAGCCTCATAGTATTTAGTTAAGCCTAAAACCAAAGTATCTGAAATAGATGTCAAACTAACGCTAGACAAAGCAATTACAGTAAGTTTTAAAGAAAACCTATGGCATTTCCTAGTGTTTCTGGATACAAGCTGCATCAATGGATTTGTAGAAGTGCTGTGGTTTGCTCTTGCCTTAGACATGTTCCTGCTTTAACTGTAAGAGTCAGCAAATTTCATGACCTTTACGGAGTCAATTACTGCATCAAAATGATACTAAATAAAACCTAAGGCTCAAGCGTGTCTGACACCGGAGGAAAACATTAGCAGTAAGTGAACACACACAGGAACTAATCATCACCCCATAAATCACAGCCTAAAAGCTTTAGGAAAACCACAGAAAGACACTCCGTGATTACATCTAAAAGTAGTCCTGCCTCTGTGTGAAGTAAGAGAAACTTGGGACTATTCCCCATTCCAGATTTCTCTACCTAACAGTGCTGAGCATACACAAACCAAGAAACTACAAAAAGACTAACCCGCATGAGCATATTCTTCAATAAGCCGTGCAGACAACCATGCTAGGCCACTCAACTCAGAAACCCACAGCCCACATGGTGATGGCTCTATCAATTAAGATACTTATGAAAGAGATGCACTATTGTTAGCTCATTTGGTTAAATTCCACTTTCTAGCTAAAAGGCTCGGCTTTCCTGATGTGACTTAGTATTTCAAGAAAGTTTGACTTAGTTAGTGAAATTAAATAGTATCACTATTTTTCTTAAAACATTGTTTTTCTATGCTTCACTGTGTAAATACAAAGAGCCGTTCTTTGAACTAGGAAACAATTTTGGCCTTTGTGATAATGAATCCTAAAAATTTCTCAGTGGTTGAATAGTTTGGGAACTGGCACCAATGGGAGTCATTTCCCCACGATTAGTCTGACTCATGGCATCCAGCCTTCTCCAGGTGCTTCAAGAACCTGCAAACAACCTAGATGCCCCTCGGCCAAAGAATGGATAAGGACAATGTGATACATTTACACAATGGAGTACTACACAGCAGACAAAAATAATGACATCTTGAAATTTGCATACAAACGGATGGATCTAGAAAACATCATATTGAGTGAGGTAGCCCAGACCCAGAAAGACAAATATACGTACTCACTCCTAAGTGGCTTTTAGACAATAAAGCAAAGAAAACCAGCCTACAGTTCACAACCACAGAAAACTTAAATAACAGTGAGGACCCTAAGAGAGGCATACATGGATCTAATCTACATGGAAGTAGAAAAAGACAAGATCTCCTGAGTAAATTGAGAGTGTGGGAACCATGGCAGAAGGTTGAACGTGAGGAGAGAGGATTGGAGGGGAACAGAGAAAAATGTAGAGCTCAATGCAATCAATAAAGAAAAAAATAGACCCATCCAGGGCAGGGTGGCTAGTGTGGTGATAAAGAAGCCTAAAGAGGCTTCCTTCCTTCTCCACAGTAAGACCCTCTGCAGACAGACAAAGTGCCTGCAACAACTGTACCTCATGTCTTCAGCAACACCTTAATGAGCTGCACACTCAGCGGAAGCCGGGCCGTTCAACCCAGAGGCTCGCAGACTCCTTGGGGTCCTATTATAGGTGCATCAGTGTTCTCTCCGCTCACAGTTTCCTGGGGCAGGAGAGCCATCCCTGGACCGTGCAGCAGCTGATAACATGAGCATGGATCACACCCCACCTCTGTCCCACAGAAACCCACCCCACGCAGGTGACAGCAGCTAGGAACGTCCATCTGCCTCTCCTACCACCCGCCCACTACCAGACAAGCAGGATGGCAGGGTCAGCTCCTAATTCCTGTGGGGACACTCACACAATCGCTCATAACACAGGTCTGGAAGGACAAGAGGGAAAAACAAGTCCCTACTCATGCCCAGCTCTTGTTCCAAATACAAGTCCCAGGAGAGCGTGCACACGTGTCCTACAGATTGGAGTGCCCCACTCCTCCCAGGAAGTCAGGTTTTCTCTGGATCTGACTAAGAAGCAATGTGTGCCCTCCCAAAAAATACAAAGGCACAGCAGCTAATCTTATGAGGTGAATGATGTTACCTCAAAAGCTGAGGATTTATTTAACCCCTCTACCAAATCTGTAGCTACATATTTTGGACAAGGAGTTCTTGGATGCCAGCCTTTAGTCAAAGTTAAGGTCACCATAGTGGGCTCTGTCTATTGACTGGTGACCTAATAAGAAGGTACTAAGGTCACACACAGAGAAGAACATACACAGACACATGAAGAAGGAGTCTATGTAAATTCAGAGGCAGAGGCATTGAGCAAATACTAGAAGCCAGAAAAATTGAGGAAGAATTGTCTACAGGTTTTAAAGAAACACAGCTCTTCCCAGTATTTGATTCTGGATTTCCAGCCTTCAGAGTTAGGATGCAGCAGACTCCTACTGTTTCAAAGCAAACAGTACGTGGTCTGTGGCAGCTACCCTAGGAAATAGGAAACTAACCTATCCGGAAATTAGCAGAGGCTGACAGCTTTACTCCAGAGACATGACCTGTGGAGCTTCATGGGGAACAGAGGGGCAAAGAAAAGTCTCCTAAAGTCACAATTCCAGGCTGCTCCTTGGGAGGAACAAACAGAGTCCTTGGTAGCCAGCAGACCTTGCTATATAAAATAAACCACACACACACACACACACACACACACACACACACACACACAAACACACAGAGCACCCTGCATTACTCAATTCAAACATGTCCATGGTAGACACATCTATAAGGACATTAGTTTACCTGGAGGGAACTGAAAGTGGCTGAGAACAGACTATCTTTTATTTTAAAGGAAAACGTGCAAAAGTGTATGAATGTACTAAGCTAATCCCATACTTTTTGAAGTATGGATATGGGATTTTTTTCTGACTCTTTGTTAAGATTTCATAAATGATTAGGGAATGTTATCTTAACAAGGCTAGTGAGGGAGAAGAGGTGGCCAGCAGCTATCTGGCCACAACTTGTGTGAGACTAGAGTGGAATAATATGTAGGAGGGGTAATATGTGAGAGGTGTAACATGTAGGGGGTGTAATATGTAGGAGGAGTAATATGTGAGAGGTGTAACATGTAGGGTGGTGTGGGAGAATTGTCTGTATTCTGTCAATCGTGTATTTTAATAAAACGCTGATTGGCCAGGCAGGAAGTATAGGTGGATCAACCAGACAGGAAGCAGAGGCGGGGCAATGAGAATAGGAGAAGGCTAGGGAGGAGGAAGCTCCCTCCGCCATTCCTGCCCAGACCACGGAAGAGGTAACATGTGAGCTGTCACACTGAGAAAGGTACTGAGCCATGTGACTAACATAGATAATGATAATGGATAAGTTACAAGGACTAATAAGAAGCCTGACATAATGGGCCAATCAGTTTATAATCTTATGGAGTCCTGTGTGTGATTTTCTTTGTTGCTTGCCGGCTGTGGGGTACTGGGAGGGAAAGATACCCCAAGCAAGCCGGCCCTCATGTTACAGTAGGGGGTGTAATATGTAGGAGGGGTAATATGTGAGAGGTGTAACATGTAAGGGGTGTAATATGTAGGAGGTGAAATATGTATGAGGGGTAATATGTAGGAGGTGTAATATGTTGGAGGGGTCATATGTAGGAGGTGAAATATGTATGAGGGGTAATATGTAAGAGGTGTAATATATAAGAGGTGAATATGAAAGAGGTGAATATGTAAGCAGCCGGGGGCCTACAGTATATAACAGCTCAAGGTAGAGGTGACAATTTTCATCTCATCTTTGTGCACAGGGAAGTAGGGAATTTTAAGGAAATTCTGCTGGTAGAGTTACTGATGGATCAGACATTTGGAATTAAGAGGAAGGTTGATTATAACAGCAGCCAATGCAGGATACAGTATGCGAACCTCTGTACCTCAGATTAGTATCTGGAGCAGATGACAACACCTAGCCCCACCCAACATGCTAAACCTGTTTGTCCCTGGGTGAAGACTTCAGACAGCTGCTGTCATGACCCTGTGACAATGAGGCTTCTCTAATGGCAGCTGTTCTGCGAGCCGTCGTCAGTACACTCAGCTCACTTTCTCCACTCATGGAGTGTAGGAGCCCCGGCCTAGGGAATGGTGCCACCCACAGCAAACAGGTTTTCCCACATCAATTAATATAATCAAGGTAATTCCCCAATAAACATGCTACGCTCATGAGCCATCTCCTGAGAGAGTCAGATCTCGTCAAGCTGCCGATCAACACTAACAATCGCAATGCCAGACCTGCCAAATCTAGGTTATCTATGATAGTCTATGGTCAGGTGGCAACCAAAAAAAAATCTATTAAAAAGTGGGAAGAGAGGTTAGGTTTTGGTTACAGAACATCTAAGAATTAAACGTTATTTCATAGAAGAGTTTGGGTTGTGCCTGCTCACGAACAACACTATTTTCCTTTTATTAAATCTTTCTATTTTCAATGAAGAAAACTTATGTTGAGAAAAAGAAAAAAGAATAAAGGGAGGGAAGGAGGGAAGGAGGGAATGAGGGAAAGAGAAGGGAGAGGAAAAGAGATAGATCTCAGACTTTTCAAAGCTGACAAGCTAAAACAAGCACATGGTTTTGAATATAAGGCAATGGCAACAGAGAGAGGATTCAGGCCAAAGAAATGCTAGCTAGATAAAAACGGATGCAGACCTTTTCAGAGGATCACCTGTCGAACAGAGGAAGGTGACCTCCCTAGAACACTGCTAAGGGACAAGATGCGCCTTTCTGGAGGGCTGCTTGAGGGAGGTGGTAAGGGCAACCCAGTCCCAGCTCAGACAACAGGGAGAACAGCAGCAAAACAGACAGGAAGCTGGTTGGGGGCCTGGCTGCCCAGTCTGGTTACAGATCTGCTTATTTAGAACTAGAACATACAACTCAGAAAGTCTGGGATTCTTTGCACACACACTTGCCTTCCCAGCTCTTGCCAGCACAGAAGCATCCCTAAGTTATGCATCCCACGACAGTGAATTGCAGTCACTCCCACAACTGAGTCGCATATGAACTGTCTGGAACTGTCTGGTACCCTCCTCTAGGGGAAGTGGCAAACCCGCTTCTGTTGAAAGTGCTTTGCTTCTGATGAGAAAAGGGATAGATAGCCTTTGGGGCTCCCCATCCTTCCTCTGCCTCTTTACCTCCCTACTCCTCTCTGACTCCCTGCTCTGCTGGAGGCTCACCACACCTGGAGGGTACTGAGGCAAGAGGCCACATGAGGAGGAAAGAAGCCCCTGTCCAACTTCATGGGTAAGGAGCTGAAATACCCCAACCTCACGAAGCCTCAGATGATACCAGAGTGTTCACAGCAGACATCACTTTTGGTTCAAGCGAAAGTGACATATATACTCATATACACAACAGAACGTTTTCATACACATAAGTATTAGGAAAGGTGACATATATACTCGTATACACAACAGAATGCTTTCATATACATAAACACTAGGAAAGGTGACATATATACTCATATACACAACAGAACGTTTTCATACACATAAATACTAGGAAAGGTGACATATATACTCATATACACAACAGAATATTTTCATATACATAAATACTAGGAAAGGTGTCAGCAGGTGTCCTAGCAGCAACCTTCTGAGAGATGTCAAATGGGAGAAGTCCAGCTCACCAGTCTACACACCTGCTCTCCTAACCCTCAGCAGTTACAGAACTACATGACAGTCACCACCTTCAGAGTCATGTGTCATGTATGCAGTGATGATGACTCGTGCATCTTCTCACCAACACCACTATGGCCTGGTCCAGCTGGATAACACCACTGCCCAATGATTGAATGAGCGGGAGGAAAAAAACCCACAGGTATTCCACACAGTGACTAATACAAAAGCTTTTGGAACTGTATTTGCTATTGCCAGCTAATAATCTGTCTCAATCACGGTAAAATTTGAGATTAACAGATACCAAATATCAGAAGAATACCTGTCTTCAAAGGATCAAAACTTACTATTTTCGATTATAAAGCATGTTTTAAAAAGACAGCAAGCCCATTTTTATGAAGTGACATCATTAGTGTTTAATGGCTTCTTTCTCTTACTATAGAATCATCTTCCAACTTTATTGCCAATTTAATATGGTGTGCAATAGACTCCTCAGATAAAGAGTGATAACGTTTTAAATCAACCACAGGCGATGCAAAGTGATGAAAGATCTGCTATCTGTCTCCCATCCTCAAGCAGAAGAATCCAGACAATAGCTTCCTAGGGCAAGAAGCCTGCATCTGCACGCCCGGCCCTGCAGCATCTGCATGCCTGGCCCTGCAGCATCTGCAGCAGGTGCAGCACTACTTCACCTCACTTCTGCTTTTGTCCTCTGATGAACAGAGACAACAATGAAGCCAGGCTTGAAAGCCAGGCTTGGCTGACTCTGGCCCTGGGGACACCCCACTGATCTTCTCACTTCCGTGTGCAGTACTTTAGGGTGTTCATAAGAACTCTCAACACCCCCTTTCCTAGAGGGGCCACCTGATCACTCGGAAGAAAGATTAAGTCAGAAATAACCACACATATTTAAATAGCCTTGGCCTCCTACGACTCTCTCTAAAATCTGAGCCACTGCTTCAGTTCTGGAACACTAATAAGTTCTACATCTGGTTACAGCTGCCAAACAATAAAGAAAATGTAGAGGTTTTGTAATTCACAATTTAGTCTTAAAATACCATAACCATTTCAGAGAACCACCATAAATATGATCACTTATAAGTGACCACTTTGAAGCCACAGCTATTTAATGAGATCTACAAAATAAAAATGTGATTACTATAGTGGTGTTTGAACTATCATAGAGATTAGCATTTGCCTGCCAAACTTGATTTCAGTTGAAGTCAGACTCTCAGGTGCTTTCGTGTAAAGAAGTAAACGTGGGAGGAAAAGACAAACACCTTTTTACAAGGTCTTATTAAGACGAGAGAAATTCCTAAGGCGCACACAGTGAGAGGAAGGAGGGAAGGAAAATTAACTGAAACCTGGTCCATTATTACAGATATACAATGAGCCAGGGAAAGAGGGGAATGCGGGGTGCGGGAGAAAAGGGAAGGGAGGAGGGAGGGGAACAATCACAAGGAACCGGAGATAGAAATGTGGACATGGCTCCCCTCCTCTCCAAATCACCGCGTTCCTGTGCATCTCCTCACACTGCTGGCACTCCCAGGCCAGTTTCCAGTGCTTCTTGTCACTATAAAGCCAACGTCTCTAACTTAGTAAGGAAAAGGATTCTTACTATGAACTAAAAATGATGTCAATTTCCTTACTTCAAGGTCTGAACTGGTGGTAAAACAGTCAAATAAAACTTTTCACACAATGCACTTATCAGTGGACCGAGGTGGGAAACAGAGGCTCCTGTCTCAGCTGGACTGGTTGCCCTGCCAGTGTCTGCTCCTCCGTGCACTCGGCACTCAGACGGAGGGCACACAAAGTAGCCTAAGCAGCAAGTGAAGCATGGAAATGCACACGTGTCCAGTCATAAATAACAAATAGGCACCATGAAGTACGCTGATGTCTGTGGCATAAACGAAACGGCTGCAGACATATAAATGGTCACTGTCTTTGTTTTGATTAGAACTCTACTGGTGACTACCACCTAAGCCAGAACATTTTAACTTTTGTTGACAGATAATGGTTGTACAGCACTCAAACACAGACAGTTTCTACAAGTCAAATAAGTGTGCTGTGTGCATGTGCGGTCATGCGTGTGTGCACTGAGCTAATTCTGCTCTTCTGATGAAAACCACAACTGAAACATTGTTAGTGAACCCACAAAAAGGGCTGTTTTCTTCCATGGAAGTCCACCTCGGCTTCCTGTACATGCCAGAATTATAATGAGAAACTGATCATCAAAGTAGAGTAAATTGCTTTGAAATTAGAGAGAACACACATGATATTTGAATTGATTCTCAATTATTATTATAAAATGAAAGCCACTTCAGTTTTTCTAAGGATTTCAGTGGGCAGACAGGTTTCTCGAACAAATTTTTCACAATTCTTAAAGTCTCTACCTAAAGTCTATCTTTAGATAATACCACCAAAATTCTGAAGGCTCATTTAGAAATTATTATCAATATGGTTATGCCAACACTTGAGCAATATACTAACACTAATAATTAAGGCCGGGTATTGGAAAGATTAAGAATTTCCTTAGCACCAATCTCAAAGAACTAAGTGATGAAGTGGGTGACACAGAAGAACAGCTATGAGCTCAACCTGCCAAAGACGAAGGAACTGGCATCTACGAAGAGGGACTGAATTGTGTTTTCCAGTAGCGTGCTCGGCCATCCAGTGGCCCTTAAGATGGTCAACAAAGGAAAAATTACTTTTGTGGTAACACCAGGGCCTCACTCACTTCTGTCACAGGTGACCCAGGACTAACCCACCGCCTGCAGCCAAAACGGACAACATGCACTTCACCTGTTCTCAACAAAGCAGTGACTTTTGTTAAAAATTGTGAAGGTGTGTGTGTGTGTGTGTGTGTGTGTGTGTGTACACGCACATGCACACATGTACATGGCATATATGTAGAGATCAGAAGACAGTTTACAAAGCCAGTTCTCTCCTTCCACTATATGGGATCCAGGATGGAGCTCAGGTCATCAGGCTAGGTGGCAAGCCCCTGAGCCATCTTGAGAGTCCAAGCATGAATTTGTTGTAGCTCAATGATACAGTGCTGCATCACTTTATAGAAGACCTTGGGCTCATTCAACAACAATGACCCCCCAAAAACGTGCATCTCTTTATTAATACCACTGATATTAGAAAAACTTTTAAATATTAAAATCAGATAAATCTGTCCAAATTCTGATTTTTATTTGAAATTCTCAATTTTATCATTGATGATAATACTGCTACTTATTTTTCTTGATGTGTCAGTCTTACTCTTGTTATTTTTAGAAATACCTGCTAAGTCAGACAGTGGTGGCACAAGCCTTTAATCCCAGCACTCACGAGGTAGAGGCAGGCGGATCTCTGTGAGTTCAAGGCCAGCTGGTCCAGGATAGCTAGGACTGCTACACAGAGAAACCCTGTCTCGAAAAACAAACAAAAAAGAAAGAAAGGAAGGAAGGAAGGAAGGTAGGAAGGAAGGAAGAGAGAGAGAAATAAAGAAAGGAAAAAAATCTGCTAACTAGGCAGTCAGTTTGCATAAATGGAATATGTAGCTCTCTCTATTTCTGAGAAAACAGCTACTTCAACTGTTAGTTTGCAGACCTGTGCACAAGCAGCCTTCCCGTTGAGTCTATGATGTGTGTGCAACAGATAGAATTTCAGATAATTGAGTTAAGGTCATCAGGTTTGGTGGCAAGGGCCTTTATCTGCTGAGTCATCTCACCTACCTCTCTCCGTTTCTAAGACAAGCCAGCATCTCTACCAGAACATATCTGTACCTTCTGCTACTCCACTGTACTTGGTCTTTGATCTATCTAAGGTCAAAAGTGTACTGCCAGGGTCAGTTTTAATCTTGTATAAAGTGAAGAGTGAAACCAAATATACGCTACTCCAGGACAAGCATCAATGCTTCCCTAGAGGGTAGGAGATGACTTTTCAGCACTAGAAATGACAGCATTTCAGCCAAGAACTGAAACAGGGGCCTTGTTTTAAAGCAGCAGCTACGCTTGCCCAGCACAGTAGGAATATCTGGTTAAATCACTCTTCTGTGGAGACTTCAGGTAAAACAAATCACATTGGCTGGATTCTGTTCAAGGTAAAAGTGAGGAAAGCCAAGTGAACTTCAATGATCAAGATGCTCAGAGCTTCCTAGGTGAGCCACCAAGACCTAGGTATTCACAGTGAAAGCGTCCCTGGGGCGGCTCAGACTGGAAGTCTTTGGCCTGAAATCCTAAACCTCAGCTAATGAATGAGATGGGTTCTATAAAGAAAGGTTAGTGCAGCTGTGCCCAGGCGCTGTAGGGCCTGGCCTCCCTCTCCTTTACTCATCACTAGGTGAGATCAGAACACCTGCTTCACTCCAGCCTCCCCGCTACGGTGCTCTTCGTCATATCGGGCTCCAAGATGTGGGGCCAAGCAACTTGAACTGAAACTCCTGAAACTGAGCCTAGATTCATCTCCCTCTCCTACATTAGCTTTCTTAGGTTCCCTGTCACAATCTCTGAGTCTTCTACCCCTAATAACAAGTTGTGGCCTGGTTCAGTAACTTCTTTCCCTCCCTTGGAAGGAAAGGTCACCTGGGTGGTCAACAAAGCACACCTATTCTGTAGATTCCTAGACCCGTGTTCATTACTATCTACGAGCAGTGTTTCTATATCTCCAAATACAACCTGATTGTAAAGTAAATTTTAACATGAAAATTTATACCAAACAATAAAAACATATTATGTTCCCTTTGTTTTACAATACGCTTATATAAAAGGTGTATAGGTTACTACTGTTTCATTATTTCATTATTCTGAAATTGCTCCCAATGACGGTGCCTCACACCCACAATCCAGCATTCAGGACATTGATGTAAGAGACTTACAAGTTTGAGGTCACTCTGGATATCACAGTTAGACCCTATTTTAAAACGCCAAAAGTAAAATAAAATGACCATCACCAGGGAAGAAAAATTCAAGAACACCATTAGCATCACTGAATAAAAGGGTGCCATGCCAACAAACCATGTCCATTAACCAAATCAAGCCCGTGAGATATTTTGGGTAGAGTTCATGAAACACAATCTCAGTCAGCAATGCAAGTACCTATCAATGGGTGCTTTCATTCACTTCTGCAGAAGGCTGCAGGAAGTCATGTGACAGGTCTGATTTGGACTCTAGTGACAACTAACACAATTGAGGTCAAGTCACAAACCACACATCATTTATAAAACGCAAAGATACCTTCAAGCTCTAGGGCCTCTTGGAGTTTAGGTGCGGTAGCAGCACTCATTAACTGCAATGGGACAAAGGGCCAAGTCCACATCAATGGGATCCAGTGAGATTCCCTCCAGGCATGGAACTGAGCTAAGTTATCATGCTGTGCTAGGATTTTGGAGGAAGAAATGACAGTAACTGGGAAGTCAGGAGGCAGAATGAGCTTCCAAGCTTTAGGGATGTTCACTGCCTAGGGGTGAGCATTTCTAGATGGGGTAAAAGCAAGGTAGGGCCTCTGAAAGTTTCATCACAAACAAATTTAGTAGCCAGGATACAAGAACCACTGGGACTTTTGAAAAGAGAAATACAATGATGAAATTTCTATCTAATGGAGATTAGATATGGCTCAAAAAGGCATTTCTGACTGGGAACCAAGCTAGTGGAGTCACCAAGAGCCTTGGGAAGGAAAACATTAAGATAAAAGCCGGCTCAACAGCCAGAACAGCCAGACAGTGCTGCTGTACATTTTTAATTCTAACACTAATGAGGCAGGGGCAGGCAGATTTGTGAGTTCGAGGCCAACCTAGTCTACAGGGCTAGGTCAAGCCAAGGCTTTTCCAGTTCTAAAAGCAGCTGTTCAGTTTCTATAAACTGCATCTTACTCAGTCTCTCATTTGTATGCATTTCCAACAACTTCTTGGATGCTTCAGTGTTTCTCTTTGACTAGTTTAAATTTCCATGTCCCATCTCTAGCGACCTCACTGTTCTTGCAGATGAGTATTAGAACCTCTTTTGTCTTTAATGACTCCCACGATAGTCTAGACTCCTGAAAGCGCTCCTCTCATCTATGCTCACCGCCCCCAGTTATGTTATTTCTCTATTTCTCCATGCCAATTTCTCTCTCTCTCTCTCTCTCTCTCTCTCTCTCTCTCTCTCTCTCGTTTGCTTGTCTCTGTTTTTCGAGACATGATTTCTTAGTGTAACAGTCCTGACCATTCTGGAATTCACTTTGTAGACCAGGCTGGCCTCAAACTCACAGAGATTTGCCTGCCTCTGCCTCCCAGGTGCTGGGATTAAAGGCATGTGCCATTAAAGAATGGCAGGCAGATTCTTCAGAATATAAAAATACACACCATATTCCAATAAGCAAAGCCTAGACCAGTCAGATGGCACCTGAGGTCGTAGCAGGGCTTCCCCCTTTGCTCTACTCTACCTTCTCAATGTGTCCAACACGTGTGCTTTAATTTGTCCTTTTCAGCTCTGTTACTGTAAAAAACAAAACAAAAACAAAACAAAAACATGCAATTTCTTCTACATTGGAACACAGAATTTGGGGTAACCAAAATCTGTGCTTCTGAGCCATGGTCACTCATATTTGGCTCCTGAATAAATTCTCTCTTACAAACTACAACATGTGCAGCTGGAGAGAAAAGACAGCTTAAAGGAAACGCAGAGAGCCACTCTTTATGGTCACACAAAACAGAACATCATTCAGCACCTGAGTAGTCCCAAACTTCAACTGACTGACAATATTTGAAGTCTTGAGTATTTTAAATATATATATATATATATATATATATATATATATATATATATATATATACACCCTTCCTACAAACTTTTTGTAGATAGAAGCCTTGACTACAGTAAAACTTTTCGACCACATAAAGGTAAACTAAGGCCAAACCCTGCAAGCGGAGATCTGTTCACTTAGGACTTGTGTGCGTTCTTGGTTTGTCTATTCCTGCACACGGGGGAGGGTGGCAGGTATGTTCAGGGAGAGCTGTAACTACAAGACTAGGCTTCAGAAAGTACTTTCAGGAATGAAGAGAAATCAACATACAGCATGGGAGGCGAGCCATTGAGGAAATCAGTGCAGGAAGGAGGGAAGGGAGAGGAGTGGAGAGAGGAGAGTAACTGACCCTTGCATTCCGCATCAACAGTTATCAGTTCACAGCCACCCATGGTTTCTTTCTACAATTTCCCATTAATCTTTATTAACACCGGGCACCATGATGCCTGGGCAGCTCGGAGCAACTGATTCTTTAAGCTCCGGATCCAGAGCTTTTAAACCAAGTCATAGGCAACAAGACATCACACCCTAGTGAAAGCTCCAATACACACACACACACACACACAGAGAGAGAGAGAGAGAGAGAGAGAGAGAGAGAGAGAGAGGGAGGGAGGAGCATTTAACAGGAGAGCAACTGAGGTCTTGGTGATAACTGTATGAGAACCCATCATCTGGTCACCTCAGACTCGATGCTGACTGCAAACCTGAACAGAGCCTCTGCTACTGACTGCCCCTCCACCTTTCATATGGCCCCAGGTTAGAGATTTGGAAATGATGCAATGGAGGTAACTGGGGTCTGTTCTTATAGGTACAATTCTCCTAACAGGCTTAATGCTGTGTTTCTTAAATCTTTTATTAAAAAAAAAAAAGGAAAAAAGAAAGAATGAAAGGAGGGAAGGAAGATAACTGCGCGAGAACACGGAGAAGGAAGGCCGCCTGCAAACCGGAACAGTGCCTGCCTCCACTGCCCACCACACGTGCCAGATTCGTCTCTTACACCGCTACAGCAACACAAACTGAGGCACCATCAAGACTTCTGAATGTGAAATGAGAGAGCAGAAAGCCACAGCAGTCAAAAGGATGAGAAACAGACCCGCAGAAGCCAATGTCCCATTTACTTCTTCACTCAGCAAATATTTACCGAGTCAAGCTAAATATCTGGACAACTACGACAAGGTGACACCTACTGTGAATGTCCTGATTCAGAATATGAAGGCCAGGCATGGTGGCACACGCCTATCACCACTCAAGAGGCCGGGGCAAGAGGCCAGCCTAGGCTACAGAGTGAGACTCTATCAATGAAAAGAATTTTTTGCGGTGCTATTTCTGAGTGCTCATCCGAGCAGCTACCAGATCAGAGCAAAGGTTTACCAAGGAAATGCCATCCTCCAAACTCAGCTGCCAACTCCCATTTAGAAAAAAGTGAACACTGAACAGAGAAGGGATAGAGACCATACTCATTCACAGTCCCTGAAGACTTCCCAGGCATGAAGTCAGTCCTGACAGCACCCCTCCCCCTCCGCAGGGTGCATGCAGGGAGCTTGCAGCATGTGTATGCATAGATTTCCTGAGAAACACTGACGCTATTCAAGTCCACACCACTAGCAATCTGAATACCAAAGAGATCCAAGGAGAGAGTTAAATAAGCATTGCAGACAAATCCTTTACAAATGTTTCAGCAGGTCACTAAAAGTGCCTATGGCCTTCCTTTCTGTAACCCCATCCTCTTCACGAGGTCCTCTTGTCTATCAAAGCCACCTAAGAACATGACTTAGTGTCTGAACCAAATCTGCACGCCTGGACGTCGACCAGGCGACTGAAAGGCAACAACGACTGCCAACTGATTCTAAGCATCCAGCTGATCCCAAGGTGGAAAGACTGCGAGCTTTTGGAACCCCAGTTCGCTTAACTGAACCAAATCTGCCACGTACCTTAAATATCAGAGAAAGATGTGATAATTTAAAAGTGGAAGTATTTTAAGACCATGTTTATAATTTCAAAATATAATTTAAATGAGATCATTATATCCAACACGTAAGCCTTAAAATTTGACACCATGACTCAAAACTTAGCCCAGCGTATGTTGATTCTAATAAAGTAAAATACATTTTTAAAAAGCTACAGGAAAGCAGCAAATTCACACAAGCATCCCCGTTTAAATAAGTCTATCAACAAATCATAAACAATAGCTCCCAGTTTCTACATCTGGCTCCACACTGCTGCCATTTGGGCTTTTTAGGTCTTCCCAGTTTATTTATGCAAAATATACTGCTGAATTCTAACACTCATCAATTCTTTTTATTGTTCTAAATTGGTTTCAGGTTTCATTAATTAATAGTTATGAGACGGCTGTTTATAATTTAATGTAGTCGTACAATTGCTCAATATATCCTCAGAGCTACATTTAGGAAGCAGACATTTAATTCAATTCAATCGATGTTTCTGTACAAATACAACATGACCTAGACAAATTACACATTTAAAGACAGACTGCAGTGACAGCTGAATAGACGTGTTTATTGTAAGCTTCTGTTTACTGGCACTTAGACTCCTCAAAATAACTCCTCGTGGATCTGCAATGCTTTTAGTCTTATACAAGACTAGAGTCTAAAGGAGGCTGAGTGAGTCACCTAGACTCACACGCTCGGTGACTTTCCAAACCCCTTCTCACACTGTCTTCCAGTGGAGACTCCTTAACTATATAACTGGATAATTTTCCATGTTAAATGATGCTGTACTTAAGACATAAATATTAGCTGGCATGATGAATTTAATACACATCATGTCTCACACATGCACACAGCTGTGCATTAATATGCCCTCTGACAAGAGTTTATTTGCATGTATTAGTCTCTGAAATGTAGTTAGTCTTTTTCCAAATGCTGAGCATCGATCCTTATCCTTTGCAAACTTTTCCATTCACTAATCAGCAATTATTTACTTTAATTCCAAATGATAACATCAAACTGGATAGTACTGGATCTAAGACTAGGTCAGTGCTTTGGAACGCTAAGTCTGAAGGTGGGCATCACAGCGAGTAGGGTATAAAGCATTGTCATAAACCATGGCAGACAACCGTCATGCCAGTCTCTCGGCAGTCTGGGTACGAGTTCTCAAGGCCTGCAGATTCTGAGCACATCAAACAGTGCTTGCAATGGGGCCAATCTTTACAGATTGCTCAATAATATAGCCCCAAAGTGGAGAGTAGCCTGTGCACAGTTAGAATTCTCCAAACATTTAGTAAGTTAATCTCATTAAACACCAAAGTCTGAACTACATACAGTTAAGAACAGAATTATAATTAAGCCACAGCTCCTAATTTAAGGCTTGTTATTATATTTGAAGGTTTTGTGAGGACAATGTATTTGCACCTTTCCACCCCTCCAACGCCTCCTTCGTCCCCTCAACCACCCTTTCTGGAACTCATGATAAGGCTTTCTTACGTAATTAACTTTCATAATATTTTGACAAATTTTAAAATGAAAATGATTATTTTATTTCTTTGAAAAATACTTTTGTTGACCCTAGAAAAGTAAGTATTGGTTTGGGCTACAGTTCTTGGCTGGACTGAATGCCTGAGAGGTTTATAGAGTAAACACAATACACAGATAAAACCACTGACCTTTGAAACCTGCAGGAAATCATAACTGCCTGAAACCCACACCATCAATTATCTTGGGAATCTTATTATCAGCACACCTTGCCTCCCGCAGCGACCAGTGTCTGAAAATTCAGAGTCCTGCACATGGCATGGAATAACACATACTTCCACGGCTTACTTTGTATTTAATGTAGCTTATTTAAAACCTGACTTTACTTCCTGTTGCATGATCATTAACCTATTGTACGGCTTCAACTACGGTTAAATCTGATTGGCCTCACGCTTCGTCGATCCATCTGCTATGGTTTACAGGACTTGGCACATGGTCTACTGTCAGGGTTGGCTCACCAAAGCCTTTGTTTTCCCAAAACATGACAAGTGCTTAAATTAACTCATCCTTATGTTTTGCTATGTGTTTGTAAAACGAAAAAGAAGGCGAAGCCCCCTTGTGTCTCTTTCTAAGCAGATACAAAAATCATTCTGCTAAAATATTAGCAGCATAAAGAACTTTAACTTTCCTTTACCAATTCTCATTTATATCACGAAAAATAGAAACCAAAGCCAAGATTAGAAACAGAAATACAATTTTACACAGGCAAAAATGCTCACAATGGAAATGGATAACCAAATACAAAATCTTAAATAGTAACTTTCAATTTTAATCTGTACATAATTACTAAAACCTCAGAACACAAGCCACAGACTCTGCCTATGGGTTTTATCCAGGGGTTGCACGCTGGTAGGAAGCTGAGTATGTATACACAAGTCTGCCTTCACCCACCACGAGACGATTCACATGCCCTACAGGGTAGCAGGCATTATTATAAAAGCAATATTTTTAAAAAACATTCTTTTAAACATTTACTTATTTATGCATGTGTTTGGGGCACATACACATGTACCATGGTGTGAGTATGGCAGTCAGAGCGACAACTTGTAGGACTTGAATGTCTTTAGCCACATGGTTCCTGGGATCAAACTCAAGTCATCAGGGTTATAGGAGGCATATTTACCTGCTGAGTCACTTTGTTTCCTTGCAAAAACTATTTTTATCTTTCTCCACAAAACTGTAACTTTAGCTTTCTAATATTCAACATTAAAAATTTGTTCTGTGTCACATATGCCTTCTCAGCTGTGGTTTCTAGCTCCAAGTCCTTAGATGTGAGCATACATGGAGAAACCACAGAAAACAGGAAAGTATAAAGAGACAGACGGAGCACTCAAGAGGGGATAGCAGGATATAGGGAATATGAGATATATATATATATATATATGAAATATATATAGCAGGATATAGGGAACATGAGATATATATATATATATATATATGAAATATATATAGCAGGATATAGGGAACATGAGATATATATATGAAATATATATAGCAGGATATAGGGAATATGAGACACATATTATATATATATATATATATATATATATATATATATATATATCTCCGGATATAAGGAATATGAGGCAGGAATAAAACCAAGGGGTTAATACAGAGGAGAAAGAGAAGGAAGGAGAAGGAACAAAAAATACCAAGGTTGTTTGATAAAACCTCAAGAAATCTAATTCTTTTATAGCTACATAAAATCATATGCAATACATAGATATATGCATTATTAATACATTATGTGTATGTATTACTTAAAGGAAGTTATTCCACTAAGACTGCTACTGACAATGTTCCCTATAGTAACTATAGATTAACAAAACCCTCAGGACCAGGATTGGAAATCTCATTTTGAATGACTGGTCAGGGCAATCCAAGCGTTTCCTAAGCAATACAGACTAAGGCTCTCTCAGAGGCTGAAGGTAAGTCCCTGCTGCTGAAAATATAACACACTTAGAACACAGGATTTGGATGACTTAATCGGGATCAAGCCTTCTTCTTGTGGTCTAGCTTCCATGGTACCATAAAATATTTTGCAAACTGCAAAGAGGGATGGGGGACAATTAACCCCAGCTGTGACACCTATGAAACAATGACTAGCCTGGCAAGACATGTATGACGCTGTGACAAGTGTCACTGACATGTCGGTGGTCACCTGCAGCTATCTAACTGGACTTAGGGCTTACTCAACAAGAGGAAGATGTGCTAACCTGAGGCAGCTAGTGAGGCCATGAACTTTTGCTATATCAGCATAACTCCTAACTACATTACAAATCTCATCCTTATTTCCATAAATAGTAGTTACCATACATCATCAAAGAAGCTTCTCTTTATAGCAAATGGGGACTGATGTGGGATTACACACAAACAACAAAAACAGACTCATCAAGTTGTATTTATACATTTGAACACACACACGCACACAAAACAATAATAATCACGGAAGAAGAGGGTATCAGTCTGAGAGTAGGGGGTCCACAGATGGAGTTAAAGGGAAGGAATCTGGGAGGAATTGGAGGACGAAGTGGGGGGATGATCAATGTATATAAAATGTTTGTTTTTTAAAACTAAAGAGAAAAATTAAAGAAATATGCCTTTTACAGAAATACAGTCTGTGCCTTGAAACAAAGCAGAATGCAGACATTAGTAACTGAGGTCACGGAGCACACCCAGCAGCCAGTTTGTGCACACATAAGCCAAAGGCTTCATTCTACCAGGAACACAGTGAAACATTTAAAAAAGAAAAGAAATAGAAGCTTATCTCTTTGCACTCTGACCCTCACACCACACCATATCAGTTAGAAAGCACTCTGTACCTTTTGGTAAGTCCTTACCAGATACAGTCTCAAATGTGGTTTGTGGAAATCAGATAAAATGGTTTATTATGAACACAAAGATGAAAAGTCAATTTTTTAATGAATTAGAATCTGTTTCTTCAAACACAAATTCAGTCTTCCCATCAGGATGGCAAAGTAGGATTTCTGAGCTGTAGATCAATTCCTGCCTTCTGGTGCCCAGGTCGCCCTTCAGTCCTTCACCCCACCCCATCCCTACCCTACAATTACAGATTTTAAATTTTGTTTTGGTTTCTTTTTAATTAAAAAAAAAGTGAATGCTCTCTACTTGTTAACTGACAATAATGAAGATACTGAAACCACAGGATGATAAAATTTTACACATTCCAAGTTCCAAGTCCACAGTCTACACACCAAGCAGAGTAAAGGTTTTTAAGCATCTATTCTCTTGGGGCTCCTCTAATAGAAACATTTCTAAGCTCCGCAAGGCTCTTAGAGAAAGGAACAATGCCCTTAACCTGGCCAAAAAAGACTGCAGCAGCACCAGAGCCGACCTTACCATCAGACGACCTACTCCAGGGACCTTGGCATCACTGGCTGCCCTGCTCAGGAACACACCTTCCTCAGATCCCGCCAGGGCCTCTGCACAAGGGACCCCTGTGCCTACAATTCTCTTCCCCCACCTGGACACTCTTAATGGGTATGGTCACCTATGCCTGTCACACAACACCTGGAAGACTGAGCAAGAAGATGATGCTGCATAGCAAGACCCTACCTCACAAAAGAAACACGCAAAAACAAAGGCTAATCCCCTTCTGGCTCTGCCTCCCTTATCCCATGTGCTCCTCTGTCAGAGTAGCCCACATCTCTCTTCCTAACCCTCTACCAACCTCATTCACCAGAGAGCATCTGTTAGCTGCGTTCCTCACTCCAGAGGAGGACACCAGCAATGGTTCTGCTCATTACAATTACACTGCCTGGCACCAGGTTTTGAACACGGCAGGTATCTGCATGTTCCCACACAAATGCAGACAATGTCTCTCATAAGGTCCTCTTGTAGATTAAACTGAATAATCCACATAAAGGCCTGGCCACCATCAGCACACTGGATGTTCTGTATGACTGAATAGATGCTGAATTAGGCAGCATTTATTAGAACTCGTCAAAAGCGGGTGCTCGACACAGCTCTACTTCATTTCTATGAAGCCCACAGAATTTATTATAAAGAAATAGTAAGGTCCTTACAAGACGGGTCAGTAGGAAGAGGCACTTGCTGCCAGGCCTTGGGACTTGAGGTCGGTCCCCACACTCCACGTGGGAGAAGACGAGAAGCAGCTTCTCCAAGTTGTCCTCTGACTTCCACAGAACGAGAGCTGTGGTAACAGTCCCCTCCTCCCACAAAACATAAATAAATGGGATTTTACAAAATGATAAAAAGCAAATAATGAGAACTATGCAGAATATTAATAAGCATGCTACCCAGGATACCATCATTTTTAAACGTAAAGACCTCTACTTACTGACCAGAGATTAATTACGGGTCATTCAGACCCAAGAATATGCAGACACAAAATTCATTTTCTTAATGATCCCAGGAATCTAACAATATGAATTTTCAGAACTTAAAAAAAATGCTACTTTACAGACTGTCATTGGTTTTAAATATGCTCCAAGATTAGATGCCAGCACCATACAGGGATGGGCGCAGCTCAGCAGTTCAGTGTTACTGAGTGGGAAAAAGCACAGAGGACCTGGCTTTAAGTGGTTTACTAACACCAACTCCAGGGGACAGGCTATCTTCTCCTGGCCTCCATGGGTACCCGCACTCGTGAGCATATACTCCACCCCCACCCACCCACACACATACATATAATAAAAAGAAATGAAATAAATCTTTTAAAAATAACTTTATTTTGCAATGCTGCAAACTAAAGCCAGAGCTTTACTCATGCAAGACAAATGCTCTCTAAAAAACTGAGCCAGACTCACAGACCTAAAACAATATTAGTAACATTTTATCAAAAGCATTTTTGCATGTTTTATCAAACGGCTTCTAAGCGATGATTATTCAATGAACAGTCAAGTTTGCTAACATCTGGACCAGGCATTAAGCAGCCTGCACTCTGTCCATTTCAAATAAAACTATGCAGAAAAGGGAGGAAATGAGCTGGCTGTAAGTCAGCAAGTTCATTCACTGCTTCCAGGCTCCAGCCTTTCTGAGGAGCTATGGCAGTAGACAGTCGGGGGGAGGGGGTCATTTTTAGAGTCTATTTGTTTATTTAATGTATATGAATCTTTTATCTGCCTGCACGTCTGTGAAGCACAAGCAGGCCTAGTGCCTGCAGAGGCCTGAAGAGGCCATTGAATCCTCTGGTACTGGAGTTATAGACACTTGTGAATCACCATGCGGGTGCTGGGGATTGAACCTGGGTCCTCTGAAGAGCAGTCAGTGCTTCTAACTTCTGAGATACCTCTCCTCACCCACCTAAGAATCTTTTGACATCAGTGCTTGAGCTAATGTGGGCCTCCACAAGAGTGAGCTTCTGGGAGACCCCACCCCTACAATCAAGGCTGTTCAGGGAAAAACAGCGCCTGCTGTTACCATGATCACTATTTTGATACGTGGTCCCTTGGTGCCTAAGGAAAAACGTTTTTCCCTTACAAAAAGGGTATAGTCCCCCTCCTTCCACAGGGTGGTTGGCCCCACTGAGCTGCGTAAGTCCTTCCTCTGTGTCCACTGAGCTGCATAAGTCCTTCCTCTGTGATTTCTCCCCTTTGCTTCTGTCATCGCGGGCTTCATGCTCTAGACTCCTGAAGAGTTCTGAGTCCTACACAAGTTATTTCGTGTACTCTTTAGCGCTCAGGCAGCTGAGTTTTAGGTGGTTCTGTTTGACTATAGTGAACTATGGTGTGACTTTTCTCTCTTTCCACAATCCCAGTCCTAACCCTTTGGAATGGGAGAGTCCATTTCCTGAGTATACGTGCCCCTTTCTAGCTAATACATAAGGTCTATTTCTTAACTTCATTGTGGCCCCAAAAGTAACACAGGTCAAGCCTTTGGGCTTATGTAGCCAGTCTTTCTCAGTCCCACCTGCCAGCTCCCAAATAACCACGTGGAAACTTCTTATTAATAGTGAAAGTTGACCGTGGCTTAGGCTTGTTCTTAACTAATTCTTATAACTTAAATTAACCCATATTTTTTTAATCTGTGCTCTTTTACATGGCTCAGTTGCCTTTACTCTGCACTGCCCATCCTGCTTCCTCCACGTCTCGCTGGCAACCCACTTATCTTCCTCTCCAAATCTCTTCTGTCCCCAGAGGTCCCATCTAACCTCTTTCTGCCCAGCTAATGGCTATTCCGCTCTTTATTAAACCAATCACAGTGACACACCTTCACACAGTGGACAGGAATATTCTGCTACAGACTTTAGCTTTTAACTGCATGCCAACTCCAACCAAGTTTCAAATGACTGCCCACCAAGGCCAAGCTCCCTTCCTCGCCAACAGTCCCTGCTGCCTCAGCCACAGGAGGTGCAAGTCCAAAAAGCCCATGGGGAGGAGGAAGTATTGTCAGACTGTTGCAGTAACTCACTCACGGGTAGGAGAAATGGTACTTTCTGGGTTTTTATGGCTGTCTCCCGTGTTTTCTGTCTTCCACCCTGGCACGGCCCCTGTAAGCCATTATCTAGGGCTTGGGGAATACCTGCTTTCCGGTCTGCTCACGTGGCTTCCCTCACAGGCTGACTTCACCTACCAACCTCCTTGCCACCTCTGACTTCTCTGAACTGCCTGGCATGACCAGGATGGAGAGGCTGCTGTAAGGTTTAAGTGTGTTCTCCAAGTCTTCATGGGCTGAAATTTAATTCCCACTATGAGACTTCACATTATGGGAAACTTAATCCACCTACATATTCACAGTAGGGTGTGAGGGAGGGGATTAGGATCAGGCACAGTCATCACAGGGGAGCTCCTGTGACTGAATGCTGCTAACTTTATACAGGGGAAGAAAACTAAAAGATCTTCAGATACCTGTGCCTCCTACCGCACAGCAACCTCCCAGCAAGAAGGGCATCACCATGCATTCTCCATCTTGTACCACCAGACCATGAGCAGCAATAAACCTTTCCTTTTTATTGTTTTCCTGTTACATTTTGTTTTGAGACAAGTCTCATTATGTAGCCAGGCCTGGCCTTAAACTATGCTCTGCCTTCACCTCCTGGGTGCTACAATCACAGGAGTACACAACCGTATCTATAGCCTATTCTCCCTGCTTTTTTGTCTTACTTTTTATTTATTGAACTTTTTTCATACAATATGTTCTGATCACACTTTGCTCCTCCCATAAATCCCCCTAGATCCTCCCACCCACCCAACTCTACAACTCTTCTCTCACAAGCAAACAAAATAAACAAAAATTCCAAGAAACACACACCACAAAAACACAAAACGGGAAATAAAATATACACACAAAAGACAAACAAGAAAAAAAAATGCCCAAACAAAACAATCGGAGACAAAAAGTCTTCAAAAACACTACTGAGTTCACTGTGTTGGCCATCTAGTGCTGGGCAGGGGCCCACCTGGATAGTGCTTGATATACTCAGTGAGACTCATTGGCCAACACTCATTTCCCTTTGTAAGACTTTATAAAAGCGTCCAGAACCACTCCAGCTACAGAGTGACTTAGGGATGCTGGGTACAGAGACACTGCAATGTTTAATCTGCTCAAAGGACGGGCTCTAGGGTAGCTTCTATGTAACAATCTCAAGAAATCCAGGGGCCTGCGGGATAGCTTAGACCTTGGCTAACACGCCCAAGGGCTCAATCCCTAGGACCACAAAACAGAACTAAACTGGAAAAGAGTTGGGTGATGACATCCAGGCCGCATTCCACACTTCTGCAAGTAAAGCAACACTGTGGCTTCTTCCCCATTACAATGTTCACTCAAAAAAAGAAAAGTGGTGCTGTATAGAACAACCCCAGCTGGAGTCAGGAAGACAGAGGCAAGAGAACAGGAATGTGAGGCCAAGGTGGCGGACACAGCAAGTTCCCATCTCAGAAACATTAAAGTTAAGAAAATAGGCTACCTTAAAAGAATAAGCTGCCAAGAGTTCTCCGTCACAGACAAAGTATTTTCTGTAAGCAGAAACACTGAGACATACACCGTTTCCTTTTGGGGGGTTATATTTCTACAAGATTACTAGAAAAAAAAGGTTTTTATAACCAACATAATAATGTAATTTTTCTAGTCCACTGAAGCAGAACATGAAGAGCCAGTCAATGAGAACAGAAAATGTGCCGACGTTTCCTCTTGTCTATCACTTTACCTTTTCTTTACTCTACCACACTTTCCTTTCCTTTCTTTTCTTGTTGTTGTACTGGGAACTGATCTTGGAACCTAAAATATGCTAGATACATGCTCTACCACTGAGCTACAGCCCCCACCCAATGCTTGTGAGTTTTAAAGAAATGATTTATGTTGAGTGTGTATGTGTGAATCCTGTACATCTGTGCACATGTGAGTGCCTGGTACTGAGGAGACCAGAAAAGGGCACCAGAACCCTGATGGTAGAAATGTTTTTTATTACAAATCAAAATACACTGGGCCTTCAGAGATAGCTCAGTGGGGTATGTGGGAAGTGAGGTAACACATGTTACCATGCTGAGAGATGAGTTGATAAAGCTTATAGCTGAAAAGCAAAGAAAGCAAACACCAGCTAACTAATAAAAATATAAGACACGGAATACACACTGGCAGTTGCAGCACATGCAGGCTGAGGAAGGAGGGTGACGAGTTCAAGGGTGGCCTGTTCCATAACAAAGCCTGTCACCAACAATCAATTAAATTCACACACCAAAGACGAGGGCCAAGGCACTTGCTACCCAAGCCTGGCCATCTCAGTTCAAGCCCCAGAGCAAGGTGCAAAGAGAGAACTAATCACAGACTTACCATCTGACATCCACACTCACACCATGGCGCTCTCTCTCTCTCTCTCTCTCTCTCCTGCATAGGTGTTCCGTCCTTATGTTTCTGTTCTCTCTTACAGCATCTGCTGAACTGGCCCTCAGTGGGATCATCTGTATGCTCGCCTGGCTTCTACTGCCCACTCCAAGATTCTTAAGTTGTTCAGCTGATACAATTTCCTGGAAAAAGTTTTGTTCGTCTGTCTGTTAATATGTATGTATAAATAATGTGGCCACAGTATGCTTGTTTCATGTCTGTGTATATGTGTGCTTGCTTTAAGATCTGTAAAACTTTTAACTCCAGATTACAACAGCTCTGGAAAAATACAAACATGTGGAGAGCCACCATTTTGGTTGAGGTCAAAACAAAAACCTCAATGCCATCTTTGGTAAGAGTACCCACGTGCGCTGGTCCTAACAAGTATATTCTGCCTCCAATATACTATGGCTTACTGAGATATTCGTTCTAATCTTCTTGCCTCTACTGACACTGGTAAGCTGTAACTGATTGGGTAAACTATATGTCTAAATTTAACTTATATGTCTAATTTAAATATATCTGACAGGTAATGGTACCCTAACTCTCAAGTGCCTTTACAGGTCTGAGAGCATGGCATTTAACAGATCTTCTTATGACAGAGACATGCAGCTCCTGCAGACGCCTATAGCTCCTCCAAAGAGATGCACGGCTGCAGAAGATCTTCAGCATGGAGGCTTGCCTTTGCGTATGGAAAAGCCACCCACAGAGGAAAAAAACAAAACAAAACAAAACAAAACTGCCTTTCACCTCATCAGCTTCCAGGATACTATACCAGGAGATCAATCGCCTCATCCTGCCAAGACATGTAGACTGACCCTACCCCCACAGAAAAATTTGCCAGGCCTCCTGGACTCAGCAGCTAAAGGCAAGTACTGTTTCTGAGACTGGTGTTCGCCAAAGACCACAGAGAGACTTGGGATTGCCAGGGTAGCTGGAGAAGCCATCTCACTTCCGCTCATTTACCCATCTCTCTCAGATCTGTCTGATGGCATCTGATGACTTAAGAGTACCGGTAGCTCATTACTTCATTTGTTACGTTTCCTGCTAAAAATGTAAACAGGTGTGCCTCTTTCACAGACTTCATAGTCCAGAATTAATAGGTTTCAGATATATCTTCAAAGGTTCAAAAACTTAAATTTCCTTTAATTGTCTTCTAAAATGTTCATGCCTGTTAACCTAAAGCCGCAACATTTTGTTATGACACCAAGATGTAAATCGGTTCCAGCTGTCTTACAAATATCTGGAAAAAGTTCTGCTGTTGTATCAAAAACCAGGTCTGGTGAAAACTAACAGTCTCCAGAACCTATTTTGATCCCCACCCATTTTTGAGCATATTTTACAGGCCACTCCTCCTGCCTGGACCAAGACCAGAGGGTTCTCCATATCACGCCAACACCTGCACCAACTCCTGAGACTTCACCATTGGTATTACCTTTCCTGGCTCAAATGAGCACCTATCCTGCAACTGAAATCTCCTTTTAAAGGGCATATCTGCTCTTATCTCGTTCATTTATCCTTGTCTCTCCTGTGCAACCAGGGCACTTCTCCATCCCATTCTTCCCATGGCTAGCCCCATTCATAAGGCCAAAATTAACAATCTATTTTTTCTCCTAGCAAGCTGACTTCTCATATCCCTCAAGGAATAGATGCCTGAGGTCTCCAGGATGGCAGTAAATATGATGCCTCTCCACCCACACCTCCTGCTGAGTGTGAGCCTACCAACTCCCAACTCTCCCTGCCCTACATTGCCCTCTGTCCACAGGAACTAGTCAGACTTGAGTATGCAACCCTATACCCAAAGAGTCTGGGATGTTTGAGTGGAAGCCTCACCCCAGCCCCTGGCATCCATATACCGAAAGAGTCTGGAATGTTTGGGTTAAGGCTTCACCCCAGTCACTGGCGTCCATATATCCAAAGAGTCTGAAATGTTTGGGTGGAAGTTCCATCCCAAGTTCCTTCCCCTGGAAGTTGCCTCAGTTCAGACTCCACCCCCGAGAAAGTCAGCCAAAGGATGATTCCCTCCCTAGAGATGCTCAAGACCACAGCGTGTTAACTGCCCTCCCCTCAGAAACATGTGGTTTCCCAATCTTCCTTCCCTGTCTCCCGCCCGCCCCGGGGGAGGGGGGGGGTGCTGGAAAGCCATCTGGGAGTGTTGGTATCCATTAAACCTGGGCTTTTTCTAATTTAGTCTGATTTGGATTGTTATCAGCAAGAGGCTTATTGGGATGCAGAAACTTTACACGCACAGCCCACTAAAGATGCCTGCTGACAAGACTGATGACATGAACTTGATTTACAAATCCCAAATGATATAAACTGTCCTCTGAGTTCCATATGCATGGCATGGCATACATTGCATGTACATGCACCATGCATGTACACATGAACACAACAAAATAAATAAATAAATATAAAAAATATAACATTTCTAAAAGTCACCATCTAAGTTTATCTTCATTTTACTCTTTTAAATCTAGGCCTCTTTTAATCTACCCTTTTAACTGATAAGTGAGAAATGGGCCATTCTGCACCTGCCAACAATCTACTGCAGCGTGTTTCATATATGCGGCACTGAGTGAGTGCTTAACTATTCCTTGTTAAAGGATGACAGCTAGCAAATGCTAGCTAGCCATTACTGAAATCTTATTAGTCTCTTCCCAAATTAATTAACAAACTAAACACAAAAGGCAAGAGGCACTCTGTAACCAATGGCAAGACAACCTTTAGATCTGTTTCTCTCTCATTGCAGGAACATAAACTCCTTCAGTGCAGCATTTTTTTGCAGAGGAAGAGCTGAGTGTTGCAGGGAAGCCTTTAGGGCAGGATGTTCTAAAGGAAGTTTTGAGTTCCTCAAAACTCAGAAAGCAAACAACTCAAAAGCTTCACAAAGTCCCTGAAACTGACCGAATGGACTAGGTCCCTCCTTCCTCATGCTTACATAAGCAGTAAGTACATTGCTGAGAGGCCACCTAGAAGAGGCAAAGGCCAGGAAAGTTTTCTGGAAGAGACATTTCCAACCTGTCAGGCGGCCTGCAGACTGTGCTCTGCCTTCCGGCTTTCCAGCTCCCACAAGCTATCACCCATGCTGTCGTGGGCTGCGGTGAGGATGCTACTCTCTGAGTCATTTCTGCTCCTGAAGGTGACCTCAACAGAACTCGCTGTTCACCAAGCTGTACTTTGGTGGTATTTTCCTTTGAACTATCATCGGATCCCTATCTGGGGTGAGTAAAAGTTAGTTCATGTCCCTAGGAATACAGTCACTCAACAACCACATGGCTGAAGAAAAGCTGTTTCTGTTGGCAAGCTGTGTGCTCGCATCTATCAGTCACACAAACTCCCTTCCATAGAGTCGGCAGTCTCGGAGACACCAGGGTGGTGTGATATTCATCACCGTCCTTAGGTCGCTGTCACACTGTGCACTGTGTGTGCTAAGAAACAAAACCCACACCATCACTTACACAGATGCAAGTCACACATCCAACTCTGCTGTGACAGCATGGTACGTTCCTGTCAATCACCCACTCTAAAACAGAAAAATAATATATAGAGTTTACAAACTTAAATGCCCCAGATATCACCCAATGAGGAGCAGTTTTATTCCTCTTTTCTAGCCTGACTACCTTTTCAGTTAGTTTGTGGCTGTGCACATGTAGGCACATGCTTGTGCCTACGTATGCAGGTGCAGCAGCCAGAGGTTATCACCAAATGGCTGCCTTTACTGCTATCCATCTTCTATTTTGGGTTTTGTTTTAAAGACAAGGTTAACCAGCAAACCTGGTAATTGCTATTTCAGCTAGGCTGGCTGGCCAGTGAGATCCTCTATCTCTTGGCACTGGAGTTAGAGGGCATACATCACCATGCCCACTTATATGTGGGTGCTAGATCTGAAGACAGGTCCTCATGCTTATGCAGCAAATGTTTTTACCTACTGAGCCATCTCCCCAGCTTCAATTGTAATTTTCTGTTGCACAGAAATGGTTAGGCAAAAAAAAAGAAAGAAGGAAAGAAAGAAAGAAAGAAAGAAAGAAAGAAAGAAAGAAAGAAAGAAAGAAAGAAAGAAAGGAAAGAAAAGAAAAGAAAGAAAAACAAAAACACAGTACCAACAATAAATAAATAAATAAATAATAAGCTATAATACATATGCTCCCTAGGCTGCAGTATGTACGCAAAATATCCATTCATCTAACCTCCATCTCAAGGCCCACAACAATACTGCAGGATGACAACCACAGGAGTTAATCTTGGTGAGTTTTGAGGAACCGAAATAAGCATGCTGAATGGGTGTCCCTTCTCTGAAAATGCTTAGGGCCAGAGGCACCCAGATTTCAGTTTGAGAATGCTTTTATATCCACAGTGGGATACTTGGGAGGTGGACACAAGATTCACTTACAGTTCTTCCAGTCATCTCCACCCAGCTGGAGGATGCTTCCTGCAGGGCTCCAGCGCACCTGTGCCCTGTCTTGTCAGTAGCAGGAGAAGTGGGTGTGGGATTCTCCCCCAGAGCAGCAAGTCAGCCCTCAAACTGCCCTGAATTTTGAAGCACCTCAAATTTTCAGTTTTAAGATTAGTCACAGTAAATCTCTCTTGTTCTAAGTAGAAGAACATATCAAATAATTGTGGTAACCCTACCCCGCATATCAGGAGAGTTACATCCCCTAGTTGACACTCGGAGAGATGGTTAGGGTTGTGTCATATTTTCTGTTTACGTTTAAAACTAAAGAGGGTGATTTAAGAATTTTTTTCCATATATTCATTTTTATTATGGCCGGAATATGTTGAGTCTGAATATAATTTAATAACGAATCACTACTCACTAGTTATGTTCTGGGCTGGAAAGTTGGCTCAGTAGTTAAGCACACATGCTGTACTCATGAAGATTGGCGCTCACAGCCCTGCACCCATGCCGGGCTGTCTCATAAGCCATCTGCACCTTCTGCTCTCAAGGGGTCAACATCCTCTTTTGACCTCTGTGTGTACACATATAAACTAATGCCCATGTACAGACACTTGTGTATACACGCAGACAAGCATGTACAGAGAGGCACACAGACAAATAACAATAAATTTTTAAAAGAGATGGAAACTTCTGTAATAATAACTGTAGTTGTTCCACAGCTGGCATCCCTGCACCATCCTCTGCTGTGTTCCAGGCTAGGTGTTTTTTAGCCTCTGTGAGATTAAAAAGAGGCTGCTTTTTAACTTCTGAACAAATTGACAAGCAAGGGTAATGTTAGGAGGTTATCAGAGGCTTACAGACAGGCCACTGAAAGCCAAGACAGTGGTTGGGGGGACTGGGGGTGTCCTTGGCAGAAGTCTCTGAAAATCTGGGACCGCTGAGGGCATGCTGCCTGCCAAGCCCACTGTTTGCAAACAATCTTACCTGTAACTTCAGAGGCAACCGTGAGGTTCCTGAGTAGATCTACAGCTGATGGATTGAAACTTCTGCTACAGAGACTTGGAGAAGAAACTCCCCACATCAAAGGCACAGGCTAATAAAGTTACTATAATTAAAAGGAAACTTGACTCCAAGCTTCCTGGAAGCCAGAGCAAACAGAAAACACAAGTTACATAATTCTCTGGTGCACAGAGGAGCTGTGCCAGATCATAAGGAGGGAAGCTAAATTCTCAGAGACTGTCACGTGAATTCTGATGACAGGAGCTAAACACAGTAAGAGACAATGCACTGGGTCACTTTATAGGAAAGGCAGGAATCTTTGTATTCTGAAATAGTTTTTAGGAATGAAATCCTCAGACTTTTAAAAAAAACACCTACATGTCACACAGGAGGCCACAGGTCCCATGGGACATACAAGACCAGTCAACAGATAACAAATCAACCCCTCAGGCCCACCCAAATCAAAGTCCCATCTCACAGTTAAAACCAACCAATCAAGGACCAAGCTGGACAGTCCTCCTTTCCAGGAAGAATGCTTTTGGTACCCACCATTCTCTCTACCCATGAAAAGTCCCTCTGAAAGTCTGCAAAGTTCATCCCAACCATTCCTGAGAATCAGATGCCTACTGCCCAAAGCTGAGGTCAGGCTACCCATGGGGAAGGCCCAGGCACATCCCGTACAGACATCCAATTAGAAGTATAAAAGCTAGGGTTAAATGGTTTCCTGGTGATCTACTTTAGTATAAAATTAGAGATAAAGTTATTGTACCACTCTCCAAAATCACTCCTAAAACTCCTTCTGTACAAAAACCAAAGGGCTTTTGCTGAGGGTAGTCGGACTGCAGATGTTCAGAGCAGCCATTCTCGGTTGCCTGGAGTGGAATCTGAGCCGTCTGTATGTGCAACAGTCACGGGAAGGGGCACAGACTACAGAAAGAGCAGCTTTCTGCACGGTTCTGCATCTGAGTCATGCTCACCTACTCCGGAGCTGAGCATTCTGGTTAGTCTCTATTTGCAACTGTCTCATCCCTAGGCTGCTGACAGCCAAGTGAGCTCATCTATATGGATGTTCTAGAACAACTTCCATGCCCAGCTGGACCACATGGGATGTCAACTCTGACATGCGCACTCTCTGTTATTGCATGATGTAACTGATTAGGATCTAGTTTTCAGCAAGCATGCACTCCTCAAAGAGAAGGTTAGCATTCTGTTTAAAATAAACAGCCCTTGCTGGGTGGTGGCGGTACACACCTTTAATTCCAGTACTTGGGAGGAAGAGGTAGGCAGATGCCTGTGAGTTAGAGGCCAGCCTGGTCTACAAGAGCTGGTCTACAAGGACAGATGGAGCTGTTATACAGGGAAACCTTGTCTTAGAAAAGGAAAGGAAAGGAAAGGAAAGGAAAGGAAAGGAAAGGAAAGGAAAGGAAAGGAAAGGAAAGGAAAGGAAAGGAAAGGAAAGGAGAGGAGAAAGGAGAGGAGAAAGGAGAGGAGAAAGGAGAGGAGAAAGGAGAGGAGAAAGGAGAGGAGAAAGGAGCGGAGAAAGGAGAGGAGAAAGGAGAGGAGAAAGGAGAGGAGAAAGGAGAGGAGAAAGGAAAGGAAAGGAGAAAGGAAAGGAGAAAGGAAAGGAAAGGAGAAAGGAAAGGAGAAAAAAAAGGAAAGGAGAAAGGAAAGGAGAAAGGAAAAAGGAAAAAGGGGAAAGGAAAAGGGGGAAAGGAAAGGAAAGGAAAGGAAAGGAAAGGAAAGGAAAGGAAAGGAAAGGAAAGGGAAAAGAAAGGAAAGGGAAAAGAAAGGAAGCACAAAAATAAAAAGCCCTTAACAAGGTTAACTAAAATAACTGCAAACCTCAGCGAATATAGACTTTCATCAATGTCCTATTCATCACCTGGTTTATATTTCTCTTTGGTCCATCTCTACTTCCTCTTGTTCTCAGTGATCAAAACTTTAAAGTTTTTACTATAGGAAATTTTAAGGACAAGTGTTGGATTGGAGCTATTTCTCTGCACATATCTTACCAGCTATTTAAAATTTCTCAGTCTTTGCTCTCAGGCAAATGGGTTTGGCTTAGCTCTGCTGGGATCATCTTGAATTCACTTACTATCTCAGTCCTCGAGTCTAATGTAAGTGACAAGAACTGCAGTTCCTTTGGTCACTTCGTCTTCCAGAGGGCCTACAGTGTGTGTTCAAGTTCGGCCAAACAGCTCACAGCACTCAGGACATCAGAAGGGAGTTGCTCCCACCATGGGGCATAGTCGGGGAGAAGGGCTGAATGGCGCTCACCTGCACCCCTTTGACTCTATTTTCCTCAGTTATGTGTTCTCCTAATGCAAACAAGATAAAGTAGGAGGAGTGAACTCTGCAGGTTAAAGCTGCAGTTCACATGAGGTGATGTGTCCCTTAAAAATTCCTAATGCGTCTGATGCCATGTAACAGTAATACTGTATATAGTTATTCTCTAACATGGCAAATGATATTTGCATGTGCACATGTATGCATATGTGTAGAAGGCAAAGGAGAACTTTGGGTATTATTTCTCAGGGGTCTTGCAACTGTTTTTGAGACAGGTTTTCCCACTGGCCTGGAACTCTGCACACAGGAACACACCTGTCTCAGCCTCCCCAGTGCTGGGATCACATGAATGTCACCATACCTGGCTTTTCTAAAGGCTTCTGGTGATTGAATTCTGGTCTAGCTCCTCAGCTGCTAACGTGGCAAACTTTTTAAAGAGGTTTGCATGGTAAGATGCTCTGTGTGTTCTAAAAGTTTAGTTTCTCACCCAGTCAGCAGAACTTAAACTTCACCTGATCCCTAATCCTTTCCTTAGTCCAGGATGATAGAGAGGAGGGGACGCTCCTCACCAAGGGCCCGGGAAGCACTCTCGCCTATCTATTTAAAAGGAGAAGAAAACAGGGAGAATATGAGCTGCTCCTGTCCACGCTGCCTAATGAGTATCCTGAGGGTGGAAGATGCTCTCTGGGGTCTGTCTTTATGCTAATCGATGCATCTATAGGCATAAATGAGTCTAGGACCTATTGGGCCAGTAATTGCTTTTCTGAGAGAAGACAAATGTAGTCAGCTACAGGAATTTAGCAATGTAACATATGATTCTGCAACAGCAGGAAAAGAGGACACATTTAAGGGTCTATGGGGGGGGGGGGAATGTACCTGTGTGGCACCTGCAAAAGATCCCAACTGTATTCACATGGTAGCCCACCACGGGGTCATACACTGAGACATTAATAACAGGGACCTTAGAGCTGCTATGTGAATATAAAGAAGGAAGTCACACATGAATCTGCAAGTGACTTCACACAAGTTACTCCCTTTAATAAAAAGAGGAAGAGAGAAAATGTTAGAATTACTTCATAAGCAAATATCTTGAGGAGGTACACAGATAAGATTCCAAATTCACCTCACTGTTGGAGGAAAAAAAAAACATTTTTTTTTTTTTTGCCACATTGATGGAGACGTCTTCTTCCTTGTTCTAAACCACTTCTTTTTTAAAATGATGTACTGAGAGGCACAGTATACAGACATGTTTTTATCTAAATATCAGCAACAAAGAGAGAATAAGACAGCGAAGTAGCAGATCAATAATATAAAACTAGTCCTTCTAGAATGTTTCAGACATAAATTCTCTTCTTGTAGTCTCTGGAAACTGACTTTTTGAGACAGTATTAGGAATAACTTAGAATGTAGTCTCCGCTGTAGAAGTCACTCACTTAGTAGCAGTGACTGAAAGGCTATTCTGTGCCAAACAATGACCTTGGTGGTCTGCCATCGTCACCACATGGGGCCACTGTGCTTCACTCTAACTGATAATCCCCAGGAACTCTGTTCACATTCCTCTGCTTACTTTCATAGCTTTGGGGATCTCTCTGAAGCCAATGCTTCACGGGAACTGCTCCTTTTCTTATGCTCAATCATCTACTCAGCCACGCTGTGTCCTTGGGCTGGGGAATGTGAGGAAGAGAGAAAGCAGTGTGCACAAACATTCCTGATTACTCCTGACCTCCAACAGCCATTCTCGCCTTCCATTTAAAGCAGATCAGAAAAGAACAAAACCAATTATTTGGCAGAACTAATATGAAAAACGTAGGAAACATGAACGTATTCTCTTTAACTGTTAAATCTTTTCTGACGTAACTGATCGTCGCTTGACTATTCTTCTGACGTCGATTACTCATATGATTATTAGGGGACTCAGACGGCCCCCTACTAACTGAACTGTTACAGTGGAGAACTAAACAAGGTCTACTTCATCTTTATGATGCTCAGCATAGTATTTGATTAAAGCTGTCAATAGCCTGTGCCCGTCCAGTTAGCTCTGGAGGAATTCTAACTTGGCTGACTTCTAAACAATGACTTACAAGAGGAGAATGGAATTTCAAGTTAGGATCTCAAGTTTGCTCTCATATGACCTTCAACAATGTAGGCTCTCTGAAATTCAGTCTTCCCAGCTATTAAAAGTGGCTGATAAGGAAATCACAACGCTTGAATAAAGGCAAAGGCAGCATTCGGCCTGTCTACACAGGAGAACTTAATATCTCCTTGTATCTTTTCCTAAGCCACATATAAACCACTGGCCAGACAAGAATTCTTCTAGTTTACCTATATCCTCCCATTTTTATATAATGAGAACTGGAATTCCAGCAGCTCTCAAATGTCCCTCAACTTTCTGAATACCTTCACAAGGTCATATTGATTGATCATGTTGTCTAGACAAGACTAAATTCCCCCCAAATCTTTCTTTCCAAGTGTATTACCATGCAGAGAAAAGGTTTTCTGGAACTGAAATCAGGACCTATGTAGACACGTGCACTGCACACAATGTTGACAGCTCTGTACAGTGTAGACCTGGGGCAAGCCTCTACCCCACTGTTAAATTCAGCCCCGCAGTGTAGCTGTCTGCCTCGGGCAGACTCAGCAAAGGTAATGTAGAAAACTCTGACCTCAAATAGTCTTGGCTGTCTTTTTACATGTTTATATAAAAGATCCTAAAGATGTTCAAAAGTATGTATTATTCTTCTCCGATATAATCATTTACCCAAGCAAAACACCATTATTTCCTTATAACACGTCAATAAAAATGGCAATTAAAATTAAATATTTTGGCTGCTATCATCTGCAGAATCTAAGCACGTGTTTACAAATGCGAGCACCATCCTAAAAAGGCAGTTAGCACAGCCAACCTCACACATGGCTGCTATTTACTAATCTTCTCTGTGTGTTTTCCTCTTTGAGGCATTGTTCTAGGATTCAGCCCTAATAAATAAACCTTGTATGGTTAATTATGTTGCTGCACTAACAATAACAAGTTGGCCCGCTTCCATTTTGACTGTAAAAATCTTCATTAAGGAAGATAATGAACACAGAGACTGAAAAGTCCACCGCAGAGAGAGGCATGGAACCTGCCAGAAGAGCGGGGTATATATACAAACTAAACTCGGGCAAAGCACGATACTAATCTATCTTATATGCAAAGGCCAACTTGACAACCATCTCGTCTTTCTTGATTAAATTTTCTGCACAATGCTTTTCACCTTGACAGTCTCCCAAGTACATACTGTTGTAGCTGCTGCTTTAAGCAAGTTGTAAATTTTTTTCTGTTTTAGAATTTATTCTTGCTGACCCAAGTTTGTTCTTGGCTTTGTGTATTACCAGATTCCAAATTAAAAAGCAGCATGGAACTACACAATGAATCCCTCTCTCAAAATGCTTTTGTGCGCTCGCTCTCTCTCTCTCTCTCTCTCTCTCTCTCTCTCTCTCTCTCTCTCTCCTTTCCTAATGAAAGAAAAAGAAAAGAACAAGAAAGAGTTAAAGGCTACAGAGGCTTTCAAATGTTCCACGCTAGGAAAGGGAAATCCGACCCGTGAGTCACCGACTGCTGCAGCTGAACACGAGAGAGAAGCGGACGGGTGAGAGCCAAGGGAAGACCCTGGCACACCCTGATATTCTCATGAAAGGCAGCTGCTGAGACGGCAAACATAAAAGGCGGAACCTTAGCTAACTGAACTTGAGGTGAAACAGAAGCCACTGGCTCCTGTTAGCTTTAGTATTTTCAGGAATGTGACTTGGAAATCCTTCATCATGAAGGCCTGAGAGCTAAGAAAAAGAAATACACTTGTGTAAAACCTATCTCAGATGTCTTAAGCAGCACAAAGGTATTCAGACATTTAATTAGCTTAATCAATATCTGAAAAAAAATGTCAGTAAACGTGGCAAAATAACTGTGCTCTTACTAGTAGCGGGGCAACTTCTGGCTAAGCCGCAAAACAGTATCATTCTTAACAAACACTGAGTTCTGAAGTAAAGTCACTACTTTAAAGTAAGTACATGCTGACCTTTAAAGAAAATGCAGAGTATCAAATATAAAATTTGTAGAAACCAGGAAGACCCTACGGGCCAGTGGAAGACAAAGGGGGACGTCTCACTTGGAACTGGGGCTCAAGGTCTGAGTATCCACATACAATTCCTGGTTCACAGTAAACTGACTCAATATACAGAACATGACAATGCACCCCATCCACCCAACTACTCTGGGCAGTGTCATGTGGTCATGTGACTGAGGTCCTGTGAGGTCAATGTGATTATGTGGGAGCTGCAGCCCATGCTGCTCCCAGCACCAAGTGTACCTTTCCTGTGTCCTAGCATGGAAGAAAATTCAAAGCCAAAAGCCAAGTTTCTGCTGAATTAACACCGAGCCACAGTGCCTTAAAGCCGAAATAGTAAGACAAGCCATAGAGGAGTCGGGGTTACTTTTGTTGAGGAAAATGAGGTTACATCACCTGCCATACAGAACTGCTGGTATCCTAAAAACTGAGGCTGTGATCTGACACACACATGCTCACCGGATGACTTTATCACCAGCACTAACACCATCTTTCCATTGTATTGGCATTAATGAGACAGGTGAACTATTTTACTTACCAAAACACCCAATCAAGGCAATGGCCTTTCCCTTTGACTACGATAGCTATTTACTCTTCCTAAGGCTATTTCTGCTTCAGGACAACTACTTCAAATAAAGCGGTTATAACCGGACTGAAGAATAGGAGGGTGGGGTGCTGGAGAGATGGCTCAGCAGTTAAAACACTTACTACTCTTGCAAAGAATCCAACTTTGGATCCTAATACCCATGACAGGCAGCTCACAACCAAATGTAACTTCAGCACCCTCTTCTGGCCTCCACAGCACCTTCACACACACACACACACACACACACACACACACTCACACACACACACTCACACACTCACACACACACACACATACACACACACACACACACACACACACACACACACACTACTATAATGACTTTTTTTTTTAAAGAACCTGAAGGATTTTCCAGGCCATGGGAGCAGCTCAATATGAGAACACTTACCCAATCACCAGGATCACAGGCTTTGGTGAAGAAGCGGGGGGGGGGGGGGGGGGGGGGGGGGGGGGGGGAGGGGTGGCTGGGCATTAAACTAACAAGTGAGATCTTCCCATCAGAAGGGCTTCTGAGTCAGAATGTGCAACTTCACACTGCAGTATGACAACTGAATACCCACAGTGCTCTAAGCACTCAGCCGTATAAAATGATCTTCTGAATACTAACAATTCTCATAAAACATCGAGACTGTCATCTCTGAGACACATAATTCATGAGGGCAAAGGTTGCAGAAATAATTTAAGACTCTCCTCCACAAACTCAACAAACAGTCCTTGTTTAAATGTATATCATGGCTCTGTGCAATGCTTATGATTTTACTAGAAAATGCAGCATGAAAAGGCATCATTGGCTTACACCTTCAGTAAGAACAAAGGTCTGTGTCATAGGCCACTGAATGTCCTTTAGCTGTATGACAGTAATGATTATGTTACGGTAACTTTAAAAACCATCGCATGAGGCCTGAGGCTGTAGCTCTGTGAGCATTGTCTTGCATATATGGGGCGCATCTGTTTGAGCTCTAGCACAACCAAAAAGAAGAAAGAAGTCCCTGTTCAGGGGCGTGAACAGTAGAAGGGGGGGCCTTCTGTAATGCTAATAATATTCTTTCGCCAATACACACCAATAAGGAGCAGTTACTAAATACTTAGCTTGTTCTAGGCACTATTCCAACTAAATGGAAGGGAACACACAGCACAGAACAGCAGAGGAACAAGACAAGTCAATGTCTGGAGTTCTATTCTAATGAAACAGAGCAGAGCACAAGACAGACTCGTGGAGCAGTACGGGAACCCCAGAGGAGGTGACATTGAAACAGAGACCAGAGGTGAGGAAAACCACGCACAAGTTCAGGAAAGGAGCAATACAAGATGAGGAAAAAGTCATCGAGGGAAGGCAGAGGACATGGAGACCTGCCCCGAGGAGGCTGTACAGGAGGCTGTACAGAAGGACGGACAGACATGGAGACCTGCCCCGAGGAGGCTGCACAGAAGGCTGCACAGAAGGAAGGACTGACAGTGAGACCTGCCAGGAGGAGGCTATACAGGAGGCTGCACAGAAGGAAGGACAGACACAGAAACCTGCCAGGAGGCTGTGGCAACAACCAAATCAGGGACTGAAGGTGCCCTGGGCCAGAACAGTAACCACAAAGCAAGGGAACTAAGTAGACTCCGGATGTATTCTGAAGACAGGGCCACAAAGATTGGGTGACAGCTTAGAGTAAAAAGGGAAGCAATCATGGATGAGCCCCAGGATCATTAGTGACCCTACAGTGACCCCGAAGTCTTTGGCCTAACTGGGAAGACAGATTTGCTATTAACTAATTACACAAAGGGATTCTGGTCACAGAAATGGGATGTGCAAAGGATCTCACTCTGTGTTTGTTGCTTCTGAGGCTTTACTACACAGGCAAATGAAGTACTGAGTGGGCAGCTGCACTTAGGATTAAATTTTAGATGACCGTTTATTTTACAGACAGCTACATACAAATAAAATCTAATCAATAAAATGAAACCTTAACTTCTAACATCTATTTGACTAGTCAATATAATACATTTTCTTCATTATTAACTTTCACTTAGTACATCAATGTACTGCTCCATCATAAAACTCCCAGAACACTATTAAAAATCCTCACTGAACTCTTAAGATATCCTAGAAGAATAATTTCACTCAGAGTATAATTAAAAATGAATATTGGCAAACAGAGAAAATAGGCTAAATCATTATTCCACAATATAAAAGATTCAAGTCACCCTAAGGTAAATTATAATGGTTAGAAATAAAATGTCAATAGATCCTGTCAGATTTCAATGTGGTTTTCCCTGCACACTTAGCAAGCTCATGCAGACTCAACAAGACAGGAATGGAGCCCTCCACAGACATGCCATTCAACATCCATAGGTTTTCACCTTTAACAAAATAATGTGATCCTTTTTCAGGATACTATGGTTTTCTAAAAAAAAAAAAAAAAAAAAAAAAAAAAAAAAAAAAAAAAAAAAAACAAAAACAAAAAAAAAACAAAAACAAAAACAAAAACAAAAAAAAAAACAAAAACAAAAAAAAAACCCTCAGCATATTGATAGTTAATACAATCACACTATGAGGTATCTGAATGATAATGGGTCTCATAGGCTCATATATTTAAATGCTTGGCCTTGAGTTGGTGGAACTCTTTGGGAAGGATTAGGAGGTGTGGCCTTGATGGAGGAGGTGTGCCACTGGAGGTAGATTTTGAGGTTTCAAACTGCCATGACATTCTTGGTTAGCTCTCTGCCTTGTCTGTGGATGAGGTGTAAACGCTCAGCTAATGTTTCCCCATCATCCCTGACTGCCTGCTACCACGCCTCCCAACATGACCACCATGGACTCCAACCCTCTGGAACTATAAGCCTCCAAACTCTTCAATAAGTTGCCTGGTTACACTGTCTCTTCACAGCAACAGAAAAGAGACTGATAAGCTGCCTGGCAGCTGCACGAAGCCATGTATCAAACATAACCTAAGTTAGGGGTTGACCAAGTAAATAGCCCCCTCTATTTCCAACTATACCAAGGATCAGATGTTTCATCAGTTTAGGACCTCATCATTTTTTGATTGTTTTGATTCTGTAATACAGTTCAAATACAGAACTGGGTATCACTGACATATACAGGGTCATTTAACAAACAGGGAAGAGAGATGCTTTCAAATAGCGTTTAAATACTGTAAGCCCTGTAAGAACTGCTACCCAAGAATGAAAATTTACAAACAAGTCAAACGGGCTGATGGAGGTTTGCCCACATAGCACATGAAAGGGAACTGCCAGCCAATAATGTATCTTTTTAGCATATCATTGCAACCTTACACATGAAGTGATCAGCAAGCAGGACGGTACTGAGAGCCTTGTTTTCCCAGTCTCAGAATTTCCCAAATTAACTATGCTGCTCTCTAACACAAAAAGTTATAACCCAAGAGCACTGACAAGTGTCCTATATCCCTCAGCATATGAAAACTGGACAGTTGCTGTGGAATAATCCTTCTGTACACAATGAATATATATTACTCTCATTGGTTAAGAAAGAACTGACTGGCTAGTAGTCAGGGAGGAAGTATAGGCAGAACAGCCAAACTGAGACTTCTGGGAACAATGGCAGAGCCAGGGGAGCCACCAGGAAATGCACAGGGAGCAAGACATGCTGGATGACAGGTAAAGCCGTGAGCCACGTGGCAATGCATAGATTAATAGAAATAGGTTAAATTAAGTTATAAGAGCTAGTTAGTAACAAGCCTGAGCTATTGGCCAAGCAGTTACAATTATTATTAAGTCTCCGTGTTGGTTATTTCAGAGCAGCTTTTGGGACAGAAACTTCTCTGTACAACACGTACTTTAAAAGATACAGAAACTCAGACCTGGTGGCACAGAACTGTAATCTCAGCTGGTTGGCTCACTCAGGAGGATTGTTGTGGAATGTTATTTTAACTGAGCAAAGATTTATTATATTTATTTATGCTGTATTTGTTTAATTACATACAGATGTGTTGCTGTTTCACCTTGCCTACCTAAGGCACCTGATTGGTCTAATAAAGAGCTGAATGGCCAGTAGCTAGGCAGGAGACGAATAGGCCAGGCTGGTGGACAGAGAGACTAGGAGGAAAAATCTAGGCTCAAGAAAAATGAGAAAAAGAGAGGAGAGAATGAGGGAGAAAGAAATGGAGATGCCTGAGGCCAGCCAGCCAGCTTCTAGCCAGCAGACAGAGTAGGACATACAGAATGAAAGGTAAAAAGCCCCAAGACAAAATGTTGATGAGGAGAAACAGGTTAATTTAAGTTAAAGAAAAAAAAAAAGGCTACCCAAGCATAAGCCAAGGCAGAACTTTCAAAACTTGTAAGTCTCCATGTCATGATTTGGGGACTGGTTAATGGTCCCCCCAAAATAAAGTTTGATACAGAGAATCACAAGTTCAAGGCCCGCCTAACACATGAACTGTGTTCAAGGCCAGCTTGAGTAATTCAGTGAGACCCTATCTCAAAATGAAAAGTCAAAGACGGCTAGGAAGGCCGCTGGGGGAAGGTGGGGGTATGCAGCATGAGGGCCCTGGCAGGCTGAGACAGACAACTGTAAAACCCAGGCCAGCCTATACCCTCTGAGCTCCCACTTCAAAACAGACAAGGTTAACTGCTCTAACAAAAGCTGATTTTCTGTTTCCTAGATCCCCTTCAAAGTTCATTTTATAGCTCTCAACATAAAGACAAACGACCTCTTCTACTCAAAATCTAAATCACCAACCAAAGAAAAAGTCAGCTGGCCTTTACTATACTATTATTATTTAATGTGTCAATTATCTCTTCATTCATTCATTCATTTACAGTGGTAGGGATCAATCCCAAGCTCTTGATATCCTGGGCAGTTCTGAACTACTCCATGCCCCAGCATGCCCTTTAGACTTCTCTGCTTATCACCTGGTAAACTTGGCACAGCGCTTGGCACACTTGGTACAGTGCCACCCTTCGTATTTGCTGATTATAACTTAATCTTACCTTGTCTCTCTCTACCTTCTCTCATTTAAGCCTTTCTTCCTGCGCTGGCTAGTTTTGTGTCAGTGTGATACAAGCTAGACTCATTTGGGCTGAGAGGACCTCAGCTGATAAAATGCCCCCATCAGATGGGCCCTGTGGAACATTTTCTTAACAACTGATGTGAGTAGCCCCAGCTCACTAGGGGTGCTGCCACACCTGGGCAGGTGGTCCTGGACATTATAAGAAAGCAGACCAAGCAAGCCATGGGAGCCAAATCATAGAAGCAGCACCCTTCCACGTGGTCTCTGCTTCAGCTCCTGCCCCCAGGTTCCTACCCTGCTTGAGTTCCTGTCCTTCCATAGTGGCTGGTGATGTAGAACTGTAGGCTGAAATAAACCCTTTCCTCACCAAAAGATCATGACGCTTTATCATAACAGAAACTCCTGAGACATCACCCTCACCTAAGTATTTAGCATTCATTACAAAATTGAATGCTTACATGATACTAAGTTAAAGAAGGCAAACACAAAAGGTTGGATGCATGATTCCATGACTGCTGGGGCGGGGCTGGGGTAACAGCTTCTTTCTGTGATGAGGAAAATGTTTTGGAAGCAACAGTAATGACAGCTATACATCTTGTTAGCAATGAAACACTAAATTGGACACTTTAAAAGGTGGATTATATGAGTTTGAATCCTTTCGTTTCCAAATTACAGCTGAGTGAGATCCCTTTTTAGGGCTTAGGGCAAAGCCACATGACCTTCAATAACTAAGTAGCTTCAAGATCGATCAATAGAAGACAGATCATTACTGAAGTTCACAACACAGTCCTAAACAAGCAAGAAAGATGCTATACACATGAGACCGCTAAAGGAAGAAAATGTAACTCATTTTAAAAACACATCTTAAATAAAAAAATATAAAAGTTGAGAACTTGTTATATTTTTGTTGTTTAAGAAATGTACCCACAGAGAACACTTTATCTTCCAAAAAGGCACTGGATCTGCTGTCCAACTTACTAAAAGAAATCCCTTCCCCAACGGTTTTATTAATCCTACATAGTAACTTAAAGGAACGTTCTTTTCCCAAGAGGAGAAAGTATCACCTCCCCTTCACAGCTCAAGCTGGGGTCCCCAGTTATTCCAGCTTTTGCTGTTCTGTCCCTTTTCACTGTTACCACGCATGTTCCACCCAAAAATATGAAGACGTATTTCTATTTAACTGTGCTTTCATGGCTACCCGTTATCCTAGTTCACCTCTGACACAAGCAGGGCACAAGGACTTGCTGAACCTTGCAGTGACAGATCTTGAACTGAAGTCCAAAGGTTTTGACATCAATGAAAAGAAAATGCCCACTAGGTTTTCAGTAAATAAATAAAATTATTTTACTACCATAACACACATCTGTATGCTTTCCAATATGTTTTTCTAATTGTTTCAAATATGGTCCTCCAAGTATAACAATTAAGTCTACAGGTTACCTCCTACACTCCCTCCCCATCTCCACAGCCATGAAAATGTCAGGTCACCCAGGAACGCGGAATATTGTGATGCTCACTGAGCTGTGTCATCAAAAAGTAACTGGAAGAGTTTTAAAAAATTGTATCTTTTTCCCCTTAGGAAGTTAAATGCAAGCTTAAAAATTAACTTAAACTCACCTTCTCAAGAAATACCAACAAATAAACCAAGGATCTGCTTTATAAATATAGTGTGTATGTGTGTGTGTGTGTGTTTACTTAAATAGGAGCTTATACTTTTAAAATTCCCTAACCTTCTGATTCTGCTAAGAGATATTAGACCCAAACAACTCACAAACTTTTAAGAATAAGGCAAAGCACCTCACAGGGAGCATAATTAATATAAAATTTACATTTCCAGGAAAGAATTCAGCTGACAATAAGCATAACCTCAATTAATGAGTTTTCTAAACATGAAGAAAGTCCACTGAGTTAATAGTAAATTATATAACAAAATAGTGAATTCTGCCTAATGAATTTTCTAGTCATCTTCCTTTTATTATTATCAGGGCACCTGATAAGATGTCCACATACAGATGACAAACACAAAACCTTTATGGTATGATAGTGACAACTGAGGGTCACGGTCAAGGAACAAGATGGTGACTTTTATGCTTACCTTCTTAGAGCAAAGCATGCCGGCCTTCTCAACCCTGGCAATGTGGGAATAGGAGCATGAATACGTGCATATGCCTTCATCAGAGTCCATGCATTCACACGTTATAAACAATACCCCAATTAACAAGTTTGTGCACTAACTCACGTGATCCTCAAGACACCCAATGGGGCTTGACAAAGAAACTGAGTTCAGAGAAGTTGGATCTCTAGACCAGGAGGTTACAGACAGAAACAGCCTATCCAGTCTCTGGAGAAGCCACCACTGTGTAATAGTGCGTCTACCTCATAACAGCAAGTGCCACGGTACCCTGAGTTTTCACTATAAAAGCATGTGCTGCCTGAGGCAGGTCTCGACGTCTGAGTGGAGCAAAGGCCACAGTTGAGCACCAGTGTAAAGAGACCTCCAGACTCTGCTCAGTCTTTGCAGCAAGCAGGACTGAGACTAGAGAGACCCACAGCCCACAGCCCACAGGCCGTGTCTGAGAGCAGGCTTAAGCCAGCCTAGCTTTAAGGGGGACTCTACTATTCTGTGGTTAGAATGTTCCCAGTAGCTCCTTCTTGGAGTGATGAGGCCTCACTTAACTTTGTGTTCAAGAGATGAGAGTCAGCCATGTACAAACTGACAGGTCACTAGCAATGATTTCTGTGGAGGGGAAAACACTTCATTAGAGAAAGACTATAATAATGATATATACCCAACTGGTTCTGTTCCGTTCACAGCACGGAATGATCTGTGAGTTCTTAAAAGCATTCCTAGGCCTGTGAGCCTGATTGGTCAGCATTCAGATGGACAGTTCTGTTCCCCACTATAAAAGCTTCCCCTCCCGAATCCATTTATAGAATCTGCCTGAATAAGACAACATGAAAGCAGCTATTCCTGAAATGTCAATGCAAGCAGACAGCTGAGGACAGCGAGCACCTGTGGTGGCATTCTGCTTTACTAGCTACTTAAACATTTAATTCGTCGTGAACTTTAAGGGTCTTCACTAAGACCTATATACTCGGTCTCAAGCTCACAGAGCCTGCCCTGGTCTTCCTTCTGTCCCATGGTTGTTGTGCTGGCTAGCTTTGTCGTTTGTTTGTGTGGTTTGGTGGGGGTTTTTTGTTTTGTTTTGTTTTCTTTCTTTTTCTTTTTCGTCAGTTTGACACAGCTAGAGTTATCTGAAAGGAGGGAAATTCAATTGAGAAAATGCTTCCATAAGATCTGGCTGTATGACATATTCTTAATTAGTGATGGATGGGGGAGGGCCCAGTCCATTGTGGGTGGTACTGCCCAGGGTGCACCCTGACACTCCCCGCACCCCTCTGGTGCACCCTGACACTCCCCGCACCCCTCTGGTGCACCCTGACACTCCCCGCACCCCTCTGGTGCACCCTGACACTCCCCACACCCCTCTGGAGCACCCTGACACTCCCCGCACCCCTCTGGTGCACCCTGACACTCCCCGCACCCCTCTGGTGCACCCTGACACTCCCCTCTGACCCAGCCATACCAGACTTCTTCCCACATCCTGAACACTATGGCATGGCAAGTTGGTCCTCTCCAGGCATCTGAGCATTCAATCACCTAAGAAAATAAGCAGGGGGTGGAGGATATACCTGCTCTGAAAGGAGAGGCTCTTCTGCTGGTCATCATCCCCTAAACAGGACAGGACAGCCACCACAGAGAGCACTGACACCATGCTGGACATTGTAAGTGACACAAAGATGGGCACACAAGTCGACGGGCCATACAGCATTCACAGGTGAGACTTGAGCAGTCTGGACCCTGGTATCTGCCTTGCAGATCCTGTGTATGTGTCTGTGTTGCTGTGTCTGTGTTGCTGTGTCTGTGCTGTGTCCGTGCTGTGTCCGTGCTGTGTCTGTGCTGTGTCTGTGCTGTGTCTGTGCTGTATCTATGTCTGTGTCTGTGTGTGTGCTTTGTCTGTATCTGTGTCTGTCTGTGCTGTGTCTGTGTCTGCGTCTGCGCTATTATCTATGTCTGTGTCTGTGTCGTGGCTGTGGTTGTACCATGGCTATGGCTGTGGCTGTACCGTGGTTGTGTCTGTGTTTGCATTAGGACTTTGGCACACAAACGTTATCATTTATAGTCCTCTATACCTTCTTTTTTGAATTCTTGCTTTAAGAACAATCTCTGATAAGTACCTCTCCAATCCAACAAGAAACAGAATCCTACTCTGAAACCCATTGCTTGTTCTTCACAACAACCATGGGATCTGTTTACTCCTCCCCTTCCCTTATAAAAGCAGCTTTTCATTTTTGTCTTGTTCTGAAACAATTCCTGGTCAGTCTTCATGGCTGAAACATAAGCTCCATAGAGGCTGTGGGTCCCTGTGTCTCCTTTATAACTGAATACCAGCACCTAGCACTGTACTTAATGTTAAATGGCTACTGATCTTGTCCTGCTCACTACTGGCAGTATAGGTGGTTTTCTGAACATGTCACCACCTTACACATTCCTGCACAGATAGAATTTTACTTTGCCACTCCTGGTCCCGAATACCACCTTGAACTGACTCAGACTTTCCTATGTGACAAGCCACCCACTGAAAGCACAGCACTGCTTACGACAATGGTAAACTGAAAAACAATAGAATACTGTGAGCCGGAGAACAAGCTTTCTCTATTCAGACATTCTCTCAGTTAACCACCCACTAACCCACATCCCAGCGAGCTCAAACATCTGGCAACCGTCCACTGGCTTTTCTCTTAAAAGGTAGATGCGTCTGGCCACGCATGACTTGAAGATGGCAAAGCATTAATTTTAGATAACTACTTCTTTAGTTAGGTTTCCACTGTTAGGACACACACCATGACCAGAAGCAGCTGTGGAGGAAACAGTTCATTTCACCTCACAGGTGTCAGGTCACACTCCATCTCTGAAGGACATCATGACAGAAACCTGGAGGCAAGAACCGCTGCATGGGCCATGGAGGGATGTTTCTTACTGGCTTGCTCAATTTGCTTTCTTACAGCACCCAGGACCACCAGCCCACAGTGGCACCACTCACAGTAAGCTGGGCCCTCCCACATCAATCATTAATTAAGAAAGTATACCACAGCCTTGCCCACAGGCCAATCTGGTGGGGCATTTTCTCAACTGAGGTTCCCTCTTCCCAAATGGCTCTGCCTTGTGTGGAGTTAACATAAAACTAGCAAGCACAGCTACCAAATGATCATTTTGAGATGTATTAAATCGTTTTTAACACACTTATACTTATATATTTCACAAATAAACTCTAAATTTTATATTTAAAAGACTGTCCATTAAAATATTATTGAAAGTCTATTTGGGACTCACAGTTGATGAAAACACAGTGCTTTTTAAATGTTCCCTCTTTTCACCATATCTCCACAGTGAGTTATTAAGTTCCCACTGATGTAGGAGATCAGGAACAGAATGAATCTGCTAACTGTAGTGTGGACCTCAGGATCCATCTGCCTTCAGGAAGAAGTGTGAAGTTGGGTGTGGTGGTACACACCTTTAATCCCAATGCCTGGGAGGCAGAGACAGACAGATCTCTGTGATTTCAAGGTGTTGTAACACATACCTTTAATCCTAACACTGGGAAGGCAGAAACAGGCAGATCTCTGTGAGTTCAAGGATAGCCTGGTCTACTGAGTTATTCCAAAACAAAGATATACAGAGAATCTGTCTCAAAAAGTAAAAGTAAAAATAAAAAAATAGAGGTTAAAGGAAAGCCACATAAAGATAGAAAATACATAGAAAATCTTGATACTGTACGTTATTGTGCTCTCTTTGAATTGTTTGAATGCTAAGGAAGGAGCAACAGCTACTAAAAGATATTTGCTTATAAATGCTGCTGAATTAATCCAAGATAGGTATTTTGAAAATACCTTGACTTCAAAATTGAAGTCAAAGGTATGTTACTTTGGAGAAGAGATTTTGCTTTTGTTTCCACAGGAAAAGTGAGGCTGTGGATTCATTCTGAGTTAAGGAAAATCAGGTTTGATCAAAGAAGATCACCTGAGAAATCTCTGGCAGAAACAGATGACCAAGGTGTCAGAGTTTTACATCCAGAACGATTCAAGATGCTGCCTGAGATGATCAAGACTCACAGGATACTCCAGTCAGGACTTGATCATAACTCTAAATTTTCTTTAAGTCCCCATAAGATTATCAGCGCTCCCCAACCAGCTGGAAGTAGTCTGGATAACTATGCCCACATTCCCAACAAATGGACTATGGATGTTCTCCTTTGTTTAAAAAAAAGGGGGGGGGAAATGGTGGGGGACAATCATCTATATTCTGTCAATAATGTTTTAAATAAACACTGATTGGCCAGGCAGGAAGTATAGGCAGGTCAACCAGACAGGAAGTAGAGGCAGGTCGATGAGAACAGGAGAATTCTGGGAAAAATAAAGCTCCTTTGCCATTCCTGCCCAGACCACAGAAGAAGCAAGATGTGACCTGCCCCACTGAGAAAGGTACCAAGCCATGTGGTTAACATAGATAAGAATAATGGGTTAATATAAGCTACAAGAGCTAATAAGTAGCCTGAGCTAATGGGCCAATCAGTTTTATAACTTATGGAGACCTCTGTGTAATTTTCTTTGGAGTTTGCTGGCTGTGGGGTATTGGGCGGGACAGAAACCTCAACAAGCTGGCCCTCATGTTACAGAAATTCTTGAGCAACATAATATAAAACTAAAGTTACCCAAGGATAGTGGAGGCTATTGTAACAGTCCCAAATTTACAATTTTACAGTAAAACACACAAGTTTTAGTTCACTGTATTAAGACATCCTTGAAAAGCAAAACAACCTATTACATCAACACTAGAAACGTCTAAGGGATTTGACAACAATTCAATATAGTAGTTAATTTAATGTCTTTGTTTTCACTCTCTTAAAATACAAGTTTATCCTTTTTCTCTCCTGGTTACTTGTCCAGTCTGAACCTAAGACTTCTCAGCTTTATCTATGAGTCAGGCTGTACAAGAACTTGGTAAAGAGGTGAGTCTTTCACTTTCAGCTGGAGAGCACCATGCTAACTCAAAAGAAGCACCGTTCTATCCCACTCAGCTGGGCCTTATTCCAGGGGACCTGGCCCTCAAGCCCTTACAGATCTACTTTTCACTCATTCCATCTTGCCCTGCTTCTGCAGGCTCAGGCTATGGAGTGCCCTTCTGCAGACCTCCAAAGCCTGTCCATGCTGGGTTCCATGTGCTGGCAAACTTCAGCCTCATACCAGAATGCCCACTGCTGAAGCCATGAACAGTCCTGCTGCTTCCCAGAAACCTAGGTCAGCTCTGGACCAACACATCCCTTCAATGCTGTCAGCTTCAACTGTCACCATCTAGATCACCGCTTACAGTTCCCAGGTCATTCCACTCTGTACCAGGATGCAAATCACGCAGTTCTTCAGTGGATGAGAGCGCATCGTAACGTGGTATTCTATGGAAACAGCCAAGCGAGCCCTCACAGCAAGTCCAGATGTCAGAAACACCAAGGACGAAATCCTAGGTCTGTCACTTGGTAGGTGTCGTTAGGGACTGTCTCCCCATCTGTAAAACTGTGTCTAAAACTAACATCACCATCAGCTGACCCTCATAAAGATTAGATGGGAAACCGCCGACAAAGCACGCCCATTGCCGCCAAGGCTGGAAGCATCCCACGCCTGCCAGCTCCTCACGATAAGGAATCACACTTCCCTGTTTCCCATTCATCCTGAAAATCATCTGCACACGAAGATCTGAAATAGCAGATGAGTAAATTAGAAGCTCTTGCCCAAGTGGGCAGCACATGTAAAATAGCTGAACCCCAAACATCAGGACACAGGCAGCAAAGGGGCTCTGGGAAAGGGGTGTAGGTCGAGGAGAAGGCCCTTGCATGAGGATTAGTCCTTTTCTTTGGGTCATTTCAAATTATGACCAAATTCTTCTCTCACAGAGTTAAAAGCATACAGAATCCTCCTGTGGGTACAACAATAGAAGATGGAGTCTAGCTTATGGATTTGCCTGGCTCAATGAGACTGTTCTAGTAATATTTCTGTTGCTGACATGAAACCATGAACAAACCCAACTTGGGAGAGGAAAGGGTTTATGTGGCTTACAAGTCCATACGCCAGAAAGGGAGCTCAAGGTAGGAACCTGGAGGCAGAAACTGAAGCAGGGACCACAGAGGCACTCTGCTTACTGGCCAGCTCAGTTTGCTTTCTTAGGCAGCCCAGGCCCACTGCCAGAGTGGCGCTGTGAGCAGCTGGGCCCTCTCAGATCAGAAACTGCCTGTGGCCAGTCTGATGGAAGCAATTCCACCTGCCACTCAAGTCCTCTCTTCCCAGGTGACTCCAGCTTCTGTCAAGTTCACAGAAACTAATCAGCACAGAGACGTTTTAGAATAACTTACTGACTGTCCACAAATAAAGCCCTGGATACACCTGTAAAGATACCACATTATTCAATTTTACAATTTAAGTAAATTTGGATTTTAAAAAAAAGTCCAAAAGAAAAGTTTTAATAACATAAATGCAAAAATCAAAATTTGTATGGCTCTTAAAATGTGCCAACAAGAAGCTTTGTCTTTGAGTTGATTAATGATCAGTTGATTTTAAAAAATTAAAATTGGTGAACTAATAATAATCACTGTAAGGAAATAATTTAGAGACACAAACATAGTTTTCAGGATAGTTAAAACACAAAGCACTCTGGAAATTAAAACACTGTATATTACAAAGTAATATGACACTTTATATCTGAAGTACTTAGGCAATAAACCTGAAATAATACCCAGTTATATGTGTGAGCACACTAAATAATAAAATGTTCTACAGCCATTATAAAATGCAATCCCAGCATGATTACTTAATACATGTTTTTCACGCACATTCTGATATGTTCTTAAAGCAACAAAAATCAAAACAAAGAAACTACAATGGTAATGGTCTCTGAACCCCTTTTACCATGCAGCATTTCTATCAGAAGATAAATACTGTCTAAAGAACGACTTGAAAAATAACACTTTTAAATAAAACAGCAAGACATTTTTTTGGTGACTTTATAGAAACAATAGTGCTTCCTGGATTTGCCCGGTTCATTGAAGTTTCTGCTGCTGGGAAGAAACCATGAGCAAACACAACTTGGAGAGGCAAGGGTTTCTGAGTTCACCAGTTGTCAGGCTGTGGTAAGGGGCAGCACATGTACCCACAACCGCCCTGCAAGACAGTGTGCTGACTGTGTCTTGGCTGAGAAGTCACCTGGAGGCAAAGGTAAAAGAGAAGAGGACATGCATTTCTGCCAGCAATGAAAGGGGTTACCTTTAAAACCAAAAGGAAGGTAAAGAACAAGAGTATAAATCTAAATGCTTACAGCAGTGGCTCTCAATAAATACAGTTCCTCATGTTATAGTGGCCCCAACCATAAAATTAATAATGGCTACTTCATAACTTTAATTTTGCTACTGTTATAAATTGTAGTGTAAATATCTAATATGCTTCCTTCCCAAGGGGTCCCTCCCATAGGTTGAGGACCACTGTCCTAAAGGAACATAATGCCCTTGACTGAGGTGGTCATGGGTCTGGGGTTGGGGAGAGAAGGGAAAACACACTTGTTTTGCTAAGTGATCATGTGGTCAAACACTATGCTAGATAGTCAGAGCCACAGAGCCCCGCTACTTTAAACCTTGATTAAAGGATTTTCTTCTTGAAGGATTAATGCTGTTTTCTAACTGGTCACAATGCTGAGGATGACAACTCGGAGTGCAGCACTGTAGATGGGTCCTCTCCATCAACCCCCCAAGGTTCAGGGAACTCCAGAAAGCAACAACCAGCGGCTGGGGAGGAGAACTGTGGGATGCGGGCTTCTGGACACGGGGTAGCTGCAGGATGCATCAAATCACAGGAGCTATGGTGTCTGCACTGCGCACACCAGGGAAGGGGAAGGGCCCCACTCCTATCAGAGGGGCTGCCTGCAGTTGGTGACTGCTGAGGGAGTCACTCTCCTTTGGGATGTGGTCGCTGGGATGCTGGATGGGCACACACCCATGCGCTTGTGTGCAGGATTAACAGGACTCACACAGCTGGGAAGGAGGTGGGGCAGGGGACCGGGAAGAGTTGCGGGGGTGAGAGTCGATGGATGTGGTCAATATACATCATAGAAACATATGAAATGTTCAAAGAATAAAAAAAACACTTGAATTTATTAAATTCAAATCATCAGCTTTTGCCTATGTAACCCTGAGCAAGGTGCTTAAGTTCCAAGCAATAAAAAAACTAAATATCTTGCACAGCCATTCTTCCATTTCCACAGACTGTTACTCTGCTCTTACAGCAACCAACCAGAAGGGAAAAGAAGCTGTGAGGCCAACAAGACTTCTCAACTGGGTGTTCTCCCTACAGACACCACCACACAGGCACAGAATCCTACTTACTGCTATAATACAGTTTCAAGAAACATACATACCCACTCATGCATACACCTAAACACATACATACACACATACATACATGCAAACACACACACACGAATACCTTCCCTTCATACTGTTTCAATAACAATGATCTAGAACATCCCTTTTCCTCTACTAACTTACTCTCTTCATCATTACAGTGGGTCAGTGTCACAGAAGAGGTGGCAGCTAAGAAAACCTGAGTAATGGGGAGAGATGAGGAGAACCATGCCAGCCGGAGGATGGACACAGCCCGGCTCACGCTCACAAAAGACACACTAACCAGAATATGTGGTACTGGCATAAGGAAACCACACACACACACACACACACACACACACACACACACACACACACACACACACACGCAGAAAGAACAGAGAGTTCAGCAATAAATCTTCATATTTACAACCCAGTGACTCCCAACAGGGGTATCAAGATAATTCATCAGAAGCACAGGAAATAATCCCAAGGATTGGCAAGTGGAATTACTAAGGAAAGATCTTCAGAGTAAAGAGATGGCCTATAGAATGAGAAAAAAAATTCTGCCAAATACACATCAGACAGAGAATTAATATTTAGAATATATAAAGAACTGTAAAAATTAGAACAAATCATCCAATTAATAAACAGGCTAGTATGCTGAAAATATATTTCTCAAAAGAAGAAATACAATGGCAAATAAACACTTGAAAAAATGTATTGAATACACAATTAGTCAGGGGGGGAAAGCAAATTAAAACTGCTCTGAGATCCCAGTCACTCTAGGTAGAATGACCATTACTTTGAAAACAAATGCCAGAGAGTCCTGGGGGAGGAAACCCTGTTCACTACAGGTGGGAGGGTAAACTGGTGTAGTCAGTATGGAAAATTAGTATGGAGGTTCCTTGAAAAACACAGCTAGAACTGCCATACAAGCCGTCTGAGCCACTGGAGTGTCACCAAAGAACTTCAAAGTGACACACCAGAGGGACGCTCGTTTACTGAGGTTTAATCCTGATGTCCATCACCAGATGAGTGGATAACGAAAATGTGGCACGGACACACAATGGAATGTTACTCAGCTATAAAGAGAAACGAAATCATAACATCGGCAGGGAAATAGATGAAACTGGGAATTATTATGTCAAGCAATATATGCAGACTCAAAGGCCACGTATTCTCACATGTAGAACCTAGATTTAAACTGTGTGTGTGTGTGTGTGTGTGTGTGTGTGTGTGTGTGTGTGTATCCATGCACATGCATGCATGCAGGCCATCAAAAAAAGAAAAGGAGGGAATCCTGAAGACAGTGGGGAAATATTTTGGTGAGAGAACATAAAAGGATCTATGTGGCAGAGAGCAGGAGGGAGGACTCAAGAGAGAAAAGGAACCACTGGGAGGGGCAAGGGTCACAGGAGGGGCAAGCAGGAGAGAGGGACAAGTCAGAACAAAGTACAACAGCATGTAGGCATGAAAAATCCATAATGGAATCCATCCATTAGTTTGTCCAGAACTTAGAAAACGGCGAGAGAAAGGCAGAGAAAGAGACAACTCAGCAGCCAGGTCTCGTCTTTAACAAATGGTGTGGGCAACCCAGAACAGCTGCAGTTCAACTCTGATCTCACACCTCATACACATTTTCACTCAAAAGAGACGGATAATTTCCTCTAGCTATGACCCCACAGGCAGACTCTATGGGCAGAAACCTTTTCTTGGACATATAATGAAGTTAACTGTTTTGAAACATTTACACTCTAAACATTTATACTCTAATGTACATAAAAGAAAACTGATAAAGGAAAAATTAACCCACCTTAAAAAACAAGCACAGACACCCCCCCAAAAAAAACCATGTATTTTATTTTTACCTTTCTCAAGAGAAAAAAATGCAAAGAAAATTTAACACGTGCAAACGTGTTCTTCCTACATAAAATAATTTAGCCTGTTAAATCACTTGTGGGCGCTCTATTGAAGAACTACTGGAGAGGTAACAGGGAGATCACATATTTAGCACCATATTTCATGCTTAATACCAAAAAGATAAAAGAAGATTTAGGTTCCTTCAACACCTATAGGGTGGGGTGGAGTGAGCCAATTCTCTACTACAAGACAATTCCCTCTGGAAATGGCTCACACAACTATGGCTGTCCCCACTGAATATGAAATTGGAGTGGGGGAATAGTTATTTCACTCAAGGCCTATATGATAGCTAAAACTTTGTTTGTTCCTTCAATCTGTTCCTCGTGTTTCTTTACTAGACATCACATTAAAATAGGGATCAAAACCCAGAGTCTCCGTATCTAGCCTAACAGACTGAGTCGTGTACTGTGTGCAAAGTGACACCTCCACAGACACAGCCAGATGACCCAGAGATCCAATCCTCCTCTCCCCTCCCTGTCTGATTGAACAAGTAGAGCCCCAAACATGCCCCCGCAGCGTCGTCTGGGAGAGCTGACTACAAACTGTCCATGGACCAAAGGACAGACTTTGTAGCCTTTTTCTAAAAATGAGAGTAGCACACAGACTCAGGGAGGGATTCCCCCGTTACATGGGAGACATTCACTTGCTATATTATCGTCAGCTAGGTCCTTAGTCGGCACACCAGATCCTTTAAACATCAACCACAAAAGTCAGCTCTGAACAAAAGCAAACCGGAGTTCATCATCCTTCTTTTTCTGCAGACACTAACCACATTCCCAGTGAACTATGCTGGGGGTAAGCTGAGCACAGGGGTACATGCATGCAATCCCAGTGCTCAGGAGGCTGAGGAAGAAAGAGGAAGGGTTCAAAGCCAGTGTGTGATACATAATGAGATCCTGTCTCAAAGTAACAGTGGCTGGAGATGCAATTCAGTGGTAGGAAACTTGTCTGTCATATCCAAGGCTCCAAGTTCCACCCTCAATACCACAAAAAGAAATACAGGTGGACAGATTTACTATGAATCAATCAAATATATAATAATTCAAGCAAAAAAAATGAAGTTTATATACTTACCCACTAGTTTTTCAAAGGTTACAAATATATGTTGCTGAAATAGTTTCATTTTTTCTTTTAAAAAGGAGTAACATTATTAAAAAAATAATATCCCAGGAAAGAATGGATTTTTTAAAAAATCTAATTCCATCTGGAATTTCTCCCCACATCAGTCTCCATCACCTGAGACAACTGTACTCTCGGTCTCAAGCATGTCAGAGTCGGACAGTAAATGGTCTTACCCCCCACAAAGAAAGACTCAATTAAGTGCACAGCATTATCCCTGCAACTCTGTGCACTGTGCGTGATGCTTAAATAAAGAACCAAACAGAGTCACCGCAAACATAAGCCTCATCAGAACGCTTCCCAGATGAAACTAAGCCACCAAGGACCCAAACATCCATGTGACCATCGGCAAGAGGTTCATTTTCATATGAAAATGAGAAAAACAAGATCGGAACTGTACTGAATCAGCATGGGAAACACTGTCCTTTTTTAATCTGCCCTCTCACTGTCAATGTTTGAGACATTCAATTTAAGGCAGGGAAACTCCATGTTGGCCTAGTTCCAATACTGACCTCATGAGCCAAAGCAAAAATAAAGGGCTTAAAATAGCCAACAGCCACCATCCAATTATCACGCTGGCCTGAGACCAGCACAGGCAGGAAGTTATTTTTCTCTTCTTCCTCCAGGTACCTGTGTATCAATCACTTCTGGGCAAATACTTTTATTTCCTCCAAATAAACACTGACCAGAAAAATACGGGAAATGTAGTCACTAAAAGAAAATTTCACTCCGACTGCCTCAAACCACTCATTACTATTCAGCTCCATCAACAACCAAAGACACGACAGAAAGCACAGAAAAGCCCCGCGAGAGCTTTGGTGCTTTTTCCAACAAGTTAAATTGAATTAACTATCAAACACAAGTATTTTAGCCATACTTTCATTCTACGACATTACAGACATCATTTAAGGCCGAGATATCTCTTCCAACGGGAGATAATTGTATGCATTGCCCTGTAACCCCAACACCTCACGAGGGCACAGCCCCACTGTGGACAACGCCGGTCCAGCTCAGTCACGCTCGCGAGAGTTTCTGCACACAGCCGATCACTACCCCGTTCTTAAGTCCAAGCCACCGTGCTGTCTTCACTCCTTATTCAAATGCACCTTCTACAAAACAGACACGAAAATGAAACCAGAGTCCTTACCTACAGTTGGGAGGGGGGTCCAGCGTGATCTCTGCAAGCTCCTTCTGAATTCTTTAAAAGAAGACAAGGAAAATCATGTTGAAATGTCTTCACGCTCAACCTGTTTCAGTAGGCTGTACTTGCACAGCCGTACCTCCCATTCACACGCACTTATGAGAAACACTAACCTGCAGGAAGTCCATCTACTGCAACAAAATCGCCCTTTCTCCCCATGTTGAAAATGGACATACTCAGGGTGGCAGGAGGCCATCCACTGATGGCATGCTAGCCATTATTCCATAACGGAAGCAACACTATGGCTTCATCAACCCTCAGAATGAGGATTTTTATTTCCCAAAACAGAAAATTGTCCTTCTCAGCTCTAGCTCCTCCCAGGGAACAGAGCTCTGGTACAAAGACAGCAAACGCCACCACCCCTCTCCCACTCCACTCCAAAGCTCTAGCATTGCCTGAGCTCAGTGGTCCACGCTGAGAGCTTAAACCTCATGTGTATACTTTCTGGCTTTTATTCTGTCTACTCTTGGTGGCCATGAGATGGAAGATAAAGGCAGACTGAGAAAGATTCCCTCCTCAGTTTGGGTCAAAATCAATTTTTCCATTTTACATATTTTATGTAGTGTCTCTTTCTAGATAGGCAAGCGGCTGGATCCACTGCAGGACTTCATAACTGGGGGTCCAGATAAGAAAAAAATTAACAGCATTCACCAAAATGTTGAGTTTAATTTCAAACAGCTGCCATGTGATTTAGAAGTCGTAAGAATTCTAACACAAATTCTCACTTCTGGTTTGTCTAGAACACCCCATTTAGAATAACAAGCTGAAGACATCTGATAAAGAAAGGTAAGTATCTGATTCCAACCTGAGACCCAGACGTTGGTAATAATCACAGCAGGCTGCAGCTTTCAAGCCTGACACCACCCGTTCCTTCTGCTGTACATACCTGAATACTGTGCACATCATATCTGAATAGTGTGTGCAGTATACCTGAATACTGTATACATTATACCTGAATGATGTGGGATTCTCCTCTGTATGCTGTGAATACCATTGGTTAATAAAGGAGCTATCTTAGGACCCTATAGCAGGGCAGAACAGAGGTAGGCGGGGAAAACTAAACTAAATGCTGGGAGAAAGAAGGCGGACTGAGGAGAAGCCATGGAGCCCTGCTAGAGACAGAAGCAGGATGGAACTTTACCGGGTAAACAACAGCCACGTGGTAATATGTAGATTGATGGAGATGGATTAGTTCAGGATATAAGAGTTAGCTAAAAATATGCTTAAGCTATTGGCCAAGCAATGGTTTAATTAATACAGTTTCTGTGTGGTTATTTCGGAATCTGGGTGTCCGGAAAATGAACAAGTGGCTCCTCCTCCTCCACCTGAATACTGTATGCAGTATTTTAAAGTCACTGAATGAGTCTGATGTGAAGAAGGAAACTATTCTGAAACTTGCCTTTACCCTCATGTTATGGGGTGGGAGGTCTGTTTCCAGGAATAAAACCCATGGACTCGCAGATGTTAAACACATCACTACCAATGAGCTACACCCCCAGTCCATTCATGCACAGCGTTCCACTTGGGTCTGTAGCCACACCTAACATCTTATGTGCATTCAGAGACACTAGCAGTGCCCCCACTGCTTTCTGAGTGCTGCTGGCACTCCTATCTATGGCTCACACCTTACTAAACGGAGGTTTCGTTACAACAAATACAGCACTCCCAAAAGCAGCTTCATTCATAAGTGAGGTTATTAGGAGAGCTGCATAATTAGGGTAGCGAATGCATGAGTGACAGCTAACTAAAGTACCTTAAAAAGGTTTAAATAACATGCATGCTTAAACTATTTCACTCTATATCTTTGTTTATATTTATTTATTTGTGATCCTTTATTATATTCTTACACACACACACACACACACACACACACACTCAGAGGACAACCCGGGAGATTACTTTTCTCCTTTCTTCCTGTGGGCTCCAGGGATCAAATTCAACTTGTCAGGCTTGGTGACAAATGTTTTATCTGCTGAGCCATCTTGCCAACCCTCTTCCTATATATCTTTTAAGCCAACAAATGAACTACTAACGTAAACATGATTCCTCCTACAGGACTACTACTAACTTCCTAAAGAAACAGCAACACAACCATAGTGTTCGTGTCTCTAATCCACACTCAGGGTTGAGGCATTTTGACAGAGATCAAGACTGATAAAGTCAAAAAAACTTTCATTTTAGTTTTCCTTTGGGCCATTAGCTGCAGACACCAGCAAAGACACAACTCTCACCTGTTCTGTGTGCCTCAGCTTCTGTTCTAGAAAGTGAGCAGGCTAGCAAACAGGAGCCTGATGAGCCCTTTATCCTTAACACTCTGTAATTACCATTTGCATATGAATAAGCTGACTCAAAAGTGAAAAAAATACAAGTACCAAAGGCCTGAAAAGAGGCATAAAACAGGCTTTCTGGGTGCGAGGGGTGAGTCCGGGCTAACTATGGTAAGCTGAGCACCGGCAGACTCACATCCCCTTTCAGGAAAAGGGAGTGCAAAATGCAAGAGAATAAACTACAAAGGAAAACAGTCTGAAAAGTGGAAAACACACAGGCTGCAATTGACGAAAGTAAGCTTTAGAATGTATCAAAACATAATAAAATTTCAAAACAAATGGAGGTGTAGTTTTGTGGAATCGCATTTGCCCAGAGTATCTAAGGTCTTGGATTTGAACCCCAGTACCACCAAAAAATAAAAATAAAACTTAAAATTAATGATTAAAGGATACAGGGATAGGAAAAAAATTAAAATCCCAAAAGGAAAAGAAACTCGTGTAAGAAAGCGTAAATCAAGTATGAAGGAAGCTCAGATGCAGTATATTTTTAATCAAATGACACGTTATGTGAAGGGGTTGATCTATTTGACTAAATGCTCTGACTTAATTTGCAGCTCAGGAGTCACAGGGAGTTTGCAGGAAATCTAACTCCCCATGCTGTTCCGCCTGGGTTGACCATCCACACCCAGACAACTGGGTGACCTTTCACTAGCTGACTGCACAGAAGACAGGGTGCAGCTGCTATTCCATGTAAACATCACAAATGCTGGCCCTTGACGGTGTAACATTAATGGTAGCTAATAACTCCCAGGGCAGAGGGCTGGGGAAGCAGCTCTGTGCCTAAGAGCACTCACTTGCCCTACAGAGAACCTCGGTTCTAAGCACCCAACATGGTGGCTCACAAATGTTTGTTGCTCCAGTTTCAGGGGATCTGATGCCCTATTATGGCCTCCTAGGGGAAAACAAATCTTAAACCTATGAAGTAAACATAAATAAATCTTAAAAACAAAACAAAAAAAATCTACAAGTCAATGAGGGGTAGCAGGGAAAAAATTATCACACAATTACAGTATTAGTATCCCCATTTGTTAAAGCCTGCACCAAAAAAATACTATGAGAATGTGAAGGAAATGAAAGTTTAAATATATTGTCTAGAATAGAAAGAGGGCTAGGAAAGCTAACTAAATACTTGTATTTCAGAGCAAGATGCCAAAAGGTAGTATTTGCTAATTTAAAAGCAGGGTTAAAACCAGAGATATCTACAAGGTTTCTTCAAAAATTGTCAAGACTAGGACTGGAGGGACAGCTCAGAGATTAAAAGTACCAGCTTTTCCAGAGGAGTCTGAGTTTGCTTCCCAGCACCCACACAAAGCTCACAACTGCCCACGACTCCATTGCAGGGATCCGACGGCCTCTTCGAGCCTCCTCTAGCACTAAGCAATGCATGTGGTACACTAACAAACACGCAGGCCAGTTACCTATACACATAAATAAAAATAAATTAAAAAAATCAAAACTGTGGGGGCTATCTGGAGGAAGGGGTGCAGAAACATTATTGCTTCCCATTAAGAAAAAAACTCCCTACCTTGGGCGATTTGCTTGAGAGATGTGTGACTTTTTCAAATGTGTCTTCTCTTTTGTTTTTAATTAGGTATAGCATGTGTATATATGTAAACCCACGCACATGAGTGCAGACACAGATTGGATGGTGGCATCCAACCCCTTGGAGCTGGAGTGACAGGCAGCTGTTAGCTGCTTCATGCGGGTGCTGGGAATGGAACGCCGATTCTCTCAGGAACACTTCATGCCCTTAACCTCTGAGCTATCTCTGCAGCCACAAGTGACTTCTATCAACTGTTTCTAAAATTAGAAAAAGGAAACAAGAAGCAAGCACTCAAAGAGCACCTTTAAACTACGAACGAATCCTGATTTTGAGACCGAGTACAGCTATGCAGCCTTGGGTGATTTGAGCTCGAACTCCGAAGTGCTAAGATTACAGATGTGTACCAGACACACCCAGCTGAAAACTATTTTAATCTAAAAGAACTTTATCGGGATTTTCAAAAAGTCAATTTAAAAAAAAAAAGAATTTGACAAAAATCCTAAATTCTTGTCAGAATTCCCCAAAAGAACCCAAATTTCTCTCCCAGCATCCATGGGTCCATATATTATTCCATACAAAAGTAATTTCCTGGTAAATTCACAACTCTAAGCAATAAGCCAATATATTACAATGTATTTTTGAGCTACCATTACCTAAGAATGGCTGTTTCCCCGGACAGAAAGGATTATACAAAGAACTGCTATTTAAGCAATTGCAAGGTGACCTTCTATATTAAGTGACAGCAATTCAATTCAATCTCCAAAAACTGTGATTGTGGAATCTACTAAGTTTCTCTATCTTAAATAAGGAGTAAGGGAGAGTTATTTCACGTCCTGACAATGAGAAAGTGTCAGTACTTCACCCTTAGAGGGTACCTTTCAGGTGATGATCTGAGGACACTAAGAATGAATTAAACAAATCACACAGAATTCTCTAATATTGCTCTATCCATCCTCATTTACAGGAAGGAAACTAAGGCCGGTGACTCCACATAAACAAGAAAGACTGAGACAATTAATTCTCTTCTAAGGCAAACTAAAGGATTACTTTTAACAACTGTCTTAGCCATAAGCCAACAAGATAACCGGCTGTGTTTCCAATTCCCATCATCCGATATGCTATAACCCAAGACTCTGATAGGCAAGCTAGCGAGTGCACACTCTTCCCTAGTCTTCCCTAGAGAGCCAAAGCCAAGTTCACCCGTTTGCAGTTACTTGACGTAACTAACACAATGCTGTGTCCAAGAGGGCATGAGCCAACCATGCTGTCAACCTGTGAGGCTATTGGCTGCTTTTTTTTTTTTAAAGAAGATACAGGAAGGGGGTGCTTAACAGTCATAATTCATTCAGACTCACCTGAGGAACCAAAGTTTTAATGACGAAACAGTCTCTAGAATAAAACAACTGCCATGGCACATAAGCCCAGAATTTAATTCTGAATGCTGAGAAGTACCAGGGACCTGTCATTTTAAGAGACCACTGACTTAGGACAAGTCATCAATTCACAGTGTGCATCAACTGTAAAATGCCTGCCGACTACAAAACACGGAAAAGCTTTAAAATGTGCACGTCAAGGATATACAGTCATTATAAGCAAACTTTGAAGAGTCCACCATAGAACAAAAGATCACACTGGAACATACTGAAATCCACCTTTCAGCCTAACAAAAGCATGAAGCTGAAAACCTAATATGCCTTCTAGAATGGCACTACACTCAAAGTCTAGTAACAATACAATGTCAACTCTGAGCAAACTAATCTGAAATAAATCTGATTTAAAAATTCATATTTATTGAAATACCAATGTGAAAGAGGCAGAGTCAATTCAATGAGGACTCAAAATAGATGTTTTATGGAACTGACTAGTAATTTAATCAAAATTTTATACATTTGTCATTTTGGACATCATATAACTGTCCAACTACATATTTGCAAATACCACAGAGGAGCACAGACACTTCAGGAAAAGCAACTGTGGTAGGAACACACAAAGATAAAACCGTTTTCAAAGAGTAATGTATCATAGATGTAACCTTCCCTCTGGATGCTAAAAAAGGCAGAACTTGAGGCTGCTGTTTCAACACTTAAATGTGTAGAACCCTATTTTGTGATACCTCAAGAATGAGATATTTTAAGGAAACATTTCTACAACACATTAATTCTACAATTATAGTAGATTTATTACAGTAATTATTAATCTTAAAACTCTAATATTACAATTCACTTAGTAACCGAGCCCCTAAGTGAAAAGCACTTTACCTGAGTTACTAGAAAATGGGTTAATTACAGCGTCGAGTAGCCCTAGAATACCAACACTAAGTCCTCGAGATGAACAGCAGTGTCACTGTGCCAACGCTTGCACCAAATGGAACTGAAAAATATCCTTGCAGACAGTAACTGGCACGCAGTTTCGCTGACAGGACCTATTTTCAAGAGCTTACTATAAGCAAAATACAAACTCATGGCAGCTCTCTGAGAAGGGCACCATTATCTTAATTTTCCAAAAGAGAAAAGCTGCGTGAGCTGGGCATGGTAGCGTACCTGTAACCACAGCCCTTGGGACACTGGGGCAAGAAGATCTCCGGTTCAAGACCAGTCTGGGCTATGCAGCCTGGGTCTATCTCAAGCACATCCCCATCCTGAAGTAAGGGAAAGTATAACTAGATAGAGACCCTAAGCTGCGTCCAAGGCAGAGAGCTACGAAGTACTGGAACCTGGGCTCCAAGCACATCATGTCTCCTGGGTACAAGCTTTGCTGCCGCCTCTTATCTCACAGAATTATTGCGCCCAGGAAGACTTTTCACATAAATAGTGACTCATTCTTTTTTAAATACAAATTAAAATTTTATTTTAGGTCCTCAGTGAAACCCCAGGACCAAAGGAAAGCCTCATTTCTGAAACAAGCTCAAAGCTTTAAAACAGCAAGAAGAGAGAGCGCTGACTAGCCGAGGCACAGGGTCAGTGGGTGTGAAGGAGGCCCCTTCCCTTCTGTGATTCTCCATTTTCCCACATTTTTAGAACCTTAAAAACAAACCTTAATTTTTTATATCAACAATTTAGCAACCAAGCAGCATTTTTACATGTAAACAGCTTCACACACTTTACCTTATACACATTTACTATACAGCAGCATGAATGCTATTTTCTATTGGATGTCAACCAGGATGAGGCACAGAGAACCATCTCTAAAGTTGGTTTTATCTCCTATTTAAAGAGGGTCTTTCGCACACGCCTTTAGTTCCATCACTTGGGAGGCAATGCAGTCAGATCCCTGAGTTTGAGGTCAGCGTGGTCTACAAAGCCTACAGCCAGGATAGTTTTTACACAGAGAAAACCTGACTCCAAAAACAAACAAACAAAAAAATCGGGGGGGGGGGGCCTTTCATCCATAATTGACTCATGAAACCATTAGGGTGTGCTTTCTAAAACATAGTGGTAAATGGTTCCACACTAAACAGCATACCTTCCTTCAAAGGCAGGCTTTGTCCTGAGGAAGAGAAACGAAAAATCTCTAGTGATCAACAGTCATAGGGGAGCAGAGAACAGGTCAGCAGGACCAGTCCCCACACATCTGTCTTGTTCTCTCTCTCCCCTGCCGGAAGCAGCTCTGAAAACCTTCAGTGTTGGCAGCTCGGGGCTGGCTTTGAGTTTCTAGATGGAACTGCATAAGACCTGGATTTGGATAGTCTTACCCAACCACCCCAACCCAGTTTTTACCAAATGTTACATTGCTCCCCTCCTGGCCTTTCTTATCCACCCTACCCACTTAGCAAGAGCAGGTGTCTGCACTCTACCTTAGGGGAGAAAAGTCACTCTGCTAGGCCTCCTGGCCACGGGGTATAACAGCAAAGAGAAACAGAAACGTTTCCCTGCCCTAGCGTGTTCCAGTTTACACTGGTAAATATCAGCAGCTATCTGACTTTATATAAATCCCTCACCAGTGGTCAGAGATTCTGGCAAGGAAAAAGTGGATACTCAGGCAGGCGTATCCAGGCTGCACACATCAGGACAGCGATGATGGTGACCTAACACATCTATGGATCCCAGCGTCAGGACAGCTATATCGGTGACCTAACACATCTGTGGATCACAGCGTCACAACAGGATATCAGAGAGTTGGATACCCTGCATCTAGTCAGCTTGGATGTCTTGCCAACCAGTTACCATTACTTTTGCCAGAGGGCCTACAAAGGCTAACCTGGGCCTGTGGGAAGGACTCAGTTAGAAGGACACAGTCTCTGGTTTGGAGAAAATGCATTTCCTAATCATATCTTCCAGTGGTTTATAAATTTATCATTCAGGAGCATTTCCTGTACCTGTAGTCACATGTGCTGAGAAGAAAGTTAAACTAACACCTACTTGCTATTTTTATTCTTTAAAAAGGTATTAATGAACATAAAATCACAAGCAAGTACAAGTCCACAGAACATAATCTGCCTTTCAAATTATCTTCCAAGCACCAGGCTATAATAAAATGCTATCAAAGCAGATTCCCTCTGAGCCCACTGACGTGCCGATCACTGTAAGAGGTTGAAGTAGCGATAGAGCATCATCCAAGTATCTCCTTTCCAGATCTATCCGTTCTCTAGGGAGAAAGGAAGCCGGTATCAAGACCAGCCCCCAGCGAATGTAATGAAATCAAGATGCATTAACACTAGCGATTCTGACTTTACCAACTGAGAGGGTTATCACTAACAATTACTTCAATAGTGGTATATGTGTGTACATGTGTGAACAAGTGTGTGTGTGAGAGAGAGAATGTATGTGTGTGTGTGGTATGTCTCTGTGTGTGTGTGTACATGTGTGTGTGTGAACTCATGGATAAGCCAGAGGTCAACATCACTTATCTCCCCTTTCACTCCCTGTTCATCCTGGGTTTTGTTTGTTTGTTTGTTTGTTTTTTGTCTTTTTTTCTTCTGGGGTTGAGATAGAATCTCTTCACTAAACCTGGAGCTCGCTGACTGGACAAGGCTTGATGGCCAGTGAGTTACAGGACCCACCTGTGTCCCCTCCACACACACATACTCCCTCCGCACTCCCACACCCCCAACCCAGAGCACTGTGGTTACAGATGTGCCCTACAACACCCAGTTTTTATAGGGGTGACACTAATCCAGACTCGGCAACAAGCCCTTTGCCCACTGAACCATCTCCCCACTCCCCATTCCTAGTCAAGAGATTCTTAACGTCTATTCTGTTACCAGATACAAAAATATATTCACAATCAAATAACCATAAATCAAATTAGACTTTTATAATGTCCTGCTCATGTTTTCCTAACAAGATAGAAATATATCAATACGCCACAAGTACGGATTTTATAATAGGCCATGACTCTAAATTGGCTTTTAAAAGTTTCTCACAATTTAAAACACATATAAAGAATTATATTAAAGTGGGGGAAAGCTATAAACTCTATGATCTTTGTTCCAGAAAAGTAACTAAATGCAAGCGAAAAGCTGAGTTTAGGGTTCTAACTTGTGGGCAAACGCAAAGCCGACAGGAGCTGGGTACCTTTTGGCACTGGTGGACAGTTTGGCAGCCGTCTTGCTGGATATCTTTCCCTCCTTCTTCTTGGGCTGAACTTGCTCTCGCTCGGGTTCCTGCTGGACGCTCTCCCGCTGATCCCCATCGGAACTCCCTCCACTGGTGCTTGGGCTGTCGTCCACTCTCTGTGCCTCCGTGGACATTTTAGATCCTGGAACACAGGACGAAGCCTCATTTACTCTGCTGGGGGGGGGGGGGGGGGACTAGGACAGGGAACGTCCAGAACGGGGAGAAACGAGCCTAAGAGGCAAAGGAAGCCAAACTAGGTATAAAAAACGGGAGTTGTCCATTTACAAAACAAGTAACTCTGGGGGTGGCCCACACTTTCTTTCTACGATTTCATGCAAAATTTAGACATAAATATTGGTATTTTATTCACGAAACAAAGTGGGAACAATTCAAACGTTCTCTAACTGATAGTAAAGCATGGTGCAGCCACAAATGAAGTCTGGTATCTGCATGCTTCTGCGGAAAGACCTTAACTCTTTACACTAAAAGAAGCCAGACACGAGGACCACAGACTGCAAAGCTCTCTTGTTAGAAATGTCCAGACAGGTAAATCCATGGGACACAGAGACAGACTGAAGGGAAGTGACTTTTAGAGGACAGAAAGTTTCCTTTGAGTGACAGCAATGTTCCTAACTTAAGCGGTGGTCAGAGTAGAAAAGCCTCAGCGTGTTCGGCCTTTGCTTCTGTGGCACTGAGGACTGAAGCCAGGGTCTCACCATGCTAGGCAAGCCCCACTGAGCTACCTTCAACCCCAAGGCTAAACTGTACACTTTAAGATGGTGGAGGTATAGTTTGGGCAGAGCACATGTCAGCAGAGTTCAAGCTCCAGTGTATACAAAAAAGGAGGAGACTAATTTCATAAGGTAAGTTACATCTCAAAAGGACTGGCATAAGACACAGCAGAAGAGGCCGGAGAGATGGCTCAGAGGTAAAGAGCACTGGCTGCTCTTGCAGAGAACCTGGGCTCCATTCCCAACGCCCACACGGTGGCTCACAATGGTCTGTAACTCCAGCTCCAGCAGATATGACACCCTCTCTGACCTCCCTGGGCACCAGGCACATATGTGGTACACAGACATGCAAGCAAACAAAACCCCATACACAGAAAATAAAAATAAGTAGATCTTTTTTAAAAGGCAGCAGGAGAAAAAAGGATTGAGAGGTTAATTTTCACGGGCACTGAGCTGCGCACTCTGTGCTCAGCTGTGGGAAGTCTGCACGGGGTAAACAGACCTGCAAAGTGTCCCCGCAAGTCACTGCACGGAGGCCCAGGGCTGAGAAACAGGACACTGCCACACTCACAGCCAATCGATACATCCTCAGAGCTGAGCCAAGGTTAAAATCCTCTAAGCTGGGAAATTGTTTGAAGTAACCTTTGTGATAACAGAACAGAGGCCACATGATTCCAAACAAGAACTCAAGCTTACGAGGGTATGGGCACTGGCCCAGCTCCACTGAGTAACCGCGTGTCTAAGAGAGAGAGACTGAACTGAGACACTGACGGATTCAGTTTTTTGGTTTTTGGTTTTTTTCCCTCAGTCTGGAGGAAATCACCTTCGAGGTTGGAAATTCACTTTGCTCTGAGTTCATGCTCCTGGGGCAGCTCCAATTACCAACTCAATTTCCTCAGTGCCCTGATACCTGGGCAGCCGTTATAACCTGGATAACAGACACAAGAACGCACGGAGCGAAAAGGATATCCCTCCCCCAATCTCATTCCACTGCAATCACCCCCAGTTTGATCCTTGCTATTACATCCTGTCTGACCCAACAAGCGGAGAGACCCAGAACTGAACTGACAAAACTCATGCCCAGACTCTACAGGGCCTCAAGACACCAGTCATCACTTTGGGTATCATATAGCTAAGGCTCGGGCATGTCTTTGAAAAATGAGACTGCCTGTGACTAATATCCTCATCAACACCATCATCATCAACACACACACAAGGGGGTGGGAGGAGATTTATCTAAATTCCTCTTGAAAAAGACTCTTTTTTGGTTACTCTTACATTAAAACTTTGAAATCAACCTGCTCCTGATATGGTCAAGAGTACTCCTCAGTGCAGCCAAAAGCAGAAGCCTCACTTAAAGCAATCCATCACAATCATTACCTAGTCCAAAGGCATGCCCCAGTAACTCTGATCAGCTCTCACCCTCACCAGTTCAACCGAGAGTCTGCTCAAAACCATGGTGGTTTTTCAACACAGGCCTCTAGCAGACTGAAAGTTTCATAAGACAAATGTCTCTGTATAAGACAAATAAGCACAGGAAAGGACCGGAAGAATCGGGATGCACGGGGACGAAGCATCAAAAGACACCACACATAACATCACCACTCTCAGCCCTAACAGTTCCTTATAGCCTGTCCCAATAGCTCTCAAACGCTCACAGAACCCGGGACTGCTCTCCTCCCTCTTCTGGAAATGGAGAGCATCATTCTCTGTGGCTACGACACCTTTTATGAGCTATAAAGTCACTTAATAGAATACTGAAATTTGATGTCAGTATGTTTCATGTCTAGCTCTAAAAGTCTGAGTATATTTCTTGGTTTTTCTTCCATTTTTTTTATTTGACTTTAACGTTCTTATTATTGGATTTAATATTTGTATTCTTTTTTCAGCTTGCTTCTTTGAGTTAAAATATACCAAAAGCTAAAAACCTTGTTAAGTATGTGCACTGCAGCAAGCCAGACAGAGCAGATGTACGGGGAAAGAAAAAAAAAGCGCTCTTAGGGTTAGATTTCTCAGGGCAAGGTGCTGCTGGCAAACTTTTAATACATGTGAATCAGTGAAAAATCGTGGTATGCATCCTAAACCTGAGGCAATCCATCACACAGCAAACACAGGAAGCACAGAAAAAGTTACCTTACACTGCAGCCACGGCTACGACCGCTATGTCAAGTCACAGCTGTGCACAGCTGTGCACTGAGTTATCCATATAGCTGCACACGCCTCGGTCGGTATTCTTCACGGACATTTACATACACCTAATAAGGTGTCAACTACGTAATTACTGAATAGACTACTCAATGATGTAACATGCCGTAAATTTCATGAACTACTACAGAAGACCAGAAGATGAACTACTAAAAATACTACTGAAAGGCTTAGGGGGTGTGGCTCAGTGGTAGAGCACTTACCAAACACATGTGAAGGCCTGGGTTCAATCCTAAACTGCCACGGAAAGTATTTAAATGTCTAAATAGAAGCATGATTTCTACAGTGTGACAGCTAAAGAAATTATTTCTACTCCGGATTTAAGATACCTCATTTCATCCAAAGCTTGACCTACAAACGTCAAATCCACCCAAGGCCACTGATAATCATTATTGAATCATTTAGAAATAAAGGTTTCGCATCTCTTTTTCAGAAGTCAAAAAACAAAGGAATGTCGTTCGAGTGTTTTCTGAATCCTTGATTACAGAAAAAATACGGGACAAAGTGATTGCACACGCAGGCACAATGAATTTTTATGAAGGATAATACTCTATAGATCATTCCAATTAACTATATGTATAAAACTGTCTCTCTAAAGTATAAATGAGTAAGTCCCTGAATATAAACTTTTAAATATTATCTTTACAGTCACTTTAAAATTAATTCCCAAAGAGCTAATTCCATACGATTACCTGACCTAAAGGAAGTTAAATTCCAGGGCTCTACACACAAATATATCCTTCAATGACAGTTTCAAAGATCTTAAGATACCTAAAGTGGTATTTTCATTTCAGATTCAAAGTAAACCTTAGTTCCTAACTAAACATAAGATAATATGGTGGATTTTCCAAAAACATGTTACATTTAAGAATTCAAACACACTGATTTTCTAAGCTTTCTTCCCTAAGCGTTCTATGTGGTGACTGGACTCTGTAAATTACTAGCATGGTGAATGAAATTCACCTGCTCCATAAAAATGAATCTGGCTGCAAATCCCACTGATGAAACCAACAATAGTCAAGTCCACATTACCACTCAAATCATGAGATGTCATGATAAAAAAAAAACCCTTGAAAAAGGAAGAACTCATTTAAGCTGCTACGACAGGAAAATGTGAACTTGTATTCGGCATCTTGTAGAAAAACTACTTGGGATTTCTAAACTTTTCCAAAATGTAAAATATTTTATATTATATGCTGAACATGTAGCGCTATCCAGCTTTTCATATGACTGAAAAGATATTTATGCACAAAACAACAGTGAAGCTCTTGATTGGGGGGAAGTGAGCCGTTCCCTAGGGGAAACAGCTCAAGGTATGACATATGAAAACACTCCATCTTCATTGTCGCCCACATATGAAACTGCAAAGCGCCCAGGAGCATCCCAGCTGCCTGAGTTAAAGACAAATATTTGGATTCCCAAGATTCAGATTCGATTATCACATTTCCAGAGCGTGCTTTTCCAAAACCCAAGGATTTAAAACTAAGACGAGCTTTTAAAAATCTTTCTCAACAGTAAGGTAACCAGAGGTAAGTCCTAGCACATCCTTTTGTACTTTAAAATAGAAATACTTTCGTAGACCCTCAAAATTACACAATACAGGGGTTGGGGTGAAAAGAGTCCTACAAATCAGCAAATGGGTCCAAGAACCACCGAGCCCAGGGTGATCATGTCTCTAATGCGGCCTTAATTTCCTTTAGGGAAGATGGATTGAGCATTTCTGGTTAGTCGTGGGAAAAGAGCCACAAGAAGCCAGGCTTTATGTTCATTAAAATTGGAAAAGGGTAAATGGATCAAAACATTAGGAGCAAAGGGGCGGGGGGGGGGGGCAGGGGGAAATCCAGTTTCCAATCAAGCCAGTGGGGGCTGCAGAGAAGCCAGAGGAAAACCGGCTTCGGAGCCAAACTGTGCCCTGCACCAGGCATTACAAAAGACCAGTGCGACGCCCCCCACCCCGGGGCATCACGCACACACCCAACCGGTGCTCCCGGGCGGGTCCTCGCCCGCACGGACACCTCGTGCAGCAATTATGCAATTAGGGAAGAGCTCGGGACAGCCGGGCACTTTGCACCGCGACATCCATCCTGGACTTTGCGGAGACTTAGTTCCCGGCTGTAGCGGGCGCGGGTGAGGAGGGGAGGGGTCCTGGAGAGCAGAGGAGGGCCACACTCTGCGGGAGGGGGGAGGGGCGCGCGGGCCCCGGCGGGCACGCGCAGGGCCAGCGAGGCCTGCGGGGCCGCGGGCGCGAGCCCGAGCTGAGGCCGCGACGGGGGCGGGGATCTCGCCGGGCTGCCCCTCGCCGCGTGGGGTCCCCGCGCGCCCCCCGCCGCGGCTCGGGCCGCGGCCACGCCCGCCCGCCCGCGCCCACTCACCTCGCGGCGCCGCCCGCGCTCCAACCGCGGCTCCGACGCCGAGTCCCGGAGTGAAGCCGCCGCCTCCGCGAGCCGCCGCCGCCGCCGCCGCCGCCGCCACCCGGCCGTCCGCGCGCGCCCCCTCCTAGGCGCGCACTCGCCTTGCCCGCCCCGAGAGCCCGAAACGGCGCGAGCCCCACGTCGGCCTTGCGGCAGCGCGCCCGCGCGCCCGAGCCGCGCTTTCGCCCCGCCCCGCCGGCGCGTGCCCGCGCGGGGTCCGGTGAGGTGCGCGCGCAAAAGTAAAGTGACAGCTGAGTCCCGGGCCGGGCCAGCGGAGGCAACGGCGGGCGAAGGAGAAAGGAAAAAGGGAGGTGGGAAATCGAGGCTGGACGGCGGCGGGCGGCGAGGGACGCGAGGACCTTGACGAGCGCGCGCATTAAAGGGACACGCGGACGAAGGGGTGGAGGCGCTCCCCAGGAGGGTGCTGTGCAGCGGAGCAGGGGGAGGGGCAAGGAGAACCCCCCCACCCGCACCGTGCACCCACCAACTCGTGCACGCGCAGGGCCCACCTGCACCGCGGTGGGAAAACTTCACGTGGGCCCGGGTGAAGCCTCGGTTTACCCTATAGCTGCTGCAGGACGGCTCCTGCTGTGCCTGGTCCTGTCCTGGAACTCGGGCTGCCACCACAGGAGGCTGTGGGGTGGTGCGGGGGAGGGCGGAGAGAAGGGTACAACACTATCAGAGCGAGTGGGAGGCTGCCTCTGAGCCCGAGAGACCGGTGTGGGACAGTAGCCTTACTGTGGGTGGCCTAAGGAACATCAGGTTCCCCTGTCATTGTAGCCCAAAATAGCCACTTAAAAAACAAAAACAAAAATTGTGCATGCTTTGTAAACTCAGCTTCCATGAACTCACCCCACCACCAAAGTATACACACACACACACACACACACACACACACACACACACACACACCCCTCCAACCTCTCCTAACAGCTGAGTTCTAGGCCCGCTCTTGACTTCTGTTAGGAGACTTGGGAGCTGTTGAGACTGTGCAGTTGTCCTGCCCGGCAGAGCAGCTGATGACAGACCTCCATACCCGCCTATGACAAGAGCAGACCCAATGTAGTCTAAGTCACTTGAGCAGTGCTAGTCAGTGCATCGGAAATGATGGGGAGACCAGCCTACCAGCGGCCATAGGCCACCCTGGGGTATGAGAAGTCCTGAGTCGATCAGACAGCCTAAAGAAAGTAGTGCCAAAATGACCCCAGACACTGGAGCAAGGCAAGAGCCGTTGCTTGTGTCCACCAGATGCGTTCTTCAAGAACGGACTTTGTGGGGGGTGGGGAGTAAAAAAAAAAAAAAAAAAAAAAAAAGAACGGACTTTGAATTAATCACCTCCCTGAAAACTGTCCAAAGCAGCTAGTGGTATCTAGCCTGGAACTCCACCCAGGGGGAAAAAAATGACAGCACCTGCGTCTTCAGGAATGCCAGCTCGAGAATACGTGGGAGGGTTCAAAATGGGTGAGCCCTGAGTTTCTTGTTTGTGTGGCCACTTACATCTGTCACACGATGTCTTAGATGTGGTACGGTGTATTAACAGAAATGGAATTTGGAATATGATCAAATAGAACACTTTCATAGACTGTCTTAAGTGTGGATAGAATTCATCTTCCCTCACGAAATCTTTGCATATTTTCATTTTCCTGATTATGTTTCAAGAATACAGGAAGCAAAGCCGTACCTGTGTTTTGAAACGTTAAAAAAAATAATTGTTTTGTTTTGATGTGGGATTTGACCCAGGACTTCCACAGACTAAGCAGGCATGCAAGTCCACCCACCTCTGGTATCCTGTGCTTCTGTGGGTGCTGTTGCCTTACACTGGACGTTGTATCAGAAAGTACCCTTCTGTTCCAGCCATTTTCCAAGGCTTGTTTGTAGTTCTGTCACTGACAGCGGGGCGTGGGGTACAGTGATGTCACCTTCCATCCTGTGGAAACAATTGAGGAATTTCGCTGCCATACCGTTGAAACTGTGTTCATGGATATTTCACAAAGTTCAAAACAGGAATACAAGTCTGATTCACACTTTTCATTCATTGAAGAAGCATGAATTGTTGTGTGCCAGGTTCTAGTTTGAGTCTAGGTAGTCGGGATATAACTACAAATGAAGAGGAAAACCTGGTCCTCAGATTTCCTTGTCAACCTCATCCTCTATATTCAACTCACTAGCGAATTCTGCAGATTCGGTTGTCTGCTATGTCTGTCGAATGTTATTCCAGAGAGCCGTAGCCAGTCAAAGCCCAGATTTATGCGCTTTGTAACTGTGGGTGCCTATTACAAAATGTGACATCTGTAACACAACCCCACACCCCAAGACTCAGAGAACATTAAGGAAGATGAAGAGGCAGAAGAAAGATTTTAAGAGCCAGAGGACATGGAGAACTGCAGCAAAATAATGTCTTTCGGATGTGGCGGAGATGTCATCCCCATAGACTCTCAATAGTGTCGCTGCCTGCACGAAAGCACACCAGTCAAAATGCCAATATAGATCAGGGGAGGACTCACAAGGCCACCCATCTCGTGGAAGAGCTACAAGAAGCCAAGGCCTTCTGAGGGAGGCTTGGTTTTCTTCAGGGGCAAGACAGGTTTGCCCACACCAAAATGATCAGCTCTACAGCCATGGACATATTTATAGGGAGCGAGGCCTGAACTCAGTAGTGTGCACGCATGCGTGTGTGTGTGTGTGTGTGTGTGTGTGTGTGTGTGTGTGTATTACAAGAGATGAGAGGACATACATTTAAGATTTGAGACACGGACATGGGCAAAGATACAGGAGGATTTAGACAGGGATAGAAAGTAGTATATGATGAAAATACATTGAATTCTTATATGAAGTTCTCAAAACAACCTCCTCAAGAAATACTTATGCCTTCCCATTTCCCCACTTACTGCTAATTTCCCCAGTCTGAGCTACTGTGAAATCTCAGTGGAAGTCTCCTGTTTTTTTTTTCCACTCCCCATGCTCTCGCCAAACACACACATACACACATGCGCACACACACAAACACACACACACACACATGCGCGCGCACACACACGGAGGGACAGGTGCAGAGACACACAATTTTTAAAGCAGGGCAGCCAGAGTAGCAGGACCGGCTTGTGATCTCAGTACTCAGAAGACAAAGGCAGAAAGGCACCAAACTGGAGGCCGCCCTGAAAAGAAGAAAAATGCAACCCTAAGACATAGGTTGAACTGTGTCTCTCTTCTTCTCAAAAACGCCAATGACCTTGCACCCCGCAGCAAGAGCAAAACTCTCCTAATGGCTATGTGACCTCAGACCTCCTCAGCCCTCTGCCTCCAGCCAGCCTTCCAAACTGTAATACTCACCATTACCTATCCCTAGACCGACTGCTCTCCCCTCCTGCCCCTCCCCCTCTGTTTTATTTCCTCCTCGCCACTGTCCTCATATTTGCGGTTCCATTATATCATCCTGTCATTGTGAACTCACCCCTCCTTCCTACATCCCTTATCTCTGAGCTTTAATATGGATTCGCTTCCAAGCAGAACTGGCAAACGGGAATGCTTGAAGGATCCCTCTGATTTTCTCACAGAAAAGTTCAGGAGAAGGTAGAGTCAATATTTATCTTTTTAGATGAATGGTAGGACAATTTTTTTTTCTGGGAGTAAGAAGATGAGATGTAAGCAGAACGTGTCACACTGTGGGGGATTCTGCCCCTTGTCTGGTGAGCCTCCATCCTTCTTAGGCACTTAATGAGAAGAGATTATGAAATATCGATTCTACTCCTTGGAAGAAACATCTATTAGCTTGGATTGACCAATGATTAGAACGCTGGAGTTGGTATGGTGACACACACCTGTTGTCCCAGCACTTGGGAGGTTGAGGTACAAGGGTCATGAATTTGTCTGGTTGACAAAACCCTGTCTCAGAAAACCACAGACTGTCAGGCGGTGGTAGCGTATGTCTTTACTCCCAGCACTTGGGAGGTAGAGGTAGGTGACCTCTGTGAATTTGAGGTCAGGCTGGTCTACAAAGTGAGTTTCAGGACAGCCAGGACTGTTACACAGAGAAACCATGTCTCAAACCTCCTCCCCGCCCCCCCCCCCAAAAAAAGGAAAGAGAAAGCAAGAAAGGAAAAAAGAAACCACCGACTGGGAATTGTAGCTCAGTAATATAGCATTTGCTCAGCCTGTCCAAGGCTGACAGTTCTATCCCTAACATGAAGAACAAATTAGAAACCCTGAGAGAAGGAAAGAAAATAATGATCTTTTCATTAAAGTCTGTAGGCTCATGTGATCACCAAGTATATTCTAGATGTTAAAGAAGGGACTACACAAACTTTTATTTAAAATGGTAGCTCACTTCTGTAATGCAATGCATCTGGAAACCTGAGGCAGGAGGATTCCCATGAGTTAGAAGCCAGCCTGGGTTACATAGTGAGTTCCAGACCAGTCTGAACTAGAGTAAAACCTTACAGAAAGAAAGGAGAGGAGAGGAGAGGAGAGGAGAGGAGAGGAGAGGAGAGGAGAGGAGAGGAGAGGAGAGGAGGGGAGAGGAGAAGACAACTGAACTCTCTGTCACTTAGTACCGCACTGGTACACAGGTAGCAAATGGTTGCTACATAAGTCAACAAATAAATGAGTTTCTAACAGGAATGGAAGAGCTAATTCTTCTGACTTCATATGGTCTGTAAATTTGGCCCAGGCTGCCGTGCGCCATTACATATGCTGTATACTGTAACATGTCATATTAATTAAGATGTGAAAGCCAGCCCTAGTGAGATGGCTCAACGGATCTTGACACCTGCAGCAAAAGCCTGGTGACGTGAGTTTCATCCCCAAAACCTACATAAAGATGGAAGAAGAGGACCAACTTCCCAAAGTTGTCATGTGACTTCCACATGCTGCCTGTGGCCGGCATGCCTCCCCATCATCATGCACACACACAATAGTAAATAGATAAAATTTTAAAAGTCTGAACGGTATGAATGCCCACATGTGTCTGGTTCTCCACCCCCAGCCCCTATGTGCGTGCAGTCTTCAGTTTCTGTGGCGCTCCTAACAATGCCTGCCTCTGGTGTTTGTACTCATGTACCTTCTCCCACCACATCCTTATTCCAGGGTCCAGATGGCACTGAAAAGAAGGTGAGCTTGGTGGAGAAAAGATGCTAGATGTCCATCTCGGTATATTTTGAAGGCTTGTGCAACCTTTCGGAGATGGAGGCTCGGTAGAGAAAGTTAGATCAGGAGCAAAGTTTGATAGCCAGGCCCACTTCCTGTCTGCTCTCTGTCTCTTGACAGTAGACTCTGTGACCAGCTGCCTCACACTTAGCTGCCATGACTGACCTGCTATTTTGAACTTGGTTCCCTCAAATCATAGTCCAAAATAATGCTCCCCATACATTTCGGTTGATTCTCATCTGATATTTTACAACAGACACAAGAAATGCACAGACTGTGCTTTACCATTTTGTCTTGTAAATGCTTTCCCAGAGCAGTCCACTGTGGCAGCTGGGAATCCCTCGAGCTGGTTTTACAGTGACTGCCCAGTACAGAGGTCACACCTTACCTGTCCCTGCATCTTGTTTAGTATAAAGAGACATCATCCTCAAGATCGTAAAGGGACTGAAATGTAATGGGACTTAAAAATGATACCATTTTTAAGGCATCCATGTCCCCAAATTATGGAGCTCTAGTGCGGGGGGGGGGGGGCGGAGTGTCATCACTTCAAAGGCGCTTGTATCAACACCCATTTCAAAGACTGCAAAAGATCTTTAGTACTTCCCGCAGATTCAGAATATATTCTGAAGAATGCTTTCTGGGACTCCATGAAGTCTCTGGCCCTCTCCACGAGTGTGGAGAGGCAGATAGGTGAAGGGTAGAAGGACCACAGATGCAGTCCACTGAGCCTCAGTCTAGACTGCTACTCGGGGTAGTAGAGCAGGTTCTACAGGAGGCTGTGATTTAAGTGAAGAACCAGAAGTGTTGTGAGAACAGGCTCTCCAACCCCCGCTCCACAAAAATAAATAAATAAATAAATAAACAAAGGTTTGTTGAAGGATAAAAAAGCAAAACCATCCAAGATAAAGGTACTTTTAGGTAAGACCTACAGTTCATTGATTCCTGATTATCCCACTTCAAGCCCTGTAATGTTGGTCTAAGTCTAGGAAGAAGACGCTATGGCAAAGACTTAACTGAGCTAACTAAGATCTTGCCCACAAACCCTGTGTGTTCAACACATGGGAGGGAGGATGTCACATGCTAGCATGTTGCCTGTGTGGACAGAGTGTAGGTGGCTGGGTTGCCCAGGGAGGCATCCATGCAGTGTTCTTAAGACCATTTGTGGGGAGTGACTTTGGCCATTTATAGAAAGCCTATGACCTCTGGGATTTCATAGCCTTTGGAGACTTCTAAAAATGCAACCACTTCCTGGGGCCTGGAGACAAAAGAAGGAAGTAGGCTTTGTTCTGAGGGGACACTATGGGGACTTGCAAGGAGGTTGAGGTCTTGTGCGTGGAATGGCCTTGTAGGACGTTAAACCCAACTACCCTCCAATTTAGACTTTGTTCCCAAAAGTTTGCAGATGCCTCGGGCAACAGGACTGTCTCTACTGATTGCCAGCTGTGTCCATGGCAGCTTTATTCTTCACCCCCCCCCTCCCGAGGATCTTCTTAGTTCTTTTCTCACCATGCTTTTGGGGCTGTGGAGCCTTGCTAACAGCCCCTCTGTAGGAAGGTTGCCTCGTTTATAAATGGCTGAATTGCTCTCTGAAGTTAGCGCGTCCTTGCCCTCGCTTGCCCCTCATGTGACGTGGTTTGCCGTACCCTAATCGTTTAAGCCACCCCTTTCAAACACACTCGAATTTGTCCACGTTTCTCTGGAAATGCAGTCCCATTAACCGAACACAATATTCCAAGAGACGTCTGCTCGGTTGAGCACAGGGAGCTGCCTGCTTCTTTGACCCCAGAAGCCTGTCATTCCCAAACACTGAATGTCATATGAATTTCCATCTCCTGTGGGGATATTAACTTTCAACCATCATTAAATCGAGGTCAAAGTAACTTTTTAAAATGTTTTAGGAGACTTAAAAGCCAAGAAAACAGATTGCAGTCTCATTTCAGTTCACCATGTGGTAAACCTTTACCCCTCGAGTTAATATGCACCTTTTACTCCTATAGCCTATAGGAAACAAGGTGTTCAGCTTTAAAAAAATAGTCATAAATTTTACCTTTTCTTGATTGAATCACAGAATTGTGTCATTGGGGAAAACAAAGATATTGATGACAAATAATCTACTTTTACCACAAGAATATAGGGACTTTGTCAAGTCCTTACGTGGAGTTGGCTTGACTGGGGTAGTGAGGGAATGAAGAAAGGACAGCCAGGGAGAGAGGGAGAGAGAGAGAGACAGAGAGACAGAGAGACAGAGAGAGACAGAGACAGAGAGAGAGAGACTGGGAGAGGGTGAACCAGGCTTTCTGAGAGATCCAGTCCATGTACAGAAGACCACAGACCCTGGATGCTCTGTGTGTTTGTTATGAGCTGAACAAAGATGCAGGGCTGTTACATACAGATAAACAAGGAGGTAGGGTTTGTGTACACAGCTCAATCAAGGAGACAGGTTTAGCCAGTCTTCGTAGGGAACTCTCTGTAGGGGATCAGTCTCCAGGCCGTAAATACCTGGTGGGAGAAAGCTATGGTGGGCATCTTCTACACAGCCTATCAACATCGGCACATGGACCAGACTTAGACTTTGCCATTTCTCTGAGCTTTAACCAGGGTGGGAGACTTTGACATTTTCACGTGGGTCAGAAGCTATGAGTCCCTGTCAAAAATCACACATTCACTCAGGACCTCACTCCCTCGGGGCTTCCTCCACTTCCTTCAGGGCTTTCCTTCCGTAAAAGAATTCACACGAGGTGAAGGGCTTGCCAGAGAGCCTGACCCTGAGTTCCAGTCCCGGGAAAGAACTGACTCCTCTAAGCTGTCCCCTGACCCTAACACATGCACTACGTGGCACATGCTCACACGCGCACACGCATGCACACACACACACACATGCACTATAATTTTTAAAATCAGATGGGTTTATTTGCTCCTGAAATTATATCATTCTCCCACTTTGGTGGGAAAAAAAACAATGAAATGAAATGGCTTCTTTTTAAACTACCTGGGATTTATGTACAGGAGGCCACCTTCACCGCCACCTCCCACCTCCTGTGCCAGTGCTGGGAACTGAACCCAGGGCTTTGTACATTCTAGGTGAGGACTGTTGACTCTGAGCCACAGCTCCAGCCCTAAGATTTTTTTCAATAAGCATTTACTTTATTAGGAAAAGAAAATGTTTGTTACATAAACATGTTTACATTTCTATCTCGCACACTTTCTGGCACCGCCATGAATAATAATTAGTCTGAGCACGGCTGACTACACACTACAACCTCATCCCATAATACATTTAATAGCTTGGTTACCAAACATTTTTTTCCCCCACAACACAAATTTAACATTCCCAACATGTCTCGCACTTTTATGTTTCTATTTCTAATAGCTGAGTTCTGTATAAGCACGTCCTTATTTGTGTCATATTTAAACTGTGGCCTGTCTCACACCTCTCTACCTTTAGTGACTGCGAAGGAAATCTACCGCTACATAACACACCGCTCCCTGTTTATTATCCTGTTGGTGGCTGAAACAACAGCCATTTGCTTTTCTCATGAATTGAGATTTGGCCAGGGATGCATGGAAATGGCTTAGCTCTGCTCTTTGCACCAGCAAGCAGACGTGGAGAATTTGGACCGACATCTGGGAGACCTGCCTTCCAGATGTTTCATTCCTCTGGGAAGCTGGTGCTGCCTGGCTGTAGGTTAGGATCTCAGTGGGTGTTTGGATAGAAGACTCAGCTCTTCCATACTGTGATACAGCGTGGTCTGCTTGACCTCTTCACAGCATGGTAACTTTGTCCCCAAATTAGGCACATGGTGTTTTCCAACGTAGGTCTACAAGCACACGGTGTCACTTCCCACACAGTGTTCACCAGCACAACCCTAAGAATCCACCAGGACTGCACGAGTAGGGAGCTAGAGTTCTCCACTTGGTTCTGGGGTGGAAAGCTTCAGGAGAATATGTAGAATTAGAGAGATCCTTGTGTCCGTTTTGTTAGAAACATTCTAATACAGGTGTGCTGTTTCCTATGTCTTGAGCCTTTTTCTTTTTGTTTATGAAACCCAGGTCATTTCTGAATGTTCTGTACAGATATTACTTTCTTTCTGAAATGCTCTAACAACAATGAGTCAATTGTCATGCCGTGACTACCTTTAGTTTTCAAATCAAACACTCTAGAATCATCTGAGAAGAGAGTCTCATGGAAGAAACATCTTTATTGGATTGGCCTGCGGGGTTGTCTGGGTGAATGGATTAGTTGATGTGGGAAGAACAAGTCCACTGTGGGTGGCACCATTCCCTAGGCAGGGCTTTCTGCATTCCATAGAGTGGAGAGATCAAGCTTAGCACAAGGAAGCAAACAAATGAACCTATCTGCATTTGCTTTCCTCTGCTGTGACTGTTTATGATGTGACCAACTCCAAGTCCCTGCCTCCTGGTCCCCTCAGATAGACTGCATCCTGGAACTATAAGAATAAAACCTTTTTCCCACTGTCGCTTTTTGTCACAGCAACAGAAGCGAAACCAGGTCACACCTTTTCTCCTGTGTCGCCTATGTTTCTCCTGTATACTGTTATTATTACCCTTCAAGCAATGCCTTGCAAACATTGGCTTAAGTCAAAATGAGGACCATGAACTCCATAAGAACCAGACCTGCAAACCCTGTGTGCTGACTTTAGCCATCACCAATGTCTGAACCTGGGTGGTGAAGCCCTGACAACTCCAGAACGTCTTCCAGCAAAACACACATCATTCCCATTGCACAGATGAATTCTGCCCTTAGGGCCAGCTGAGCAGGATCCCTTATCCCTGCTCATCACTAGTTATCACCCAGAACCCTATTGGAAAGGCTGAGCTTACATTTAAAAAGAGCCCCAGTGGTCCATGACGGGGTAGAGTTTGAGAAGTGCTGCTCTGAGGACCCCTCTGTGCCTCCTTCTGAAGCATCCAGGGAGCCGTAACAATAAACCCACTCGGAGCCCACCTCTCAGCTTCTCGATCATGTTCCAGTTAAACACAACCATGGATTTCCTTGCTATGTGACTCCACGAGAACTCATCAGCGGAACTGTTCGAGCTTCTTCCTTGAGTCTCCTCCTGGGGGGGTTTTGATCCAGCGGTCTTTCAATCTGCAGCTCAAGATGAGGAGAAACAACTTTTTCAATCCCTGAGTATGAACTCTTTCCCCTTGCGCACACATCCCTTAAGGTCTTTCAGTAAGGTTTGATAGTTTTCAGTATGTACCTCTTAAACTTCTTCTTGTTAAATTTATTCTCAGGTATTTTGTTCTCTGCGCAATTATTGTGACACAGCTATTTTCATCACTTAAACTTCTGACAATTTAGTTAATATAAAGAAATACACTTTGTGTTTTCATTGATTTGGTACACTTACTACAGCCATTTTAAGTTCTAGCAAAACGTTAAGATTTTCATATAAAAATATGTCATCTGAGAATAAAGACGATTTTACCTCTTCCTAACTGAATGCCTTTTAAAAGTTGCTCTATTTTTTGTTGTTGTTGTTGTGGCACTAACTATAGAAATTTCAGTAAAATGGCCAAATAAAAGTGTTGGAAACGGCTGCTGGTGGTTGGGGTTGGGTCCGTTTTTTTTTAAATTCTTGATCTCTTATCTACAGAACTGAAAAGTGGGTTCACACAGATGTGCGGTAGATGCAAGACAACTTCTTGTATCCAAGCTATAGAGCAGGTGGTAGAAGCTGACACTGTGTAAATTTGAGTGAGGATGCACAAGGGCCTGGTTACTTTCCAGGGCTTCCTTTCAAGGAGGAGGAGTTGGTTACTAAGGGCCGTGGTTCATTACTAAGGGGCGAGGCTGTTTACTAAGGAACGTGGTTTGAGTGGATCTGTATTCTGATTGATAAATTAGACTAATAATGTCTCTACTGTGCATATCCCTTTCCATTATGCAGCTGATCTTAATCATATGCTTGCCTAATTATGCATAAATAAAAGTGAATAAATAGGAGATTCTCCCTGAAAGGTTAACAGCAGACACACGACCCCAAACCTATTCAGGCTGAATCTACTCTTCTATTCTTAAATCTGGATGTGTCAGGAATTCATCTGAATAGAAATGGTACAAATTTGAGAGTTAACAATCAAGGCTAGGGGAACACACAAGTTTTCAGAGATAGCAGTAAGGTGGACAAGAGTTTCACAAGTTGTTATGTGTGTCGGGGGATGTGTGCAAAGTATGTATAGGTGAAGGAGTTAGGTGGCCAAATGAATTGTTACAAGAAAGGGCTATCCCAAGCTGAGCTATCACCTATACATGCCTATTACAAGAGGGGGACTATCTTATGCTATGCTATCTCCTATGTATGCCTACCTTGTTCCTGAACTTTGGAGGAAAGCATACAGTCTATCACAGTGAAATATGATGTTGGCTGATAAAGATACTAGGCTGAGGAAGTTATTTTTTAGTTTGAAAAATTTTTATTATCATTAGGTATTATGTATTTTTCAATTCTCTATATTTGTTGAGATCCTCAAATATCTTTTGTCCTTTATTAAAGTAACCTAATACATCTTATTGGTTTCTTCTTAAAACAAAACAACACCCCCCCCCAAAAAAAGACCCCAAAAAACAAAAAACATCTTTCGGGAGTTTTAGTGTTTCCTGACTTTAAAGATAAAAGAGGCTAAAGTTTTACTCCTTCTGCTTCTCCTAGAAAAAATTACTAGGAGCAACTACTTTTCTGCCCCGACATCAAATAACCAGATGGTCAAACGTTAAGACTCCAGGCTCCTGCTGGGCTTGTTGATTCCCTTCTCATAGGCTTTAAATGTCCTCAGGAAGGTTGAAATACTCTAAAGCGAACTAGACTTCCAAAGAACAAATTGCTATTAATTGATACAAATGAGAACACGATCAGTTAAAACCGGGTCCTGCCTTTTCTACTGCCTTGGCAAGAGCGAAGGAAGTCTCCTGATAGTGCTCACCTAGGGTATAGTTGTGGAAATGGGGAGGGATGATGTGGAATTAACACGGAGTCTGTGAGGTGTGTGGGGCGGGTGAGTGCTTACTGAGCAAACTCAGGTTTTAGGTCTGGTAAAAGCAAACACTCTCTATCGCAGGCTTTCTTCCGTGTCACCAACCAGCTCCCAGATCTTATTATTAATTATCAATATTTGGTCTTAGCTTAGGCTTGCCCCACTAGCTCTTATAACTTAATTTAACCTGTTTCTCTTCGTCTGCGTTTTCCTTGGGGCTTTTTAATCTTTCTTTCTGTAAGTCCTACTTCCCTGCTTACTCCATGTCTGTCTGTCTGTCTGGCAACTGCCTGGCTGCCGGCCCCAGGAGTCTCCCTCGTTCTCTCCTCCTCTTCTCTCTTGATCCTAGATGATTTCTCCTACTTATTCTGTCTGTCTGCCAGCTCCATCTATCCCTCTACTGCCTAGCTATTGGCTATTCAGTTTTTTAGTGTACCCATGAGGTGCCTTAGGCAGGTAAGGTGAAACAGAGCACATTTTTATATAATTAAACAAATGCATCGTAAACAAATGTAACAAATCTTTACATTGTTAAAGTAATATTCCACAAGAGTTTTCTGTGTGTTTACTTTGTGTTTAGACTATACAGGTGCATGAAATGGCTTTGTTTAGAGGCCACAGTCATGCTATGAAGTCAATAAGATGGTCCTCACCTTGGTAATAATTCAGGTCACAGCTTTTCCACTTTATGGCGCTGTTACCATGACAGGCATTAGGATTCTGCGTTGGGAGAAATGGTCAACACATTTTAATTGTTTCTTGTTGCCATTTGTATAGCTCCTTTCTTAAATACATGTTTAAATACTTTGCCTTTTTATATCTGTTTATTTTTATGTGTATATGTTGGTGCCTTCATGTTTGTATGTGTTCCATATACTTGCAGGTGCCCATAGAGACCAAAAGAGGTTGTCAGCTCCCCTAGAAATCGAGTCATAGGTGTTTGTGAACTGCCTGATGTGGGCACTGGGAACCAACCTTAGTCCTCGGCAAAAGCAGCAAATGCTTTTGAGTGCTGAGCGTTTCTCCAGGGGCATTTTATCATTTTAATGCCAGCTGCACGTGGGATGAGCTTTTTAGAGATAGCAGGTAACAGTAAAGAGCCACAGCTCCCAGGTAACCATGTATCCAGGAGGAGGGACTTACAAAATCCTCAGGGTCTGTTGGGATGGAAACCCCCGTAGAAGTTAAGGATCATCTACATAATCTCAAGCCTATTTTGGAATATAGCAAACTAAGCTGAATACTTTGCTCAATTATATGCTTCTAAGAAGTGCTGTAACCAACTGTGGACTATGCTGAGAGACTCCAGAGCCTGTGTCTGTCCGTACATACATACATACATACACTGACATATGCCTGTCAGTTCATCATACCAAACTGCAGCTAGGGGACTACTAATACCAAGTTTCAGACTCCATAGCCTGGCTCAGGGCAAACGTCTACATCCCACTGACAAAATCCAGCTCTACCCTTCACTGCTGTGTCTAGGGCCTGTTAGAATAAAACACTTGACTGAGTTCAGTATCAGAAGTATAGCGAGTGCTTAAAGAAATAACTCATTTGAAAGGGTAAAATGGGGGTGGAGAAACGGGTCAGCAGCTAAGGTAATTTACGGCTCTTGCAGAGGACCCAGGTTGGTTCCCAGCACCAAAATCCGGTTCTGGAGATCTGACAATCTTGTCTGGCCTCTGAGGGTACCTGTACGTATATGGGGCACACACGCACATATGTGCATGTGTAATACATATAACATATAAACATAATACATATAAAATAAATAAAAAATTTATTTATAGCAAACATAATACATATAAAATAAATAAAAAATTTAAAAAATAAGCTAAAGTTTTAATTTGATACTTCAGAAAAGGAGCTGCACAAATGACAATTAAAATATGCTTATCATTTGTCAGAGAAATGCACATTGAAATCATAAACAGATACCATGTCAGCTTAATCAAGTGGCTGGCGTTGGAAGGTGACAGTACTATTTACATTGGGAGACTAGAGCTCTCAGACATTTACTTTAGATAATCGTTTAGATTATTATAAAGTTAAACTGTCAGGTGGCCCAGCAGTTCCTCTCCAAGGCATTTATGTACACCCCACCCTTGGCTCTAACCAAGACAATGTATGCCCAAGAAAAACTGTACACAAGGGTGATAACACTGTATTAATGGTAGTTCTGAACTGGAAATAATCCAAGTATCTATGCAGAAGAAAACAGGTAAACAAACAGTGGTACAGCCCTACCTCAAAGGCGTCATGTTAAGCAGGGAAAGTCAAGCACACACACACAAAAAAAGTGCCCACAATATGGCTCAACTTTACATGGATGTTAGTATGAGGAGGTTGAGCAGGTAAAACTTACTACCAAGAACAGATGGATGGTAGTGATGGAGTGACCAGGAGGTCATCTAGGTGATAAACTTAACTGCAAAATACCGGGAAGGAACTAGGATGGGAAAAGCATAATTGCACGTTTTTGCTGTCAAGCTATTCACACAGGTACATAATGTCGAAGATCCTTTGCACTATCTACTTTAGATGGGTGAGTATTATTGCATGCAAATCAACTTCAGAAATAATTGTTATAAAAAGAAAGTCATGTACAGAGAACTTTAGGATGCAGGAAGATCAATGGATAGAATGCCCGCTTAGCTTGGGTTCGATCCCCAGCATAGCATAAAATGGGTATGGTAGTGCCTGCCTATAGTTCCAGTACTTAGGAGTTGATGGCAGGGGGATCAGAAGTTCAAGGCCAGCCTCAGTTACATGGCCAGTCTAGGGCTAGCTTGGACTACGTGAGAGCCATTCGCAAAGAAAATATACAGGGTGAGAAATGACCCAAAGGTCGTGGTTTCACTTAAATTGTTTGTTATTAGCTTTGTTCACACACAAGGCAGAATTGAGAGTTTACGGGCAGAGGGGAAGGGCAACTGTTGTGGCTCTGATACATGTAACAGAAGGAAATACAAGTCACCATCATTCTGAGAACATCTCTTCAGCAACTGGATCACAGCAAGGGGATGAGCAAGTGACAAAGAGGTGTGGTACCTGTGGTACGGGGACCTGGGAATGGAGGGAGTCTAAACACACTGCCTCCTTCATTGTCACCTCTGGTGGCATCAGGTTGAGAGACAGTCACCCTGTGGTTGCGTTTCACTATAATTGTTCTGCTTGTAGTTTTTCAATGGTCAGACTTCATCTTCTCTCCTGAAAGAGAATGAGGAGTCAGGAGACTATAAAAGGGCAGCGTGGGGTAGGGCGAAGATAAGGAGTGCTAAGTTATACTGTAAATAATTTACTTCCGAGAGAGAAAAGAGGTCCTTAAAGGAGTAGGGTGGAGCAGGCATGGTCATGAGGTCAGGTAAACTGGTGTGCCACCACTACTTTATTCCACCTTCTTCTTTTATTAATGACTATCAAAGAGCTCCAAGAAGTTTTTTAATATATGTAAATTTTAAAATTTAATTAAAATATAAATATAACACCGTCTTCTTTTTCCTCCCTCCAATCCCTCCTATGTCCCCCTCCACTCCCTCTCAAATTGATGGCCTCTTTTTCTTTGATTATTATTGGTGTGTGTGTGTCTCTCTCTGTGTGTGTGTGTGTGTGTGTGTGTGTAGTAAAAAGATGGGGAGAGTCAAGTATGGTGTTAAGTAGGAGGTTAGGGAATGTGTGATGAAGAAACATACGACTTGCTACTTATCACACTGCCTCAGACCTGGTTTTAAAGATCCTTTGCTTCACTATAATATCGCTCAAATTTGTTTTTTCCCAAAGCTCATCAAAGTGGTAGCTACCATGAACCTATCGCTGGCCTAATCCATCATGGTACAATACAGAAAGATACAGAGAGACTGGGGTGGATAAAGGAAATCAATATCTGCTTCCTGTTTGTTACCTTCAGATCTTTCGTCTGGTTTCAGCGTGTCTTCAACAGAATAAGAAGCATAGCTGAATTCCCAATCAAAATCAGATAAAGCACAGGCGATGTGACACTCTGTCTTTGCACTGCGCAGATAAAAATATGTGGATTATAACAGGACTAAATTGTCTGAGTCTATCGAGGTTCCAGTTATTAAGGGGTTTTCTGTGTTTCACAGAAATTTATAGACTTAGTAATATGACACATAGAAACCAATATTTAGCAAAGTTTAGGAAAGTGATCAAATTTCCCCTCAATTCTCCCTAAATGATAGGTAGTTCTATAGACCTTCTGATCTAGCCTTCTCATTATCCTGAATATTGCTAATCGAATCCACTTGCCCAGATCGATATGTATGTAATGGACCAGATGTGACTAGACTCACACTGTACAAACTTTAAAACTGAACAATGTACATGCTTACTACAACCCCAAATTTGTTCCCAGCACTGCAAAATATATAAATAAATACTCTTCAATAGCTGGCTTCACAACATAGTCTTTGAAAGATTTTTTTTTTCTGATCGGTTCTGTTTTGTATGTTTCTTTGTTTTGTGGTGCTGGGTATGAAACTCAGTGGAGAACATTATATTCATGGCCTTTCATTAAATACCCTGATGTTTCAAAATTATGTCTTTATGAAGTATATACTGATTTTTCATCCAGACATATTACAAAACTACATGCTTAATGTTATGTTATCATGTAGAATAGGGATTAGTAAGATAATCAAGAGGGCATTTCATTTTTAACAACATCAAAGGAGAAGCCTGATATTAAATTTAAGGTTTTTTCTTCAAAATAGTCATGGGGTGAAGGAGAATAAAGCCTCTGGCCCAGCTTTACAGCACTGCCAATAGATCTCTGTAGAAAGGATCGATAATGTCACAGGAGACCCCGAGAGCCAGATGCAGTCTGTTTACAGCACAGCTAATAAAGCCTTCCTGGGTGCCCTCCAAAACCCCAGCTTTCTCTGCAAAAGAAGCCAGTGTGGGTGATGCCGCTTCCTCTCACTTTCCTTATCATTAGAAAGCAGAACCTGTGTCCTCCGAGTGCCCTCCACAGAAGGAAGTGCCTGATACCCAAGTCCTTGTGATAGATCTAGGATTCAACTGCTCTCGCTGGTATTTTTTTTTTTTAAAGCAGAATGCTCTGGAAATGAGATATAATACAAAATTTAGGTGATTCTAGAAGTCCCCTGATGAAATAGCTTATACTTAAAAGAGGCGAAGAGATGTAGCAGAGATGTGTGGCAGCTATTCCTGGAGCTACAGCCACACCCATACATGGATTGAATAGCATTGTAAAATGTTCCTTTAAGTCACTTAAAAAAGCAATTTACAAGTTATTGCAGTGGAAAGATACCTAGAACATCCTTAAAAGGATGAAGTGAAAGTAAACTTTCTGAATATTATGCAAAGAAGCAAAACATCTCAGATTTTTTTTAAAAAAATCACACATGGATTTAAAAAGTTGTATGTTAAAAAACCAAGTTCAAGAGACTGCATTCTATAAGGTATTGGCGAATTTGTGATTAATTTTAGTGATGATAATAATAATAATAACAACAACAAACCTGTGTTTTGTTAATGTGGATTCTTGTCCTAACCAGGAGTAGTGTTAAACACCTATAATCCCAACACTGGAGAGGCAGGGACAGGAGACTCAGGAGTTCAAAGTCATCCTCACTTATAATAGTGAGTTGAAGGTCAGTCTGAACTCCGTGAGACCCTGTCTCAAAAAAAAAAAAAAGTTGCTTTTACCTAAAGTTATTGTTTGCTGGTCAAATGTGGTGGTACATACCTGTAATCCCAGGGCTCGGTGGCTGAAGCAAGAGTATTGTTCTTTAAGGCCAGCTTGGACTATGCAGTACCTTGCTTCTCCTCTAAAATATATTGCTTGTCCTCTTGTGTTGGATGGAGCATGGATGAGAGAAAGAACCAGAACCATGAAACTCAGTTCTATCTTACGAAAACAGCCTGTGTCTTAATTAGAGACCCATCAGTATAGTCTTTGGCCTGTGAGTTCTCTACCTACTCACATTCTGTTTGACCACTTTGATGGCATTGGGTTCCTGAACATTTTTACTCCCCGGAGAGATGGTACCCATTTCTCCGTTGAAGGGATGTCTTTAGCATATTCCAGTTTCCTACATTCAGGAACTTGGAAGGGTATTTTCTCAGAAGCAGTTCCTAACCAATGACTAATGAACGTGGGTGTATGGATATGACAGCCACGCCTATTGTACCCTGATGGAGACAAGCTAAGGAGGTACCTACCCTGTCCTCCAAGCTCTTCCGTAGGATTGAGTCCCCGTAACCAGCTGTAGGTCTGTGGCATGTATGTCTGGCTTGGCCTCCATTCTGTCCCCATTCCCATTGGTTTGGATCGAAGACACTGCCCCATAAAGCACTTTCACAAACCCTCATTTCTGGGTCTGTTTCTTAAGACAGTTTATTACTGTGTACTCTTGTACATCCTTTGCCTGGGTCATGGACATCAGACCACACAACTGAGTGAAATGCAGCATCCTTCTGGGACAGGAAATAAGATGTTTTTGGTCTTCATAGTAGATGTTGCCCAGATTGCTCATTTAGGATTGAAACACTCATTCTGTGGCTAGGAGACATTTGCATTCTTCCGCGTCCCCTCCCCCCCCCTGCCATGAGCTGCCATTAACTGAAGGCCGGTCCTGGGCCATGGCTAGTCATTGTGGGAGTTTAAGGCCCCTTTGGCTTTGATCGGGACAGCTGTGAAGCCTGTGCTCATTCCAACACTCTCTGGATCATCGTCTAAGAAGCTATTGCAATCGACGGCAAACCATTTTCCCCCAATGCCATCCTGTGTTCCTTAGACCCATACGGATGTTCTCAAGGGTCTTCTCCCATCAATCCTAATGAGTCATGCTCTATTCTAGAGTCTTCAATAGTCTAAAGTATTCTTCAGTCCAAAAGGGCAGCTCAGATACCTGAAGTCTAGAGATTCCTGGGAATGAACCTTAGAGGGACATGGTTTGGCCAAGGTCACACCTGGTCTAGGGACTGACTGGTCATGGTCACACGTGTTATAAGAAGGGTTGATCCAATCATCTTGGTTTGTCTCTGGACTCCTTTTATTTTGACCATAATTCCCCAAATACATGTCTAGACTTACTTATCATAGAGCGGTAGTAAGCTGATTTCAGCTTTTAAATTTTTAATAATATTTTACTGCATTTAGTATTTATTCATTTAGTATCATGCCCAATCCATACATAGAGCCTGAACAGTGACAGATTACAAACAGGACACATGACCACTGTCAAGTGCCACACACTTGCACTAGACACATTGTTCTTCCAGATGCTCCTTATCTGGCAATGGCTTTGGGTCTTTTCAAACACCTACCTCTGCTAGGAATATAGGAAAATGGCATCTCTTAGTTTACTTTGGAGACGGCAGCTGTCCTTGGACCCATTTACTCAGGACACAGCAACTTCCCATTCCCTGTTAGCAAACCTGTTACCTGCTCCCCTCAAAAGCCAGGCTTCAATGTCCCCACCAGGGCTGAAACCCTACAGCAGATCTCACGGTCTGCCTAGTTCTCATATCCTCTCTGTCTGCACAATGATCCAAATCTCAAACCCCATTCCTTCTAAAATCCTAACTTTCACTTTTTATTTTATACCAGATCCAGGGACAGAACTCAGGGCCTAACATGCTATGCAAGAGCCCCGCTTCTAAGGCGCACTCCCAAACCCGTATTCACTCATTTGTTATTTTGTCCTAATGAAAACAAGTACTACCCAAACACTCTTCAAGATGGTGGACCATTGGATGTTTTCTTCACTGAGTACACTTCTCTTTATCTGTGCTCTCACCAAGACTACAAGAGGGCTCTTTTGTCAGCCAGTACTGAAAACCATAGTCACAGCGCCGTGTCATTCACAAGAAGCTTCTGTAAGTTAGGAAGTTCCCATCATGCCCTAATGATCATATTTACCTTTGAACAGACACCTATGAGATATCAGTTGACTGAGAGAACTTCCTTGAACTGGCCAGACACGTTCCTACCTGTTACAACGAATTGCCACTTATACACACACACACACACACACACACACACACACACACACACACACAAAGGGGTTACATTTGAGTTCCCATCTTCCTTCTCATTCTTTTACCATCTCTGGTCAGCCTGTGCCACCCTGTGAGCATACAGGGACTAAGGAAAAGATGCTCATCCTGGCATCGCTAGTGCCTGTCTGGGCAATGATTGCAGAATATGCATAGGGTTATGCCTGAGGCTCCTCTAGAGATGACACAGTATTAATAAGAAGGAAGGCATAATCTCTTGGCTTGGGAAGCCTTAGACGATAGTCAGTTCTGAAGGTTTCTTGTTACATCTGTAGTTTAGGCCTACAATGTGGGTTGATATTTGTTACATAGATTTCATGTGTACTGTCAGGAAGAGAGAAGAAGCGAAGGCGATAAATGAAAGAGGAATACAGTGGGGCTGAAAAAGGCCAAACTGGCATTGTCAGGCTTCCCCAGTTTCATTGACTTTGTGGTCCATGGTTAAAGAAATGCAATGCTCTGCCACTGCCCAATATAACTTCATTATGTACAACAAGTTCAGTGTGATAGTTCCGAGCCACATGTGCCGTCGCACAGCTGGAATACAAGGAATTGAACTTTAACTTAGGGGTGAGGGATAGGCTGAGATAGTTTCCTGATAACTGGCTCACGCTGGCCTGGAACTCTGTCACCCAGGCTGGCCTTGAAATCAAAGTCGTCCTACCTCCACACTCTGTATGTGGTGGATCACAGGTGCGTGTACCACCCTGTCAGGCTCTCAACTTTAATTTTACTAGCTGTAAGTAAGATTGGAATCGCCGTATGAGACCAGTAACTATTGTACTCGACAGTGCAGCCTAAACAGATGTAACACGGTGACAATTTTATTTAATAACCATCACCAGAATCTTTAATTATCTTTCTTTGGGGTGACCTTTTAAAAATTAGTTAAGTCAGTTCATCAACAATTTCCTATGTATATATAATATATATGACACATTCTGTTCCCCCCGCTTGCCTCCCTTACATGCCTACAATCTGGCACTCCCACCTCCACCAGCAGCACCAGCTCCTTTCCAGGATTCGTAGCTTCCGGTTTCAATTTGTGACCTATTTACCTTAACCAGGGTCACAGCAAGTCAGGACTGGAGCTAAAGGTAATGACTCCCCACTTTCCCAAATCGCTCAGCAGTGAGGGGTAGGGCACCCTGGTCCCTTCCTCCATCCATGCCTGCCTGTTCACAGGCCCGTTCTTGTGCAGATACAGTGCATTTGGCGGCTGCTCTGGGTTTCTGGTGCCATGTTTTGTCTTGCACGCGAGGCGGCATTTCTTCTTACATTTGCTTTTCTCTCTCTTCTGTGCTTCCTGAGCCTTGGATAACAACAGTGAGATAAAAGTCCTGTTTATGGCTGAGTGTTCTAGTGTTGCTTATTCTCAGCACTCTGGACCCCAAAAGTCTGCCCTCGTCACTGTTTCTCAGAGAGAGTCTCCTCTGATTCAGTGATGGCGTATTTGGGTATGAACGTAAGTATTTAGAAGGCAATTTGATACCATTATCAGTTTAGCTAAACAAAAGTATTAAGTTCCCTTCTCCTAGGGCCTATTACTTCCTTCACCATGGTTGGTTTTTTGTTTGTTTGTTTGTTTGTTTTTTCTTTTTTCTTTTTCTTTTTCCCTGAGACAAGGTTTCTCTGTGTAATAGCTCTGGGTGTCCTGGAACTACCTTTGTAGACTAGGCTGGCCTCAAACTCACAGAGCTCCACATGCCTCTGCCTCCTGAGTGCTGGGATTAAAGGTGTGCACTGTTACTGCTTGACCCCACCATGGGGTTTTGATAATACCAGGCATAGATCTCCCCATGTAGATCAAGCCTCAAATCCAATCAGTGTTTGGGGTGACCTTTCCTTTGGAAGCCCATTTGGGATATATGTGTGCTAGGGTGTGTGTGTGTGTGTGTGTGTGTGTGTGTGTGTGTGTGTGTGTGTGCGAACTTACTTAATTCTCAAGGCATCTTTACAAAATACTTATAATACCCGTTTTTGAGACAAAAGAAATGCATACATACAGTCACTTGCCATACAGTATCTTTGGGCAGGACTCCCATAGTCCTCAGCAGATGCTGAAAGGCGTTGCTGTAGAAGGATAAACTCCTTGGCATAAATGAGGGAGGTCACCAGCTGCAACACTCGGGAGATCAAACCCTCACCTTGCCTGGGTATCGCAATAAGAGCACACCCAGAGGCATCTGGAAGAGTCCAGAGCAAGAGAGGAAGTAGTAGCCGGAACACGGCCAGAAGAGCAAAGTAGAGGGAGAGGGGGAGAGAGAGGAGGAGAGCAAAGAAGCTCCAGGAGAGAGCTGAGAACACATGGGAAGAAAGAAAAGGGTGGGATAGAGAAAGGTAAGTGTCCCAGTGACAAGAATTTCAATCTGGGGCATGCCCAAGGGGACTGAGAGACTTGTCAGAGGGAAATGTCCCAAATCCGAGAACAGGCATCCTTTCCCTCATGATGGAGGCCCAGGAGGGTGGGAGGAGCTTCCCGGAATGCCAGCTTGACTTTTGCAGTGGTAGTAGTAGACTTCCCGGAGTCAACAGAGACAAAGCAGACAGCTCTGCGGAGATATGTCAGTGCCAGGAAAGACAGGCGTCTTTCCACTTGACAGACACTCAGGAGGGCGTAGCAGGTTCACAGAGATGCCCTGAATCACTGAAGCATAACAAGTAGAAGGAAGAAACAGCGAACGAGGTAAATCGACAGTTTGGAGTCAAATATGGCGGGTGGCAGAAGCCATCAGAAACAAATGATCCATGCGCACCTCAGGAGAGTCAAATCAGCAGGTTGGTTCGGTCAGGAGAGGCGGGCCCCTTGGGAAGGGATTCCTTTAGGGCCTGTCAGGAGCTTTCAGAACCAGATGAACACAATGGGTGCAATAAAGAATCCGAAATAGCCACTCTGTGAGCGGAAAAGGGAAAAAGTTTATCCCAAACTACCCACGCTGTCTCTGGGGAACAAAGAGAGAAGGGGGAAAATCTCTAGGGTTATAGGGAGGGCGCCTATGAGCTGGGGTGGGGTTCGGAAGTATAGCACAACTGTTTTTGAGTAGGGACCGAGAGAGCCGGAGGCTAGCATGGAACTGGGGGACAGATAGGCAGCACAGGCTTCTGTCGGTGTCCCTTTTGCCCGAGATAGGGAGAATCACTCCTTTTGGCAAAGGAGAGCAGTTTCACACATTCCCAAAGAACGCTGGCTTTTGTCTGACTGGCAGAATTTGGGGACCTGGAGTGTCCTTCAGACCTGGCACTTAAAGTTAAGCATGTTAGAATTAAATAGAGTTAAATTTTAATTTCTGAGTTACACCGGACATATTTTAAGTGTTCGAAAGCCATGTGTGGCTAGTGGCAACAAAACCAGTCTCCATCACAGTAGGGAGTCCCACCGTACACCACCAAGTCAAAGGGCCGGCTGTGAATGGCTCTGTCTGTGGAGTGAGAGCAGAGGATTTTCAATGCTGTCAGGCAAGCTGCTTCTCCATCCTCCTCCAAATGGCTTGCAATGCCTTTTAATTCCGTGAACGCTCTGCGGGTGTGAGAGTGAATTGAAGACAGGGTCGCGTTTGTCACCTGGGTCCATATGATTTGACACATGGACAGCTCTTTCAGAGCAAGTCAAGTCCCTGTAGTCTGAGGTGGTCGCATGAAGTTGCAGAGAATGTTATTGGGAGAGAATCTGAACTCCACTGAGAGATTAAAGGTGTGACAGCGGTTTGTTTTTTAACAACGACTTGTGCGTATTGAGCCCCAAGCAATATTCACACCACTGTTTTATAAACATTTTTATTTATTCTTTGAGAGCTTCATGATGTATATTTTGTGGTCATATTCATTCCCGTCCCCCAACTCTACTGAGGAACACTGACTTCCTCACCCAGCAACAATCAAATGCCAAGAGCTCCTTAGCTCAGGGTTTGACTTCATGACTGCACTGAGCATGTGCAGGTCTTGTTCCTGTTATCAGTATCCGTAAGTTCATATGTACATCTTCCCTGTTGAGTCTGGGAAACCCTGTTTCCTTGAAGTCATAGACCTCCTTTGACTCTTACAATCTTTCTGCCCCCTTTTACACATAAATTTCCAAGCCTTGAAAGGGGGGTATGATATAGACATTTTTTATGGGTGAGCATTCCAAAGTATCTTATTCTCTGAATTTGATCAGTTGGAGTTGCTGTATTTGTCAGGCTTCTCTAGAGAAACAGAACTAATATACTGAGTCTCTCTGTTTCTGTGATTATCTGTCTATCTATCTATCTGTCTATCTATCTATCTATCTATCTATCTATCTATCTATCTATCTATCTCTCTATTTATCTATCAAGTCAGGTAGAAAAATTGGTGAAATAGGATTGACCCAACACCAAAAGCTGCTGTGGGATAATCCTTTGGTTCACTGTAAATATGTATTACTCTCATTGGTTAATAAAGAGCTGACTGGCCAATGGCTAGGCAGAATTTTCAGGGCAGAGAGAACGATGGGAAGGACAAGGGTGGAGTCTGAGGAGTCTTGGGGAGGCGCTATGAGACACAGAGTGAGCATGAGGTAAATGAACCTTGGGGCAGCACATAGGTTGATAGAAATGGGTTAATTTAAGTTATAAGAGTCAGCTAAAAACAAGCCTAAGATATCAGCTGAACATTTGCAAATAATAAGAAGTATCTGTGTGGTTATTTGGGGAAGAACTGTCAGGACAGAGGTAATCAGCCATCTAGATAGAAAAGTCTATCTCAGAAAACTGTTGAAGATGTGATCGGTACATGAGAATTCATTTAACTGTTCTTTCAACTTTTGCATATAGTTAAAATTTTCTATCATGTAAAGTTAAAGGTAAAAGTTGTCTTTTGAGAGAGAGAGAGAGAGAGAGAGAGAGAGATTATCAGAATGGTTTACAGGCTATTCTCTATTAATCCAGCAATTGCTGGCTATGAATGCAAAGTCCAAGAATCTGGTAATGTTTCAGTCCATGAGACTGGATGTCTCAGCTGGTCTTCAGGATCTACTGGAATCCTGAAGAAGTAGGCTCCAATGCCTTTGAAGGATGTGCTAGCATGGTGAGAGCAAGCAAGCAAAGAACAAGCGCTTCCTTCTTCCATGTCCCAGGACAGACTTCCAGCAGAAGATGTGGTCCAGATGAGATCTGGAGTAAAGGTGTGGCTTCCTGCCTCAGAGATCCATATTAGAAATAGATCTCCTCACTTCAAATTAAGCAGAAATCCCTCACAGGTATGCCCCCATTTTTGAGTTTTAGTTCATTCCAGATGTAGTCAAATTGATAACCAAGAATAACCATCACAGTGGCTATCTATTGTAAATAGAAATTCCTCTGATGCAGGTTGAGCTAAGCATTTATCTATTTAACTATTGCATGCTATGAATGGCATTTTATTGCTATGTTCATTTAGCAGAGTAATAATGGCAGGTCTTCTCCTAGCGCCCGGAACTCATCTAGAATCTCGTCCTTGTTGATAGCATCAGGTATGTGCTCCATCTTGTGGAGTGGGCTTCAAATCCAATCAACAGTGGGTTTTGGGGTGTGAGATGTAGAACTGAGTGACTGCAGCAGCTAATGAGATGCTGGTGGCCATGGGTCCTTACGGGCAGTCCCAGCCCAGCTGCCTCTGCTGCAGAAGATGGACTTTGTCGTAGTATGTGCCATGAGCATGGTAGCCAGGGTGCTGTGCAGCAGGCCCTGTCTCCTGTCTCAGGATGAGAACGTGGGGTTGGAGCTGATGGGCGGCTTTGGGAAAACAATGATGTAGAGGGGTGCGGCACTGTTGGTACATTCATGCCCATCAGAATGGGCACAGGATGCCAATCAGGGCACTGTTTGCTGGCTACACCTGTACTTTCTCATCCATTTCAACCGTTGTACAATAATAAAGCTTTTTCTTCTTAAAGAAAAGGTGATATATATACACACACACCACTATAGTGCCAGTGGGCACATATCATCACACATATCAGGCTTTGTTGTTGGAAGAGTTCATAGGTCGGAAATGGATGGTTCCTTTTCTCCTCTGGTTGTGTATATTGTACCTTGCAGCGCTATGAAAAGTTTCTAGCTCAGTATCAGCTGGGCTTCTCCATGTTCTGACGAATGTATGTGGTGTCTTCAGGAACAACATTTTATCATCACATTGTGGGGAGTAACCAATAACCTACAATGTTTGGAGGGGTTTAGGGGACACCATTGGCCAACAACTCAAAAAGAGATAACTCTTTCCTGGTACTGTGCTTGTGTAGCTATGATGTCTAGTTGAGGTATTATTGCCCCCATTATAGGATCATTCCATTTAAACTTTGTGTGCGTGTGTGTGTGTAAAATCTTATTTTATTTTTTACCACAATAGTTTGTGTGTGTGTGTGTGTGTGTGTGTGTGTGTGTGTGTGAAATCTTATTTTATTTTTTACCATAATAGTCTGGCCTTCCCTTGCAAGTTCCATCCAATTTAACCCTTCCTGTTCAATTGATCTCCTTCAACCTATATACCACTGTGTTCTGTTCACACCTCCCCTAAGATCTCTGCCCTCCCCAGAGCCCATTATTAATTAATTGCTGAACATGAAAGTTCATGCCAGTATCTAGGAGACTAATGCAAGAGTTTGAGGCCACTGTGAGTTAAAAAAGTGAGCTCTTTCTCAGAAAACCCAAAAGGTAGAATAATAAGCAAATAATAATCAATTCAGTAATAGCATTTAGTGTTTGGTTATTGTTATATACACTGTTTTTTTACGTGTGTATTTCAAATTTTCTTTCAACATTTTGGATAATGTTAGAAAAAATATTAGCATCTGAATATTGCTTCTCTGTAACTCACAGAGTCAATGGATTGGCAAGGGCCATGCATAGTGATTCATTATCAATAGTAATATGATAGGCATTCATTATCAATAAGTAATATGTAGGAATGTTGACACAACAGATAGGACTAGATAAAATGTATCCTTTAACATCCTATAAGAAGGTGCCCAGGGAAATATGATGACATGCCCAAGTTGGGAACACTAATTTCTGGCCCCTGCACAATTCACATGAGAAAATAAGCAGTTAAGTCATGAAGCAGAGACTAAATAAAGGGTGGGCCTAGAGATCAGGTATATTTTATCATGCAAATGCTCGTTCTTCTCCTGTCATATACTGGGGCACTTAAAAAGCCAGGGTTTGAAATACTAGCAAGATAAGCTTTGCATCCATCTCTCACCATCATTTCTGGTAGCAGCTGCTGACCATTCTGGCCAGTAGAATACTGTGTCTTGAAGCATCACTGCCTGCCAAACAGAGGGAGGAAGAAGGTCAGTGAGTAATTACTTTAGTAATTACCGTTCCTGCAGCGATGGTCCATGTATTATCTACTTGGTTGCCTAAAGATTTGGCTGGTGCAGAGGGTAGAGCTGTTGGCAATATCCCAACGCTTAGGTTTTTTTTTTTTTTTTTTGGAAGGAAAGTTTTATTATTGTTAGTTTGGATAGCGGCTGGAGCAAGAAGGAAGGGGGAAATAACTTCATGAATGTAGATGTCCCCCAAGCTTGAGTAGGCAAGCTGGGTAAGGTGTGGCTGAGAGCTAAAATGTGGGTTCAAGCTCTGGCTTTCCTCTTGTTGCAGGATGACCTTAGACATTCTACCTGAATCAGAACTCTTCCCACACGGGTTCGTGTTTTTGAAAGCTCGGTGCTAGCTAGTGGTCCTACTTTGGGAGTCCATAAAATCTTAAGGAAGTGGGGCTGCCCTGGAGGAAACAGGTGACTGGAGGGTCGTCTTTCAGAGGTGTTACTTGTCCTCTGGCTCCTGGCATGCTCTTTGCTCTTGCCTCGATGAAAATAACTGTCTTTTGTCATCTGCGTGTATGTGTGCAACGATTCTGTATATTCTTCGACGACACCACGTAAACAAAGTCCATTCTTTAGGTTTATTCGTTTTGCCAGTGCACTAGGTCCGACTTTGACACATGCCAAGTTTAGAACTGTTACAAGACCTGCTGAGTTTTCTTGCAATTGAACAATTTTTATCGAATCTAGGATCCTTTCTTATTCTTTGACTAGACAAGCCATAACATTGTAAAGTGAATTATCCTGTTTACTTTCTTGTCCAGAGGAGGCATACAACGAAGAGGATGTGATGCCGTGATACAGACAGAGAACAGAGATGCTATGCATATCTTTTCAGGAATGGTATTTCTCTAATCTGGCTGAGAGAAATGTGGAGAGCAGAGGAGACCTGAGTGAGTAAAATTCCGAGTGAATGTGTGTCGCTGATATGGGCACAGCCAGGTTAAGGACCCCAAAGTCTCAGATTTATGGGAAGATAGAAAAGTCTTCTCACCCGGCATGAGGCTCAGAGGGCGGGGAAATCCTTCCTCTGGTCAATGTGCAGATTTGATAGTGTGTGAAGAAGTGTCCACCATAGCTTTCTCTCACTGGGTATTTATGGCTGGAAGACTAATCCCTTACAGAGACCGCTCCTACTTAGATTAGCCAAACCTCTGTCCTTGATCTAGCTGCAAACAACAACCCAACCTCCCTGCTCAACTACATAAAATAAACGTGCCAAGCATCCTGAGCGCTGCTGTTTCGCCATCAGAGAGCCCAGTGCAGCCAACTCTAGCTTTTCTGTTTATCTGTGTGTTTATCTTTTCTTTATCCTCTGCTCCAGTCAGGTCCCTGGAGCCATGTTGGGTGTGACAGAGAAGGTTCAAAAGGGTAGCGCATTGGAGAAAAATTGAGCAAATAAAGGAAGAACTTGGGAGGCAAAGAAGGTGGACCTGTCACCAAACTGGCATGTTAAGGTTCTACACAGCACAGTGTGCCTCAGCCAAGTGTGGTTACCTGGTTTGCGTATGGCTCTGGTCTTCTAGTTCTAGTAGTTTCCTTTGAGCCGCAAGTAACACTTAACACGGGGCTTTTGCTCATAACAAACCAGTATTTGTGGGATGGATGGTCCTTCCGTTCACGCTGAAAACACTGGGAGTTGCCTCCACTTATTTCTCTCCTTCTGTAAAGGGACTTATAGTTAGAGGAGACCTGAGGCATTGAGGGAGCATGGAGAATGAAGACCCAGGATTGGGTGGTCAATTATCATCCTGTTTGCTGTTGGCCAGATGCCTGAGCTAATTCTGTGTTTTAACACAGTTAGGATGCAATCGGAAGCCATGGACATGCTGCCTAAGAAGCTGCTATCGTTGCCTAAAAAGTTTTCAGTTTTAAATCCACACCTAGAAATGTTACTCTTGTGTCCAGTCTCATTGCTACCCAAAGCAGTCTTTTTATTGCTGTATCTCTTCTATCTTGCTTGTTCCAGTATATATTGAAAGAATATCTCACCACTTAAATATTCATTTATTTAGTTCTGGGTACTGGGACTTGAACCCAGGGCCCTTTATGTGCTATGCATGTGACCTCCACTGAGGTGCATCCCTAGACCCTTTTAATATTTTTTCTCTTAGGTGTTGTTTTCTTTTTCTCTTCTGCTTTTGTTAAAGAGATTTTGTTAAAGGATCTCTGCAGAGACTCTCCCAATATAGAACATTTAATACTATCATAGACGGTAAATAATGTTATAATGTCATAGGGATTCAAATATAGCTTTTAAGTAAGCTTTTCTGTATAAAATATGGGACAGGAGGGCAAGGCTTCTGAGGTTTAATTCCACGGCACCAAGCAGCCATAGTTCTTTTGGAGATCTCTCTTGTTCCGGCCCTGTCTAAAATCAGATTCCTTAGAAGCAGAGCCCGGGACAGAGGTTCCCATTTGTATGATTTACTGGGGACGTATTCCGACTGGAAGGGGCACATAGGAGAGGGACAAGGGGAAGGGAAGGAGCCTGGCAAGGATGTGGAGACTCTGGCAGGCCAGTTCCCTGGGGGACGATTGGAAACACAACCAAGGCAAAGTTAGGTCCCCTGGAGGCAAAGGGACCGCAGTGGTACCACCAGACCAGTCAGTTTCTGCACGGGGGCCATCCCTGTGGTAATCGCAGACCACAGCCTGATGTCCTGAATAGTTCCAAATTGGCTGAGGACAGTTCTCAGAGAAAAGAGTGGCTGAGAGCTGTGAGCCATCAGCACTGCCTCTGGAGCACGGCGCTGGGGTACAAGGCTGATGGGGCACCCAGGGTGACTGATGCATTTCTCCTTTGGAATGGCCAAAGTGGTTATGAATTTTAACGTCTTTTCCCAATGAACAATCAGATGAAGGAGAAAAGAATTCTAGAAAGGCAACAGCGGGGTGTGTGTCTAGAAGCTTAGTTAATTCAGCATTTCAAGTATCTTTGAAAATAGAACTTCTGTTCTTCATACATATTCCTTGGTTAAAATAGCTTAGAAATAGTATTTTTAACTTCTCATTCTTTTGTTTAAAATGAAGAAGAAGAAGAAGAAGAAGAAGAAAGAAGAAGAAGAAGAAGAAGAAGAAGAAGAAGAAGAAGAAGAAGAAGAAGAAGAAGAAGAAAAAGAAGGAATTGGTGAATGTGGGCGAATTGCCCGAGCTAAAGCACGCTCTAATTCGAACTCTGGGACTCAATGGCAGGTACCGTCAACACTGGCAGTGATAGACAGACCTGGTACCTCAGTCTGAATGTTTGAGTTTTCAGTTCATATTTAAAAGTAAGCTTCCATCTTTTGTCTGTGGTGTTCCAAAAAGGATGGCAAACAGGTGCTGAGGAGGAAATGTTTACTAAAGGCAACAGTAACGCAGTCCCCAGCCTTCCTGAGCTACTTCATGAAAAATTTCTGGACTACAGTGGGTGAGGCTATTTTCATATTGGGAGAAACACTGGTGAGTACGGAGCAAGTCTGCAACAGTGATGGGGTGGGCTGGTAGATTGTGCTGTACGTCGGTGGAATAGATATATACACATAGCCTCGTGAGTGCCGCTTCATACCTCGTCTGCTTCCTCCGAATTAGAAACAGCATTTGGTAATTAAACAGAAAGGCAGACCAGAATTAACACAATTCTTACATGTATAGATGTGATGAAGTTGGCAAAGTTCAATGGATTTTGCTCTTCTGACATCCTTGTTTGTTTTAAAGTGAGGTCTCCCAGGCTCTGTGCGCTTGAACTCACTGTCTAGTCAAGAATGACCTTGACTTCCTGATTCTCCTGCTTGCACCTCCTGAGTGCTGGGATTGCAGGCCCTGTGCCAGAATGCCTGGCTGAGTCTGGGAACTTTTAACAGAGTGCACAGACATCTATAGTTTAGACCCTTCCCGTTTGCATAACAAAAACAATCAATCAGTCTTTTCCCAGGTCTGGACTTTGGCTTGGGTCTGCATTAGGGTCTTCCCCACAGAGACGCCTTCTACCACAGAGAAAGCCTCCCACAAGGCTAGCCTAGCTCACTGGCCTGTACTTCAAGGACAGACACTTTGTATCCTTTGAAAGGAAGAATCGTAACTAGGACAGGCCTATTCCTCTCCCAGTCTTTTATGATTTCTGTCCAGGGAAAGAATCAAAATGACATGTTTTAAAGTTAAAAATGGTGGTGGCATACACCTTTAATCCCAGCATGTGGGAGGCAGAGGCAGGCGGATCTCTGTGAGTTTGAGACTAGCCTAGTCTACAAGACCTAGTTCCAGGACAGGCTGGAAGGCAAAAAGAAGAAGAAGGAGGAGGAGGAGGAGGAGGAGGAGGAGGAGGAGGAGGAGGAGGAGGAGGAGGAGGAGGAGGAGGAGGAAGAAGAAGAAGAAGAAGAAGAAGAAGAAGAAGAAGAAGAAGAAGAAGAAGAAGAAGAAGAAGAAGAAGAAGAAGAAGAAGAAGAAGAAGCCGCCACCCAACTTGGCTCCCTGAAAATCCCCTGTGGTTTCTCAAGGCCCAGGAAAAACCAGGATCTTAAAGGGGCCTGGAGGACCAACTAAGCTAGGCTTTGCAGACCCCACAAACAGAGCCCTGAATGTGTCAGTGGATGAACGCTAATAAGAGGTAATGACCCATGGAAGGAGAGCAAAACAAGGTTAGAACTCTTAGGTTTTTTTCTTGTTTAAAAAGGCTAAATGAGCCAATTATATGCTTTTCTAAGGATAAATATCCTTAGGAAATATACGTATTGGCACTGGTGCCATGAAAGACTAACATGGGTCTTACAATGTTTGAAATGTCTCAAGGCACAAATAGAATCTCTCTCCCCCCCCTCTGTCTCTGCCTCTCTGTCTCTGTCTCTTTCTCTCTCTCTGTGTGTGTATATAGAGAAGTATTCAAGCATTGTGGCTAGTATAGTTTATGTTAACTATTTTAAGTACATTTATGAATTATTATACCTAATTTTAACTAAACAAATCCCCATGAATGAATTACAAGTGGATTAAGCAAATTCCTTCAAGGCCCCAGCAGCTTTCATTTTCACTATTTGAAGTCAAGCAAAGAAGAAAACCACAGAGCTGGTACCTTCTCCTCTCTGAGACTAATACTTAACCAGTCACTTAGGTGGTAAAGAATGACAGCAGTCAAAGTAGCTCTCGCGAGGCCAGCTGGTGTGAGATACCATTTACTACGATGGCAGCATGAAGCAGAAACATACCTACTCTAGCGTATGAGGTCCTGAGACCGTGGGGTCACTGTTTCAGGAAAAGGGGACAAATTCAGGAAGACAAGGACAAGAAAGAGTTGGCTTTATTTGTCTGTGTAGAGCTTCTCAACAATGATGCCATGCTTCCGCCCATGGTTTGGCAGAAACTTGGGGACATTTTATTCTAGTGACTTTCAAATATGCAGAAATTCTTTAGGTGATCAGAGCTCCTTTTTAGGTGTTAAGATACTCAGCAAGCTGAGCATGGTGGGACACAACTGTCATCCTAGCTCTCAGGGAGGTGGACAGCCTAGGTGACACAGTGACACTCTGTCCCTGAACAAAGAAAAACCCTTCACGTCCATCTAACCTCAAAATGTCAATCTCTTCTCCAGGGGACCAACAGAAGACTTTCTTGCCTTCTTTCAACAGGACACAAGGAAGCAAGAGGGTTTTCTTTCCTTCTGCTGCAGTTCTGTCTTGAGTGACATTTTATGTCCTCTTATGATGTTCGTGTACTCTTTAGGATTTAGGAATTCCAGAACGATGCTTGTGACAGTCTTCTGCTAACCACAGGGTCTGGCCTGCCCAGTTCTTCTCTCTACTCCTAAGGGTCACTCTGTCCATGGGCACTTTTCTGCTTTTGAATTTTGAAGCGGTTTCCTGTACATACAGAGAGCAAGTGGAGAGAGAGCAGAGAGAGGAGAGAAAAGATAGAGAAAATAGAGAGAAAGTGAGAAGAGAGAGGAGAGAGAAGAAGAGGAGAGAAAGAAAGAAAAAAAGAGAAGAGATAGAGAAAAGAGGGAGAGGAGAGAGAAAGGGATAAGAGATGGAGAAGAGAGAAGAGTGGAGAAAGAAAGAGGTGTGTATGAGAGAGAGGAGAGGGGGAGAGAGAGAGAGAGAGAGAGAGAGAGAGAGAGAGAGAGAGAGAGAGAGAAGGTGGTGGTCACTTGACAGCGTTTTCAAAATAGCAAACTTCCGCTGCTCCTCTTGTGGTCCACAAAAGATGACTCCAGCCAACCTCCTGTTTTGGGCGTGGTCAGCTGGGATCTGGACTGTGTTCTTCTTAGTCTCTAACTTCAGTCACCTTCCAAGCCACTCTGATTTTATTCCTAAAGATTTATCAAAGGCCTTCCTCTTATCTTTTCTTGCCATCATTTTGCTCTTTCAATCGTTCATCATTTTTTTCTTGATTTACTCTGTACTCTTAAAGCCTGCTTTCCATAGAGCCCCCAGCTTGATCATTCAAAGGCAACAATGGGATCCCACTACCACTCTGTGTGGATGTGCTGAAGATGTATTGACATTGCCAAGTCCTTAACATTTGCCCCCAAATTTCTGTTTTACCTGAGTTTCCTAGTCCCCACAGGTAGATGCCAATCTACATCACAGAGACTTTGATCTGGGAACTCCTCTGTTAGGGTTCTCTATCCTCCATGCTGACTTCCTTCCCCAAATGATTCATGAAGACTCGGGACACTTTCATGTCATCCAGAGATTCTTCAACGTGGACCCAGAGCCATCTGCACTTCCACTGGCCCTGAGCTGGGCTAGACACTCTTCCCCATCCTCCTTAGCATCCTGTTTCAGTCAGCCCTAGTTCTGTTCTCTAGGCTGGTGCCTGTACCCGTCTGTCTCCATGTACTAGCTTTCTTGTGGCTGTACGAAATACTCCACAGAATAACTTAATGGAGGAAGGGTTGATTTGCTTGTAGTTTAAGGGTCCCCTCCATGGTTGTGTAGCCTCAAGCATGTGTGGAACATCATGTGGGTGTGGGTGTGTGTTAAAAAAGTATCTTCACTTGTTAGGGTATGGGAAGCAGAGAAAGAGACAGTAAAGGCCAGGAGCAGAAACTTCCTGAGACAAGACTCCGGCAACCCACTTCCTCCAGCTAACTTCCTCTCTCCTGAAGATGAAAGCAGCCCAAAATAGTGCCACCCGTTGGAGACTAAGTATACAACAATCTGTAGGGGACCATATAGTCTAACTACAATATTTTCCTGTCAGACATAGCATTTTTGAGAATGCTATGAACAGGATTTATTTATTTGGTCCTGGGATTAAACCCGTTTCCGCGCACAAATGCTAGCTAAATGCTCTCCCACTGAGTCACACCTCAGCCCCAGGAAGATCTTCTTTATTTGAGATCTGTCTTGTAGAGGGTATGTGTTAGACACCAGGTACTTGCTGAAAGACGAGGCAGATAGATAAAAGAATAGAAACATTTTTTTTTCTTTTTAGACAAGGTCTCGTGTATCCTATGCTGGCCTCTAACAATGCAGCAAAGAGTGATCTTGCAAATCTGAGCCTCCTCTATCTACCCTGCTGAGTACTGGGTTTACAGATGTGTACCCCCACCTGATTTAGGTAGTACTGGGGATTGAACCAGGGCTCCAGGCATGGTAGGCAAGCACTTTATGAGTTAAAAATAGGGCTTACGGCTAAACATGGGCAGAAACCCTGCCTGGGTGCGAGAGATGGCTCCTGCTGTAGTTTCCCTCCTTTCACTCCTGCTGAATCTCTGTTCAGTTAGCTTGCTGACCGGTGCCACCTGCTTTGCTCCCATCTGCCGGTAGGCTTCTCCTACACAAGAAAACCCAGGGCCGGAGTAGGGCATCGATGTGGTTCCTCGTGCAGCTCTGGAAAAACGAAAGCCGAGCTGTTGCTTGTGGCCCTCTTTGTTCTAGGGGCATAGGAAGTGGAGCACTAGATTGCAGAAGGTGGGTCTGACCTAGAGAGAGAGAGAAATCGGGCAGCTTCTGTCTTGACGGCAGTGCTATTTCAAAGCAGACGGTAGGACCTTCTTACCTAAATCTCCTCTTGCCCTCCTACCTGTGCTTGCAGAGAGTTGTTACGAACATACCAAGATAAAGAACATGTGGCTTTGGAGTTGGGCCACTCAGGGTCTCAGGGCCCCTATCACTGTCTCACGAGAGGTGTGGCTTGGACATGTCCCATAGCTCCCCGAATTGCAACTTGAAAGTCTGACAAATTTCTCAACACCAACCTCTTAAGGTTGTTGAGCTTCTACCTCCTACACTGTGCATGGACCCTCATTAGCTGGGCCCCTGCTACAAATGTAAACTCTCAGCCCCTGCCAGTCATTCCTACCGAGTCCAGAGTCTTGAGAGTGTGACTGCGCTCAGCTCAAACAACCCTTTGGTGTTTCTTCCTGGGCTCGATCATTGCTACTTGTTTGTAGCGCTGGTGATGGAACATGGCCATGGTTACGAAAAACAAGTGCTCCATCAGCCCCTGAGTGTGCTAGAAACTGAGGACCATGACTTCATTGCCCTTCCATTTTTTAGCTTCTTCCCAGCTCCTGGGTATATTCAGTCTTCTCTGCTCATCATCCTGTCTATTTGCAATCTCAGCAAAAAAAAAAAAAAACAAAACAAAAAACTGTGATAGTGAGGTTGTATGGTCTGACTCAGAATTTGCCCTTCTGACATTTCAGCCTTATCCCAGGCAAGGCCACCAACTCTCTACGTCGAATAAAACAGATCTGGAGGATACTCACACAACCTGAACAAATTCAGCCTGGCCTGAGCTGTGGTCCCTTCAAAAACAATCACAAACTGTTATCTCTGACTTCCTCTTTCTTCCTCTGCTCCCTATTCGGGGAGAACCTCACCTTGGAGGCCAGGTTGCAAGTATTATTTCATTGATCTTTCCCATAACACTACAAGGAAGAATGAGTGTGAACTTCTCTTACAAGACGAGGAAGCAGAAGATGTTGGGGAAGAAGTGGCCGATGTAAGCATGCCAGTCAGGAACACCAGAGGGACCCAAATCGGCTTTGGTGGTGGTGGTGGTGGTGGTGGTGATTGTGGTCGGGCTGTGGTGGTTGTGGTGGCTGGAGATGGCTGTGGTGGTGACCGTGGCTGTGGCTGTGGTGATCACTACTGTGAGGACTGTGGTGTGGTTATGGTGACTGTGGCGGTGGTGGCGGCAGCTGTGGTGGCAATGGCTGTGGAGGCGGTGCTCTTTTCTCTTTGCTTGCTATAACTCCATCTTTCTTGCAATGTTTGGTCACATTGCAGAGGTAGTTCATTGTAGTAGTAGAGAGAAGTTCTTGTGTGTGATTTTCTCAACACTTCCAAAACGATCTTTATTGCATCCTGCATGTCCAGTCCTAGTATCACTAGCTTGGAGCACTATCACGTCTTCATGGGACTCCATTAAATAAAGAAAGCAGCAGCAGCAGCCGCAGCAGCTGCAGCAGCCGCAGCAGCCGCCGCAGCAGCCACAGCAGCAGCAGCCGCAGCAGCCGCAGCAGCCGCAGCAGCCGCAGCCGCCGCAGCAGTAGCAGCTGAGAACAAGCCCTCCTTAAGTGTAGTCTCAGATCGGTGAGATGCCTCTTTCAAACTTCTACATTAGCAAGTCTAGTCTTCCTTTTGAAAACCAGTTGATTCTGTTACCTTGTTTCCCAAAGTTTCCTTGTTTCTTCTTCCTCCTTCTGCCCCCACCTTCTTCGCCTTTGCTTTGTGTGTGCACACGTGTGGAAGACAGGGGTTAACTTGATGAAATCAGTTCTCTCTTTTCCAATTTGCATGTTCTGGACAGTGAACTCGCACTGGCATTGGTGGCAAGCACCTTCACCTGCTAACTGACCTTGCCACCCCTCTCCCTTTCTTTCGTTTGCAATTCCACAATCCTTGTGGTCTCCAATAACCTCCAATAACCTCCCTTGACCTGTATTCCTGATCTCTTAACCTGTGTCTTTGCCATTTGTCACATCCTATTCTAGACTATTTTTGACCTAGTTCCTGAGTTCTTTTTCCCCAACCTTACTAACAATTCAGACTTTCCTATAGCCCACAGAAATGCACATTCCTCTGCGTAACCATAAAGGTCCTTTAGAGTCTAGTTTTCTGGTCTTTTATTTATATTCCTGATGTTCTGGGTGAGGATTGGGTACTGTGGATAGCAGACTGTGTGGGAAGGGAAGGGAAGAAGGTTAGGATGGGTTAACTGTTAGGATCTGATGCGGTCAGCAAAGGCTTCAGCTACCTACATACATGCAAGTCTTTGCATACAGAAGGCTTCCAGAGACATTGGCATGTCTCTGGGTCTTCACATACTCATAACCAGCATTGAGGGGGATTTGGCCAGGCAGGACCATCCCCAGAGAGGATGCACTGGGCTACCAGCAGGTACACTTCCAGAAGCTGCAGGTACACATTCATGCTTTATGTCTGGAAAGGGAGTCTAGGCCCCATGCCACAGCGCTTGCTGTAGACACACATAACTACCACTGTGGCAAACCAAGTGAGGTAACATTTTATTTTATTTTAATTTATTTATTTTGGGTTTTTTTGAGACAGGATTTCTCTGTAGCTTTGGAGCCTGTCCTGGAACTAGCTCTTGTAGACCAGGCTGGCCTCAAACTCACAGAGATTCGCCTGCCTTTGCCTCCCGAGTGCTGGGATTAAAGGCTTGCGCCACCACTGCCTGGCTTCTACTGGTCCTCAGTCTCAAACATACTGAAGTTTGCCCTACTCATGTTGAGGTCTTGCCTGTTTTTTTTAGTGCTGTCTTGTAAAACTAGCACTTGAAATGTGAGTCACCAGCCGAACCATCCCCCTGTTTAGAATGTAGAGCCCAGGTGAGGCTGTTGCTGGGCAGCGCTAGCCTGTCATGCCAGAGGCCTGGGGCTTTAACCCAGCACCACACACCTTCAAAATGGATGCTGAAGCTAAAGTATACAATTCAGAACGGTTTTAGTCTGTTCATAGGAACGGACAGCTGCAACCCTAGTCCATTCCTCTAAACAAGCTCCATGCCTTTACCTCCCTGTCCTCTGTTTTAATCCCTTTCCTGAAGCAACGACAGGACCATTTTCTATCTCTGCTTCCCTATTCTAGACACTTCATGTGGATGGAGTCATAGAATAAATGCTTTCCGGAGTCTACTTTTATATTGTTTAATGATCATATTTGTGGGATCCATCCACATGGGAATGCACAGCCACACTTCCTCATCCCCTTCTATGGCCACCTAAAGTCTCATTGGATGGCTACATTGCATTTATTGATCCATACTCAGGCGGTGAGCATTTGGATCAGGTCAGTTTTCTGTGTGTTAATAGTAGCACTGCTGTGAGAATTCACAGGCTGAGCAAGGGTTTTGTGGGTACCCATTTCCTCCCCGCTGGGGTAGACACCCTACAGTGGCTTTGCAGGATTTTAGGATGACTGTATTTAATCACTCCAGGGGTCTTTAGGAGCTTTTTTCCGAATCAGTTGCTTTGGAAGTACCCCTGCTATGAGAATTCCTTTCCCTGAAGATAGATACTTAAAAAAAAAAACCATCTACTCCTTCCTCATAAAGTCCCAGTGACAAACAAAAGTTTAATTTCATTTTTATTCACCCAGGGAGATCAAATGAGTTTATTGGGTTTACTCACAGAGCCTGGGTGAAGGGTCCCTCACAGGAGTATACAAAGTAGTGGCAGTGAAAGGCTATTGTGGTGGTTTGAATAAGAATGACCCCCATGGGCTCATATTTCTAAATGCTTAGTCACTAGGGAGTGGCACTGTTTGAAAAGATTAGAAGGGTTAGGAGGTGTTGTCTTGTTGGAGAAAGTATGTCACTGGGAACAGATGAACTTTGGGGCTGTAAAAACCCATGCCAGACTAGGTTCTCTCTCTCTGTCTCTGTCTCTCTCCCTCCCTCCCTCCCTCCCTCCCTCCCTCCCTCTCTCTCTCTTTCTCTAGATCAGGATGTAGTTCTCAGCTACTGCTCCAGCACCTGGCTGCATGCTGCCATGCTCCCCATCCTGATGATTATGGACTAAACCTTTGAAACTGTAAGCAAGCCCTTAGTTTTCCAAGAGTTTCCTTGGTCAAGGTGTCTCTTCACAGCAATAGAACACTGGCTAGGAATAGTATGTAATTCCTACATACCCATCACAGATGATGGCTTCACCACAGCATCAAGGCTTGACCTCCTTTCTCTTAGTCTTCCTCAGACTACCTACCCTTGCATATTCCCTAGCTGAGTGACTCTCAATCTGTGGGACACAACCCTTTCGGGGCCCAAACAACCCTTTCAAAGAAAGGGGTCACATATCAGATCTCCTACATATCAGATATATACATAGCAACTCATAACCCTAATGGAATTACAGTTATGAAATAGCAACAAATATGATTTTATCGTCGAGGATCACCACAACATGAAGAACTGTATTAAAAGGTTGCAGCATTAGAAAGGTTGAGAACCACATCCCTAGATCCTTCAGTCATGTGCAGTTGGGGCAGGCTTGCATACAGACGGCTGGAAGGAATGGCTGGACACTCAGGTGAGTCTCCAGTGACCCTCCTTGCCCGTTCTTTCTCTGAGGGAATGTCAAGTCTACAGGCCCAGTTGTGACTGACGCTTGCAAACAGGTAAGTCGATCTGATAAAGATGGTGGCTGTTTTGCTTAGAGGATCCTGTTCAACAACAGCCACTTTTTACTCCCTCCTACCACAGTTACGTGTCTCATGTCTACTTTTTTTTTTTTTAGCACCTTCTGACTGTCTTTGCTGCAGCTCTTTCACGCCCAGCCTTGCACTATTGTTTCAGTGGACATCACTGTCTTTATCAGCATTCCTTTTCCTTCTCGAATGGCAGCCACCTTTCTGCAGAAACCATCCCTCCCACAGCCCATCTCCTGGCCCAGCTAAGGAACACATGCCATCATGTGATCATAGGATGGGTAAGAGTGGGAATATGACCCCCTGCGGGCTAAATTAGCATCACTTCTGAGACGTGCACCAAAACTGTATTTCTAGTGGAGTTCCTAAGCTAGTGACGGGCAAGCTTACCACCTCAAGGTGAGATCTCCTTGGGAACTGAAATTATCCTAGCTCCAATGTAAAGTGTCAGGGTTCCTGGTGACTTTGGTCCCTCCCTCATGGCTGGAATATGCCATTAGAACATGCATTTCTTGATCCAGTAAATTATAAGTTCTTGTGAAGCTGCTTCTGTAAACCATGCAGAGTCCTCATCTGTGGGGACAGTTAACACTGAGACAGGTGAGGTGTCCAAGATATACCATTGAATATTTATCACAGGACTATGAGATGAATGAGACTTAAGCCATCTTTTTTTTTTTTTTTAAATCAGAGGATCCAAGTTTCTCTGTGTTTCTAGAATCAGTGGGAAGCATGGATAGTGCAGACGCTGACTTGACTTCTGAAGGTAAGTGTCTGTCTTGCTCGTTTTCACACTGAAATCCTTGAGTGATAGCTGTCAGACCAGTGACCCTCGTTCTGCCTGGAAACATGGTCTATGCTCCATGGCCACAGCAGAGGTTTCTCTTTCTGGGGAGGGAGGCTGGGCATCCACACACAGGTGCGTCTGTGTGTGGATGCCCAAGAGGCTCAAAACAGAATCGTTGACCTCACTCGAGGATTTGGGAACCAATCACAGAGCCTTAGTTATTTTCTTAAGGGTCCTATTCAGAACTCTGCCTGCCCACTGTTGAGGGAAACTGGGCCACCTTTATTTTTACAAAGCTATCGATGTAGCTTAATAAAAATAGGTCATCTGCCAATTCATACGTCGCTAATTTATTTCCCCATAATTGATTTGGCGGATATGGAAATGAAGATCTATTTTCCTTATTACTTAGGAAAATGAGGGGGGTTTTTAAAATTCTAATTCCTTAAATACATGAAACAAAATTATTTAAGAAACAAGTAGTTTTCATAAGGAAGGTTATGTGGTAGAATAAATGCAGAGAGACAAGAGGATACACGGAGCGAGAACAGCATGTTGAATGACGGGAACATCTGGAGCGCAGAGCGTGGTAATTTTTGGGACCACCATTTGCATTTTAATTGGTTGAATGAGAAAACAGCAGCTATTTGTATATATCTTTTCCCAGCCTGGCTTAAAGTGCGCGCTTATGATTTAATCCTGAAAGCTCCAAGCTTTCAAGGCACCGCAATGTCCACTTTCCTAGGCTGGAGACATTAACGTGTAAAGGCAACACAGAGGCCTGATGGGGCCAATGGCTGCCAAAAAAGCCTGCGGAGCCCCAGGGGAATCTTTGTTGCTACTGTAGTCATGACAGCTCTGTGGACTGAGGAGGCCAGAATAGACAGGGTGTTTGCAAAGGTCTGGCTCCCTTCCTCAACGTCAGATTACATTTTTCTTCTCTTATCAGTGCTTTAAAGGCTTATTCGTTGGAAAGCGTCTGTCCCGGGAGAATATGATGTAATTGTGACTCACTCAAGAGATTCTTTAAAGTGGGGGAGTGTTCCTTAAAATAGAAGGGGATTTTTCACTTTGAAGGCGAAAAGTTTTCTCTGCTTACTCTGAGTCACAGGGTGACTAGATTCCTGTCCCTCATCCCATCCTGCATCCTTAGTCACATTGTGGAAACACTTGGAAAGCGTGGTGGTTCAAATGAGAAATGCCCTCCCCACCACGGGCTCACATATATGAACACTTGGTTCCCAGTTGTCTGGCGGTACGTGTGAGGAGGTTATATAACCCTTAGGAGGTGAGCCTTACTGGACGGAGGACATCCTTATGGACAGGCTTTGAGGTTATATAGACAGGCCCACTTCCTGTTCTCTGGGTCTGCTCTCTGTGTGTGGATGAAACATGATGTTGTTTCTGCTTCCTGACTTCCATGCCTGGCTTCCAGCTCCTGCTACCAAGTTTTCTCCAGCATGATGGACAGCAATCCCTCGGGAATTGTATATTAAACAAACCTCTTTCTCCTCTAAACTGATTTTGGTCATAGCAGTGGATCTATCTCCTTATTCAAAATGCTTTGTCCTGTGCATTTCATTGAAGGTTGCTGTCTTAGTTAGGGTTTCTATTACTGTGAAAAGACACCGTGACCACGGCAACACTTACAAAAGAACACATTACCTTTTAAAGGGCTATTTATTTGCCATGCATACAGTGTTCACTCTGCCTGCATGTGTGCCTGCACACCAGAAGAGGGCACCAGATGTCATTACAGATGGTTGTGAGCCACCATGTGGTTGGTGGGAATTGAACTCAGGCCGCCTGGAAGAGCAGCCAGTGTTTTTAACTTCTTGAGCCATCTCTCCAGCCCCCAAAGGGAAGCATTTAATTGAGATGGCTCTCTTACAATTTCAGAGGTTCAGCCCATTATCATTATGGCAGGGAGCATGGTGGCCTGCAAGCAGATGTGATGCAGGAGGAGTAGCTGGGCGTCCTACATCTTGCAGGCAGCAGGAAGGCGACTGAGACACTGAGAGGTATCCTGAGCCTATGGCTTAGCAGAGTATGGCCAGATTGGAAGATATATATATATATATATATATATATATATATATATATATATAGAGAGAGAGAGAGAGAGAGAGAGAGAGAGAGAGAGAGTAGGCGGAGTCAAGGAGTTGCCATATAGCTGCGGAAGGAGAAAGACGCCAGAAAACCTTACCAGTAGGTCACAGCCTCGTGGTAGTACATAGATGAATAGAAATGGGTTAATTTAAGATATAAGAGTTACCCAGAAATATCCCTAAGCTATTGGTCAAGCAGTGTTGTGATTAATATAGTTTCTATGCAATAATTTGGGTCTGGGTGACCGGGAAATGAAAGGTCAGTCTCCGCTTACAATGAACCTTTAATTAATTAGTTAATAAGTTACCTTTCTATAATTTACCTTAGACGCCTCCTGTTTAAAAGGCAGATAAAGCTGTGTGGGGAGTCAAGAGAAAAACAGTGTGTTTGGGATGCTACTTAGAGACATACAATACAAGTACAGTGGTGACTATTTTAGTTGGAGCTTCTATTGCTGTGAGAAAAAAAACCAATGTGATCAAAAGCAACTTGGGGAGGAAAGGGTTTGTTTGATTTATTATAGGTCCAGTCCACTGCTGGAAGCCAAGGCAGGAACTCAAGAAAGGAATCTGGAGGCCGTAACTGAAGCAGAGCCATGGAGCGATGCTGCTTACTGGCATTCTCCCTATGGCTTGCTCAGCATGGCTTATTAAGCCTGATTTGATGCAGCCCACAGGACCAGGGGTGGCAGCACTCAGAGCGAGCTGAACCCTCCCACATCAGTTATCCATCAAGAAAATGCCCTTCCGGCTTGCCCACAGACTGGTCTGCTGGGGGCATTTTCTGAATTGAGGTTTTCTGTTCCCCAATGACTGGAATTTGGGTTCAGTCGACAAAACCAGCCAACACAGTGACTCTGTTGGTTTTGAGGTACTGTTAAGGACAAAACATTCTGGAGCATTATACTAGAGCTCTCATGGCTTAGACTGGTCATCCTAGAGGCAATGTTACAGTTCATTCAAAAATGCACCGCCGAGCATGGTGGCATGTAACTGTAACCTCGGCACATGGTAGGTTACACCAGGAGATGGATATGAGCCTGGGTTGCAAGGTAAGACCTTGTCTCCAAAAGTCAAAGGCTGAGGATACGGCTCAGTGGTGGGGAGCTTGCATGCACACACAAAGCCCTGCTTTGTACAGGTACAAAGTTCCATCCCTGTCTCCATTTTTCTTCATCTCTTTACAGTTATAGTTTGTTCTTGGGACACCTTCAAACTCAGAGCCGGTGTTCCTTCCTTGAGTTTCATGTTCCCAAAGACTATTTGTGTATCACTCTGTGGTGGTATTGTCATTCAATATTTAAGTCAGTGCTTCCAAAACCAGAGCAAATTCTATTTAAATATATATCTATATATCTATATATATATCACTAGTTTGAAGGTTTGAAAGAAAAATATAAATTTTATTTTATTTAACAATGTATTTTATGTTTCTTTTATGTGTATGTGTTCATGTAAGTACCTACAAGCATAGTCACGCCATTGTATGCATGTGAAAGTCAGAGGACAACTTGAAGAAGTGGATCTCAGGTTACCAAGCTTGGTGACAAGTACCTTTATCCCCCGAGGCCTCTTTCCAGTCTGAGAAAATTAGTTTTTAGATAAATTAATGTACTGGATCTCCTCTTCTTCTACAATTGCCTTTAAATAATCTCATTGATTTTGCTGTATAATTTCAGAGCATTATAGAATAATTGATATAGTTTGGAACATTATTTGAACACTAACACCCATTCAGATAGTTATTTTGAATTATTACTACACTTCATCATAAATTAAGATACTGAAAGGAAATTATATAAACACCAAAGACAAGCTGAGACAGTTCCTTTAAATTATCTCTCTGTAATTAATCATAAATTAAAACACAGATATAAATAAGAGCTCCTGCTTACATGCAGAACGTTATTGAGTTTGATGGTCAGGAAACCATTGCAGGTCAGGTTGATCTGCAGAATACATCTCAGCAATGGTGAAGGTCACACAGTCTGAGCATGTAGTGTGTGTTTACCAAGTTAGTGTTTAGAAACATTTATACACAGATATTCCCAGGACAGCATGATTAGAGATAGTCATATATAACCTGTGCAGGCATTAGATACGCAATGCAGCGAGAAACTGAAAAAAAAAAAAAACAGCTCCTGTGCCCTTTTCTGACGGCTTGTTTCTCTTTGCCACACAAAGGATACACGACTGATTCAAAGCTCCGAACAGCTCAGTAACATGGTTACACAACACCATGACAAGCTCTATCTAAGCTTGTTTAAGAATATTCCTCAGGGAAGGCTTCAAAGAGTGGCACATGGTGACAGTGGAAAGAAAGCTGCTTTGTGGGTAGCTGGCGATCCTTACAGATTCCAAGCATGTCGCACAGTCCGGCATCTACTGTGGTTAACAGCCGTTTCTAAAGCAAGTGCTTAAAGCTTGTGCAAGAATTAAGCAATCTTTTGTGCAAGCCCTGTTTAATCTTAACCTACATAGGACAAATTGATGCTAAGCAAACAGAAGCATTGTAAAAATCTAAAATCATCGCCCTCTGCGATTAAGAATATACGACTTCCTTTTATCAAAATATGAACATTGCATGCATACGTCCCCCATACATCCCTCATACATCCCCCATACACCCTCAATACATCCTGCCATTTATCTCCTCCCACATTCCCATACATCCCCCATACATCTCTCATACACCCCCATACACCCACCATACATTCCCCCCTCCCCGTGTGCATGTGCACACCTTCCTCCTCCTGTGTGTATGTATGTCTCTCCTTCTTCCCTTCCCTAATGTGTGGTTGCATACACATATCCTCTGCCTCGTGTGTGCACACATGTCTTGTCCCTTCCCCATGTGTGTATGTGTGTTTGCTTTCTTCTGACACTGTTCTTGATTTCCCTTTTATCTCTTTGCCAATATTGAAATTATTATATGCCAATAGAGACAAGTAAATTGGAGCTGTAAGGACATGACCTGAAGTCTACAGCAAAAAAATTCACAAATTTGAATTTTCCTTCTGTTTGTACAGGCTATGGCAGGAAATTAAATGTTAACTTTCCCAATTCATTTTTTAGTCAGTGGTATTTTTATATATAGCCGTAGTAATGGTTACATGTGCTTATGCAGAGTAACATTGAAAAAAATAAAATAAAATCCCCAATACAATCTTACTTACTGGTGTTCCCTAAGGGCTATTTAGACTCAGCTTACTAGGTGAACAAACAAACAGCGTATTTCTTTGAAGCATATAGTAATTTATGAATAAATAAATCGAACAAGAAGTGCATGTACAAGAAACTTTTAGAACTGCAATATTTGAGGTCTATAAAGAATTGTTAGCCGTGCCGGGGATGGTAAAATGGCTCAGTGGGTAGCCATAGGTGGGACACCCATTAAGATCACTCAGGTACGCTGTCTCTCATTAGTGTTTCCTTAGATTTAGTGCCCACTGACGAGTTCTTGCTTGAAGGTAGCTGTCCGTCTGTGCCCCTATCTATATTACATATCTAATTTGCTGCATCTTATACATAAACATTATGTTTTGCATAGCAATAAACCCTGGGAATAAATTTTTATCAGTTCATAAGGATTGCTTTTATTTGCGATAAGATCTAGCTTTATATCCTGGTTAGTTTTCATCGCCAACTGAACACAACATGCCTGGGAAGAGGGCATTCCAATTGAAGGCTTGCCACTGTCCAGTGTCTCTGAGAGATTATCTTGATTGCTAATTGATGTGGGGGGGGCATGGACAGCACCATCCATAAGCAGGTGGGACTGGGATGTGTCAGAAAGTTCGCTGAGCTTGAGCCAATGAAAAAGTTAGCAAATAGTGTTCCTCCATGGGTTCTGTCTCAAGTTCCTCCCATGACTTCCCTCAGTGATGTGAGGTAAATCCTTGAGGAGAAAGGATCCATTTGTGTCTGTCCTCTCCGTATTCAATGGCCCCTGGCTGACCCAAAGCTCTTTGGCAGACACCCATGTCAGCATGTAGATTGACCTTAAATTGGTATTCAACACACAGTCGTAGAGTATACTCTGAAAAAAACACAGAGGTTCAGTCTTTCTACTTTTGGTGGTGAGTAAATGGCCCCAGAAGGCTTGGAATGCACCCAAGGCCACTCTGCTTCTAGTAATCCTGTCCTGCATCCTGGGTCATATGGTAGAATCTAAGTTCAGTACAAGTGAACTGTGGTGGTCTCCAATTAAGGTTTCAAGGCAAGGTGGGGCAAGGAGAAGCTACTTTTACGTCTCCATTGGTATTCATAAGTTATTGTAATGCCGTTCAGGATTACAGAAAGTTTTCTCAAACCTTCAAATTTTCTGTGGCAATCCTTTGGAGTTTTGATTACAGCATCTAGAAACAGAACCCAGAACTTCGCCCTACTCCTTTGATAAACACATAAATGAACAATGCAGTTCTAAGGTTGATTCCCAGCTCCAGGCTTGGTCCAGGTCTGGATTACTTCCTTTTCCAGACTTATGTAAACATGGGCACTGGCACAGTGAGCGCAGAAATGACAGGTGGAACATCACCTATCTCCCTGTCCCATGAACCGCATTTACTCTGCCATCAATGAAGAGCAATACAGGTCAGGTCTTAACAGCAGCAGGGTGGGCTTATCAAATTCTTCAGGTTTATCCTAGTTTAGAATTGCCATAACTGACATTGACAAAAACCGTGGAAATTGCCTCCCTTTAAGAATAATTATTCTGGGGCCTCGTAGTGCTTTGAATGATAAAGTTCCCCATACGTTCAGACTTTTGAACACTTGGTTCCCAATTGATGGCACTGTGTGGGGGAGACTTAGGAGGGCAGACCTCGCTGGAGGGAATATGCCACTGACAGGAGGGACTTTAAGAGTTAAAAGCCTTGTGTCACTTTCAGCTTGTTCTCTTAGCTTCACTGGAGAGGCGAGTCCTCAGATTCCAGGTCCTGCCATTCCTGCTGCTTGTCGCTATGCTCCCTGCCATGATGGGCTCTTACCCCTCTGTAAGTGTAAGCCAAAATAAACTCTTTCTTCCTTAAGTTGCATTGGCCATGACATTTTAACACCACATCAGAAAAGGAACTAATATAGGCCAGAATGGCAGAGATTGTACAAGGCCACAATACATCGGGCAGGTTGGAGGACAATGAGAGCCTGGAACAAGGACTTACTACTGTACACCACCTAGAAGCTGCTGTGGTGGTTTGAATGCTGAGGGAGTAACACTAGGAGGTGTGGCCTTGTTGGAGTAGGTGTGGCCTTATTGGAGGAAGTGTGTCAGTGTAGGGGTGGGCTCTGAGGTCTCTTTTGCTCAAGCTTCTCTCAGAGCGATACTCAGTCTACTTCCTGTTGCCTGCATATCAGCATGGAAGAGCTACATCTCCAGGACCATGTCTGCCAGCATGCTGCCATGTTCCATGCCACGATGATAATGGACTAAACCGCTGAAACTGTAAGCCACCCCCTCAAGTTTTTCTTTATGAGAGTTGCTATGGTCATGAGGTCTCTTCACAGCAATAGGGACCCTAACTAAGACAGTGGGCTTGGAGGTTTCAAGTGCCCAAGTCAGATTTAGTGATTCTCTTCCTGCTGTCTGCTAAACCAGATGTAGAAGTCTCAGCTACCTCTCCAGTGCCATGTCTGCCTGTGTGCCACCATGCTTCCCGTCATGATGATAATGGACTAAATCTCTGAAACATAAGCAAGCCAGTCCCAATTAAATTTTTTTGTAAGTGCTGCCATGGTCATGTGTGTCTTCACAGCAATAGAATACTGACTAAGACAGCTGCCCACATGGAAATGTGTGATGTCTCCAAGAGAGAACAGTGTAGAAAGGGAGACCCAAAGGCTCTCGCAGTCTCTGCGATACTTACACTGCTTCTTCAGCCTGTGGGAACTGAGTACTGAGCTCACGGAGCTGTGGTGGATCCTCCTTGAGCTGCAGGATGAGTTCCTTCTGCAGCAGCCAGTCTCCAAACTGACCCTGCCCTCTTCCAATCAACTGAAGGCTCCACAGCCCAATCCAGGCCTTCCACTTGTCCAAGGGCAAGCAGGTGTTTGTCTGGAATAATAGGGCAAGAGCTGTCTTTTGTGTTCTGAATTGCATATCTCACTTCTCTCTTTTCTACTGGTGAGCTGGGGCACATTCTTTCAAGTTCCTCAGCAGCCACAGACTTTAAGTCCCATGTGCTGGCTAGTTCGTTTCTCAGTTTGATACAAGATGGAGTTTCTGATATGAAGGAGCCTTAGTTGAGAAAATACCTCTAGCAGATCAGGCTGTGGGCAAGCCTGTAGCACACTTCCTTAATTAGTGACTGGTGTGGAGGAGGTCACTCCTGGGCTGGTGGTCCTGGGTTCTATAAGTAAGCAGGCTGAGCAAGCCATGACAGCAAGTCAGTAAGCAGCGCCTTCTGTGGACTCCATCAGCTCCTGCCTCCAGGTTCCTGCCCTGTTTGAGTTCTTGTCCTGACTTCCTCCAGTGATGAACAGTGATATGGAGGTACAAACCAAATAAACCCTTTCCTCCCCAGCTTGTTTTTGGTGACAGTGTTTCATTGCAGCAATAGTGACCCTGACTAACACCCCATGGCAGTTCCAGGGCCTCACCTCAGCAACCGCAGCACCTGGTCCTTGCGAGGGCTTTCCCCAGCCCAGGGGCTATTTCCACATCCTAGGTTTTCTTTATGCATTTTTATAAATTCCTTTAGGATTTTGGCCCATAGTCCCTGAGTTTGAGTCTGTTGGACATGTTTATTATCTCTCTGGGTGTGACATGTTACGACTCTCTGTCCCGTTTGTCTGTTGCCTTTTGACATATGTTTCTCTTATTTCCTGTTTAGATAAATCTGCTCTTAGGTACTCAGATTCACCCAGCTTCTCTTTTTATTGCATTTATATATGTAGTCATTGAAAATGTCCAATACACCCAAGCTAAGGAGGAATTTGCTTTGCGTGGCTACTCTCTCTGACCCATTTAGCATCTGTGCTTGTGTGTGGTTTGAAGAATTAATCTATCTCATCCTTTTGCTTTCCCCAGAGGCCCTCCTTTACTTCAGTGCCACTGGGGAAAAGAGCCACTTTCCTCGTGCTGTGGGCTCTACGTGAAGCTGGGTGTATTTCTGTACTTCATCCCAAGGGTATGCCTATTTATCCACACTCCAGGATTGTTCTAATTATTGGGGATTTCTCAAATGCCCAATGACTGGTAGAATAGTCCCTTATATTTTTCTTTCTCAGTATTTTCTGGCTGTACTCAAAAATATTATTAGTGTGTGTTTATGATGTATGTATGTGTGTGTCTATGTCAGGGTGCATACATGCTATACTTTCCACCTTTACATGGGCTCTGGGATTTAACTCAGGTCACCAGGTTTGCAGGTTTACATGGAGAGGGCCTTATCCTTTGAGTCATCTTGCTGGTCCCTTAAAAATTAACTATTAGGCAGAATTTTTCTAGATAGCCCAGATCGATATCAAATTCTTTAGTACTCAGATCCTGAGTACTAAAATTATGACCTGTGCATTCCTAAATGACTTTTTAAATCTTGTTATGAACTTCAGCATCGTCTCAGTTGCCTTTGTAAAACAGCCTGCTGATGCTTTATTATTAGAACTGGCATGCTGATGGTCATGAACTATCCCAGCTAAGAGCCAGCACTTCCTTTCTTCTGCTCAGGATCCTTTGGGACAGACCATTCAGTTCAAGTGAACCACTTGGTACATTCTGTTGTTTGTGGTGGAATTCCTTAATTTAGAATAAACAGAATAAGCCAGACATTTATGGCTGTGGGAAAGGGGGCACAACACTTTCTCAATAACTTTTATGTGCTACAAACTGTTCAAAGTGTTGTTTAATTCTGAAAACAATCATGAGGTTTCTTATAGTGATTTCTTCCGTTTTTAGGTGAGACTATCCCTTCAAAAATCATACACCCAAGGGCTGGAGAGATGGCTCAGTGATTAAGAGCACTAACTACTCTTCCAGAGGACCCAGGTTCAATTCCCAGCACCCACGTGGCATCTCACAACTGCCTGTAACTCCAAGATCTGACACTCTTACACAGACATACATGCAGGAAAAACACCAATGTACATAAAATAAAAATAAATAAATTATTAAAATTAAATTAAAAAAACCATACACTGAGGAAATGAGGAAGGGGAGAAGAGAGAGAGGGAGAAAGAGAGAGACCACATTTTAATACTGTGGTTGTCAAGTGTCAGAGTTGATTTTATCTCTTTCTATCTGTCTTAGACATGAATATTTTTATAATACTTTATTTTTTGAGGCAGCATCTCATGCAGTCTTGGGTAGTCTGAAGCCCGATTTGTAGCTGAGGATGACCTTGAACTTTTGATCCTCCCTCTGTCACCCCGGCAGCTGGGATTACAGGTATGCACCCTCAGGCCCAGTTTATAAACATATAAAGAACCGGAGGACCTTGCGCATTTTAGGCAAGCCTTCTCTCAGTGGAGTCTGCATTCCTGCAAAGAACTCTTTGAGGTGCCTTGCGCTCTTGGACCACGGTGGTGGGAGCTTCCCTTTGTTCTTTGACTCAGTGTCTCTCCATATAGCTGATGGGCTAAAACAGGCCTCATGGAACTTCAGTAAATCTAAATATCTGCACTTGAGGCCAGTTTGCTCCCAAGGTTGAAGCCTACTGGTCGCAGTCCTTAGGGTGCCTTCAGTGTAAACATTGGATAACTCTCTTATTTCCCATTCTGAAACGTTTAGCCATGCAAATTCTACTACTGAAGGGCAAATCCTCCTTCACACAGTGATTGCATCTTCTGTAAGCCATTCTCTCTGCTTAAATCCTCAACATCTTCATCTGTGAAATAACTGTAATTTTGTTTAGAGTTAAAATTTTATTCATGTCCTTTTAGAACCGTTTCAGCCTCACAAAAAAATTAATACCACTGAAAGTGATCTACAGCGTCAACCCAATTCCAAGCAAATTCCCAAGGTCATCCCTTCTCAGAACTGGAAATAACAATCCAAGAACCCACACGGGGACCTAAGAGATGAGGGAGAGCTAAAGCAACTCCCCATGAGAGCTTCCTAGGACCTGAGGGCAGATTATCCCACAGAGGTAGTTGACTCCAAGACAGCCTAGTACTTTTGGAAAGACAGCTCTGTGGACTGTCTTTTCCCGATTTGTTTGTTTGCCTGTTGCTGCGATAAATCACCCCTGACAAGAGAAGCTTAGGGGAGAAAAGGCTTACTGTAGCTCAGAGCTACACTGGTCACACTGAACCCACCGTCAGCAAACAGAACGGGATAAATACGTGCTGCTGCTCAGTTTCTGTCTCCGTTTCTGTGTTCTAAAGCCCCAGCCAGGGAAATGAGGGCACCACCTCAATGAGCATCTCCTCCCACCTTAATTAACACAATCAAGATACTCCCTCAGGGACAAGGTCAAAGGCCTATCTTCCAAGTGACTTTAGGTCCTGTCAGGTTGATAATACTAACTGCCACACAGACGAACATAAAGGAATAGAAGACCCAGAAATAAGCCAGCACAGATGTGACCACTTGTTTCTTGGCAAAGCTATCAAAAACACACACTGGGAAGACGATAGGCTATTCAAGGGATTGTGCTAACAAAACTGGGTATCCACCGTAGAGGTCCATGAGAGTACTGGATTTGGCTTGCCAGTGTGGGGAGGCACCGAAGCTTCTGGGGTGAAAACGCAGTGCTAGCTGGAGTGATGTTCATCAGAGCGAGAAGTCAGCAGGAAGAGCAGGTCCACCCTTCATCCCTGCAGACCTCCAACCGTCTGCAGAGCTCGAGAGCAGATTCAAGTGACGAAGAGCAGGCGTGGTTTGGAGTATCCCTCTCTGAAGATGGGCTTCCTAGTTTGAATTTGTTGCTGCTGAATATCTAGGACTAACCATACTGTCTGTGATTGTGCTTTCGTGAAGGGCTGGTCTTTTGGAGCCAGTCAAAACTGGCTCAAAATGATATGCCTCCTTTCAAGCCTCTGTGTGAAAAACCACAGGTCTTATGACAGCGTCGTATTCAAATGAAGCTTAACAATAGACCAGTGGAGGAGCAGAGGGGATTTCGAAAGGCATACATTTGTTGGCCACAAGTGGTGCCTGTGCAAGTCAGTGGAGAAGGGACACCACTTACAGAAGGGATTAGAGGAATTAGACTCGAGTGCAAGCTGAAAAAGGTTTAAAAGAAAAGAAACTACTTTGATTTGTGCCTTGCTTACATCATATACAAATAGCAGAAGTGACTCATGAACCTAAGCTGTAAAACTATAAAACTTGTAGATGATAGTAAAGGAAAAAAAAAAAAAACTTGGGGTCTTAAGCTAGACAAATATTGCTTAGATTTATGCTACCAAGGGCAAAACTGACAAGAGAAGATTGATAAGATGGATTTCATGAAATTTAAAGACTTCTGCTCTTCAAAGTAATTGTTAGGATAACAAAAATACAAGCAAGCTGTAGACTGGGGAAAACAATATTTGTTTAATGACTTGTAACCAGTATGCAGACAGAATTTTAGTATTCAAAACAAAAAAAAGAGCTCAATTAAAATGGGCAAAAGATTTAAGTGGGTCCTTCACTCAGGAAGACATACAGATGGCAAATAAGCTTGTGTAATGTGTAAATATTATCAGTCACTAGAGAAATAGAAAATGCAAAAATATAAATATATTTCATGAAAAATAAAATATAAATATAAACAACAATAATATAAATTATAACACAGTAAAGACAGAAATGAAATTGCAACATGTGACTACACACCAGTTAACACGTGACTACACACCAGTTAACATGTGACTACACACCAGTTAATATGTGATACACACCAATTAATGTGTGACTACACACCGGTTAACATGTGACTACACACTAGTTAACATGTGGCTACACATCAGTTAACATGAAGGGCTCAGACTAGAAATCATGAACACTCAAAGTCTTGCTCAACACATGGAGCAGTTAGAGTTGGCATGTGCGGCTGGCAGAATTAAAGAATGGTATGAATACTCTAGAAACTGACTGACATCAAAAAACATTTAGGCAGCCAGGCAGTAGTGGCACACACCTTTATTTCCAGTACTTAAAGGTAGAGGCAGGTGGATCTCTGTGAGTTCAAAGTCAGCCTGGCCTACAGAGCGAGTTCTAGGATATCCAAGGCCACATAGAGAGACCCTGTTTTGAAAAACAGAACAGAACAAAACAAAAAGTGTTTAGGCATTTATCTGACTGTAGTCTAGACATTTTGCTGCAAGGATTTATTTTTAAAGGAAGGGAAAGAGATGACCAGACACCCACTTGTGCCTCACTGTTTCTATTGGCTTTTTGTAGGAACACCAAACTGGAAATGACTCAAATGTCTCCTTCATAAACAACAGGATGGACAGACATTGGTTTATCCATAAAATGAATATTACTTGGCTGAAAAAGGAATGGCCCATCAATGCACTTTACTTGCATTGATGATCACACTGAGCAGCAGAGATTAGGCCAACAAAACACCTATTGTATGATCCAGTTTTGTTAAAAGTCACAGAAAATCCAAGCTAATGTTAGTAGCAGAATTTGCCCGGGTGATATAAACATCAAGGATCATGAAAGGGCACACAGAGGCCATTGAGGATGCTTGTTATCTTGATGGTTATGATGGCTTATGGGTGTATAGAGAATGTATCAAATGGTGCCATTCAAATATATAGACAGCTTGAACCACGCTTCAAAAAAAAAACTGTGCAAAAATAATTTTGGTATCACAGTGCCAAAGCCCAAATGGAGTATTCAAATGGGAAACAAAAGATTGTACTTAAGCAGATCTACCTTTAGTGGGATAAGAATAAAAATGAATGCTCCAAACCCATATTTAATTAGTCATATTAATATGCTTATGTATTACTATACTTGATATTAGCTTTGAAGAACCAGAGTAGCTTGGCAGGAAGAGTAAATTGGAATGAACCTTCCCTTATTTTCTGTTAGATCTTCGCAGTGTTGCTCTACTGGTGACATGGATGATTCATTGCTTTATAATCTGAAGCTTCCGGTTTGAGACAAGGACACCAGCTGTTTCTCTGGCCACCGCTTGCATTTGAAAAAAAAGCTCTGGATATACTCGTGAATGATGTGGTCACGATAATATGTCAATCATTTTCTGACGCAATTTAATGGCTTCATGAAAGCAATTCTTTACAAACTACAAACATATTGACAGGTTGTGTGTAGATCAAATTATTTCAACAGCCCACTCTCACACACAGTCAAAACGCTGATGAAAACCAGTATTCCCTTGTAGTTAGTTGTGTGATTTGATGGTCCTAAAGAAGGGGGCAGATAAGTTTTCCAACACAAAATCCACCAGGATCTAGGAATTTCACCATTTTTAATGTTAGTAGCTCAAGACCATTGCAATAAATTATGCAAGCTGATCTCTAGGAAGGGAGCTTATCTCAAAACGCAGACCAGAGACAGAGTAAAGGCTATGACTTTGCCTCCACATTAGAATCAACTGAGAATTGAGAAAATATCATTTAGGGTCCTTAGAGATGGCTTAGCAGTTAAGGGAATGTATTGATGTTATAGAGAGTCCAATTCCAGGTCCCAGAATCCATTTCAGGCAACTTGACTTCACAGGCACTTGCATTCATGTACACACATGCACACGTACACACACGCACACACGCACACACACACACACATATTCTCTCTCACACACACACATACACATGTACACACACACATACACACCCACACTGAATACTAATAAATATATATTTTTTTAAAGACTGAGAATGCTTACTGCTCAGATCAGTTCCTACAGCGTCAAACACTTTTTGTGCATTTGCCGATCATTTGGATCATTTGATTTCTGTTCTTTAACCTTGTACTATGGCACAAAACCTAGAGATATCTTTGTATGCTGGAAAAGCTGTATTCCCAGGTAAATCTTGCTTGAATATGTGTGTAAGCTCTTATATACGCATCTCAGTTCTGTTCTTCACATTGGAGTGAGCTTATTTGTATCTGCCTTCACCGCAAATCCTGCTTGGTAGCTTTATTTCTTTGTGGTGTTATTGGTGTGGCTGCCAGGATCCCACCTCACGGAATGAGTTAATTAGGTCCCCATTGCTCTGGTTTTCTATTTTCTTCTTATTTGTTTTGAGGGGGGAAGTTTGTGGGCAAGGGCGTTCCTTTTTTATCTGGGCTAGGGTTTTCTGGGTAGAAGTCTTGATTTCTAACTTAGTCTCTGTGTAGCTTCGCTCTCGTTTTCTGTTTGTAGAGTTGTTTCGTCAGGTCTGCATCCCTGAGAACCCATGCTCGCCTTGTCTGGGTCACTGGCTGCTGTGCACTTGCTCACGGGATTCCTTCAGTCTCTGTTTTGCTTATGTGAGGTCAGCAGTTATGTTCCTCGTCATTCTGGAGGTCAGTCGTCTAGTCTTTCCTGTTATTTGCTCGTCTAGGTAAAGGCTCTTCAGCTTTTTTGATTCTTTCAAGCAACTGGCTTTGGTTTCATTCACTTCCTCCATTGTGTCTCTGCTCTCCATTTTACTTCTGCCTGTGCTAATCTTACTTTCTTTACTTGTATTTTTTTATACAGAATTTGTTTTTTCTTATATTGGAGACTACTATTATTTTATTATCTGGGGACATCTACATAGATCATGTGATTTATCTTAATAGATATATTAGTATAAACTCATTAATAAATTTCCTAATATTAAATTCTTTCTGAATTTCTAAAAAAATGTGATATGATTTTCTTTTCTTAAAAATATCAAATTTCCTATAGTGGGTGGTTAAGATTTTTGCCATTAGAAAATTAATTAATTTTATTTTTAAGAATTGCGAAGCTATAAAAAAGAAATACGGAACATTTTTGATTAAAAGTTAAAGACCTGAAGAAAATCTCAGAGTATTTTATTCACAGTGGTGCTCACTCTGAAAGTTAAAGAGGAGTAGGAAAAGCACGTGGCAATCACAGCAAGCAAAAGACTAGCTTCTTATCCTGTAGGAGTTCTTTTAAAGTTTAAGGTGAAAAGGATTTCATCATATGAACAGGGTAATCTAGAACAGGAAATGAAAATAATACCTACTTGTAATGGCGTCACTAGTTCACAGACGTTTCAATTGAGACACTGTGTTCACGAACGGAGTTCTTTTTTTTTTTTTCTTTTAGTTCATAAATGGCGTGACTCACTCAGACACTGGCGAGGGCACAGTTGGAGAGAGAAACTGTCAAGTTCTTGGTGTTAAGTGTGGGTGGCATAAATTTTGGGAAAGCGACATCGCTGTTCCAGGTAAAATTCCTTTCACAGAGTGAGTCAAGGAGGACGAAGAAAATCCCCCCAAGGAGAAAATTATTAACGGACAGAGAAGTTGAACTGGGTGGCAGTTTCAAAACCAAGAAAGCATTAACCATGTACACATCTAATATTAGCACCCTAGTAAGAGTCGATGCTTTCCAGCTCTCACGACCATCACAGAGGAGGAGCTTTAGTCCCATGAGAGGGTACAGTTGCGCGTCTGGTTTCCGGAGGGGTCCCAAGGTTCCTCTGCGTCAGTGTTCAGGTTTCTTGCATTTTTAACAGGACACAGGGAAGCCGCAGCGGAGGGGTTGAGTCACTAAATGCAAGGGTAAGAGCAGCGAGCACACTCCACAGAGTGAGTGGGCAGAGCAGGTTTAGCTCAAGTACCCCAGTTCCTTTCTGGGGTTCTTTCTGGGTCTGCAGCAGATTCCAACGCATGGAATGGGGGTGGATCGGTACCCTATCCACGGGAGGGCTGTTGCGTAACTCTGGACCATCTGTGTGTAAATAGGTCATACATTCCATAATTTCAGGCATATAAACATTCCGATCCTCCATATGCTTCAAGGCTGGATTAGTTTTCACAGTGCTGGTGTCCCACATGGTGTAAGTTGGGCTCTTTAGTCTCTCCTTTGCCAGGATGTGTCCCACCCCAAGCTGAGGGTAGTGCAGGTGTTATTGTTCAAGGAAGGAGATGAATTGGTTTCTTTCCCAAGAACAGTTTCCCAGGTCTCCCAGCTATCTCTACGCTTGCCTTCCTCACTATGCTAAGTAAAAAGACAATGTATGAATTGTATGAATTCATAAATGTGTGAATTTTATTTAGAGTGTAAATTTGTCTAAAGTGCAAGGAGCAAGTAAAAGCCAGAATAGGAAGAGGAGCAGATGTCTTTGGCAAATAGACTAAAGCCAGAGGCAATTTTTATTTATTTTGGTTTTTACATAGTCATTTCATTCCTGTTTTCTATTTTTAAATTCACTAAATGATTGATTTTATTGTGCTTGGAATCAAGCCCATGGCCTCTGGCTTGTTGGATGGATGGGCTATCTCTGGGCTACACTCCCAGCCCAACTTCACTGCGATTGGAGCAGCTACACCTATTTCAAGACTATAAGCCATTTTCTTAAGTGTTTCATTTTTTTTTTTTTTTAGCTTCAGGTTACAAAAAAACTTGCTTAGAATAAAACAAGATCTCTGTGCTTTTTATATTGCCTGTATCGCTTCTCAGCTGTGTGTGTTCTGTTGCTTTGTTTGCTTGATCAGGAGTCTTAGCCTTCTTACCTCTCCTTATATTCTAAAATAAAACTTTTGGCATTATTTTTATGTTGCTATTTCTCTACTTTTCTTTGTCTTTAGGCAGAGCCTCATGCTGCCCAGACTGACCTCAATCACTGTGTAGCTGAGTCTGGCCTTCAACTCAGGATCCTTCTGAATCCACATGCAGCGTGCTGGGATGTGTGTTTTCTTATCTTTAGTATTTGATTCCTTTACCTTCCTTATCGATTTTTGTCCTATAGGTTTCCCCCCTGAACTTCTTGATTTGAACCTTTTCTTTTCTGTCTTAATTTCCTATTGCTATAGGTACCAGGACCACAGCGACTCACAGAAGAAAGAGTTAATTTGGGTCTTACAGTTTCAGAGGTGAGAGTCCACGGCACTCCTGGTGGGGACCATGACAGCAGGCAAACAAGCAGTCCACAAGCGCTCACAACCTGCTCCAGAAGCAGGAAATGAGAGAGTGAACTGGGAATAGATGGGCTCTTGAAATCTCAAAGCCTGCCCACAGTGACACACCTCCTCCAACAAGACCACAGTTCCTAATCCTTACCAAACAGTTCCACCAACCGGGGCCAATCATTCAAATATATGAGCCTATGGGAGCCATTCTCATTCAGACCAACACACTCTCTAACAATAAGTAGCAAATTTAACAGTTACTGTCGTTCTGATTAAACACCCACTCATATATTTAATTTCTGTCTCATGGCTGAATATACAAGTTTTTTGGAGGTATTTTAGAATGTCTGTGTAGAAGTCTAGAAATATCTAAAATTGCTTGCATATTTTTCTCGCAGGTCCTGGGCACTCACAAATAGTTTGTCCCCCTTTCACTTCCTACTTATCCTGTATCCTCCTAGCTGAAAGACAGCATGGTCAGGTTTAGAAGGTGCTTTTGCTTGGTGTTGGTGAGCCTGACTGGATGACTGTGTCTGAGCTGCTGGGAACAGGGCTGATGAGTCAGCCCTTCAGTCACCCTGCCCTTCTGGCTCAGCTGCTGCAGTGAGGCACAGCTGGAGTCTACGCAACACCTTCACTGCTGTGCTGAATAAAACATCTCTAGCTTCTGGCTGGGTGCTTTTAATCTGAAGCAGGTGTTCAAATACATTGTTTTGGTGGCGGGAAGGTGTGTCTACTCCCACTCCTGTTGCTGTGGTTGTGGTGTGACCTTGACTCTTCCAAAGTGCTCATCTAAAGAGTGGGGTCATATTTGTGAAGGGTCTTCCCATCAGAGGTGGGATTAAGTCTCTCAGAAAAGAGGCTTCCAGGGTTGGAGAAAGCAGTTAAGAGCTTACTCTTCTTCTAGAGGGCCCATTTCAGGTAGGTTACAGCCTTCTGTATCTTCAGTTCTAGAAGGTATTACAGCGCTGGCCTTACACGCACATATCCATATGCACATGCACATCTACATGTGATCATAGACTAATAAAAATAAAATCATCAAAAAGGAAGCTTTGTTCTGAGTTTGGTGGTACATGCCTGTAATCCCAGCATTTGGGAAGCTGGGACTGAGGGTGGTAGACCTTTAGGTCGAGGCTAGTTTGGATAACAATGTGAGGAACCAAACGAACAACAACAACAACAACAACAACAACAACAACACAAAAAAACCAGACTACACAGTAGACTATTTTTCTCTTCTCCCTTCCATGCTTCTGCCTTCAGGAGGATGCATCCTTGAGACACTGATTCAGAACCAGCCAATTATCCCTACCAAACGAGGAGACTCGCTGCGACCTTTATATTGGACTCTCCTGCTCCCAGAGTAGAAATAAATTTCTGTTCTTTATCAATATTCAGCCTCATTCTGATATAATAATACAAAGGACTTATAGATAATAATATTTTAATAAATTTTATTTTTTTATAACAGATCTTTCTCTGTTCCTCTAGTCAGCTCCCAGATCACGACACAGAGACCTTTTGGCAATTATGAAAGCTTGGCCAATAGCTTGGGCTTGTTTTTAGCTAGCTCTTATAACTGAAATTAACTCATACATTTTAATCTACTTTCTTTATGTGGCTTGATTACCTTTACTTGTAATGCCCATGTTGCCTGCTCTGTGTCTCCTGGCATCTCTGCCTTCTTCTTCCAGCAACCTGGGCCTGGAAATTCTGTCTTGCTATTGGCCATTCAGCTTTTTATGAAACCAATCAGAGTGATACATCTTCACAGTGTACAAAAAGATCGTCCCACAACAATTTTTTGGGGTGTGTGTGTGTGTGTACGCGTGCGCACATGTGTGTGCTTAGGAAGACAGGGCTGATCTCAAACTCACTATGACTGGCCTTGAACTTCTGATCCTCCTGCCTCTACTTCCTGAATACAGAATTACTGGCATGCACCATGATGCCTGGTTTTATATGGTGCTGGGCATTGAAGCCGGAGCCTTGTGCTAGGCGAGTACTGTACCAGCTGAGCTACATCCTCAACCCCTGGTCTCTGAAGAAATTTTAAAATGAAATTTCTTTAGAAAATGTTGCCATCGTAGTGACTGAATAGGGGAAAGTTTTCAGAGACATTCGTCATACCAATGCTTCCTGTCAGGACTTCTCTGCCAAGCTCAGTTCCCACATGGGGCTTCTAAGCTCTGGAACTCGTTGGCAGGGTTGGAATACAAACTGAACGAGATCCGTACTCTGGAAACTTGGGCCTTGGTGCGTGCGACAATGTTGGGAGACAGGGTCAGGAAGATTGTGACTGCATCATGTTGGGGTTGCACCCTCAGAGGTACTGTGCGGTTCTCTCAGGGCCTGCTTAGCGCCCTTGAAGCTGCCTTGCTTCTTGACTCACCATGTTAGGGTTTTGTGGTGTGGGAGGTCCTTCTGTCTGTGTGTTGCTTTTATTGGTTAATGAATAAGGAACTGCTTTGAGCCTATGGCAGAGAAGAAGAGAACTAGGCAGGAAACCTAGGCTGTATGCTGGGAGAAAGAAAAGCAGATTCAGAGAGATGCCATGTAGCCCAGCTGGAGACAGATGCAAGAACTTTAGCTAGTAAGCCACAGCCACATGGCCATACACAGATTAATAGAAATGGGTTAAATTAATATGTAAGAGTTAGCCAAAAAGAAGTTAGAGCTAATGGGCCAAGCAGTGATTTAATTAATACAGTTTCTGAGTTGTTATTTCGGTTCTGAGTGGCCAGGATGAACAAGCAGCCCCCTCCTCCAACAGTTTTGTATTCTGAGTATTAATTAAAAGTATTTGTTTTTGTTTCTCTCCTCCCTTTTTCTTTCCCTCTCCAAGAACCTTCCCTTCTCCATTGGAGATAGACAGGCACTCTGTCAACTACCACTGACGTCACGCCACTTTAATCATGGGTTTTTGTTTTTTTGTTTTATCTTGAAACAACACAGAGTTTTCTAAATTGCCCAGAAAGGGCCTGGAACTTCTGGCCTTCCTGCTGCAGACTCCTGAGCCACTATCTCGAACAAGAAATTTCTACCTTTAAATAATTTTAAATTTACAGAAAAATTAAAAGTTTGGTATGGAAGCCCTCATATGTTCTTCATTTAGATTCACCAGTTTTTTACAATCTTCCCATGTTTGCTCTATTGTCTATCATCTGTTTATCTAGCTACCTACCTACCTACTACCTATTGTTTTCCTGTTTTCTTTTTCCATCACTATTTGAGAATATGTTGTGAACACCATTCTTTTTCTAGCTCCCAAATTTTAATGGGTATTTCCTAAAAACTAAGATTCTTATTTATAGAGAAGTTACCAAAATCAGTAAGCTTAGCTTTGATATAGTAGCATTTGATTTGTAGATTTTATTCAAATTTCATCAGTTCATATATCATTTGTGTGTTCATATATGCTTCTGTGTGTACATGTGTGTGTGTGTGTGTGTGTGTGCATCTGGGAGGACCCTGTTCTATCCCTACAATTTTTTTTAATGTGAGCACTTAGACTTTGCTTAGTCTCATATGTCTGTCTAGAACACTCTTTCCCTTCTCTTCCTCTCTCTCTTTTTCTGAGACAGGGTCTCACTATGTAGCTCTGTCTGTTCTGGGACCTAGAATTCACTTATGTAGACCAGGCTGCCCTCAAACTCACAGAGGTCCACCTACCTCTGCTCCCAAGTGCTCGAATTAATAGTGTGCGCCACTATTGCCCAGCTCTCCCACGCCCCCCCCCCCAAATCCAGCTAACCCTTTTGTGAAATCAGTACCTGCTTTAACTTGACCTCCTAAGTCTGATTTTCCCTGTTGTACCGCACGGAAACCTCCAGCCTCGATAACTGCAGGGCTCTCTTCTCTGTTCAGAAAAACCACAGAAGGACTAAGAAGCATGCCTCGCTCAGCTTCTCATCACCTAGGAGTTTTTTCTGTGATTGTTAAATCAGTTGACAGCTTTATTGACTGAAGAGACATCTAGGTCTTCAGGGCAAAAATGAAGCACAATCTGGTGTGTCTGTGAGGAAGTGTTCAGGGAAAGTTAATTGAGGCAGAAAGAGCTACTCTAAATGTGTGTAGCACCATCCACGGCAGGAGTCCCAGACTGGATGAAAAAGGGGGGAAGTAGAAAGCCAGTTAGACTTCAAGATGCCCCCGTTTCTACTTCCTGGTTCCTACTTCCCCTTTCTTTACTTCTGTGGGCTAGCTTGTTCCTTCTACTGTTCTTTTCCATTCATGATGGATTTCATTCCTCTGAACTATGAGTCCAAAGAGATCCCTTGTTCAGGTGCTTGCTATTTAAGGGAAAATTCTCTGCTCAGTCAGGATGAAGTAAGTTTGGGGAAATGGTGAATGAACCCTGTCATCTACTGTGAGGGTAGCTGGCAGTATCTAACAAAATTAACTTAAAGAGTTAAAATGCTGTTCAGGCAGCTATTTCCTGTGGTAAAGAACCACCATATTTTCTGGGTGGTGGTGGTGGTGCTTGCTTTTAATCCCTGCACTTGGGAAGCAAAAATATGCAGATCTCTGTGAGTTCAAGGCCAACCTGGTCTGCAGAGTGAGTTCCAGGACCAGCAGGGCTACACAGAGAAACCCTGTCTTGGAAATAAGAAAAAAAATGGATTAATATATTACCACACAGTATCAGCAACAGTTTAAGTGTTTTCAACAAAACACAGCCCATGCACTGGAAAGAGTTGGTACTGCATCCTGTACTTTGCTGCTGCTCAAGAGTCAGAGGCAGGAAGATCACAACTGTGTGGTCAGCCTGGTCAACTTAGGAGATCTTGTCTTGAAAGAGAAGATTGTTTTTGAATGGCTGGAATGTAGCTTGGTGGATGAATGTCCGCTTTACATTCACAAGAGGAGAAAGAGAAATGCTTGCTATGATTTTATCCATATAATAAAGTGGAATAACCTAGTGTGTTGAGCTAAAGAAGCCAGATCAAGAGGATACAAACCTTATGATTCAAGTGTAGCAAATGACAAAGCAGACATCAGGAGGATGGCTGATCTACGGTATGGAGGCAGATTTGGTTAGGCAGGGGCGTAATGGAGCTTCGCTGGCTGGTACACACTTCCTGTATCTTGAAAAGAGGCCTGTCAGTTCTGTCTGTGTAGGAGTTTATCAGCATCTACAGGATTATATACTTGGTAATAAGCAATACGACTGTTATAAACAATGTGCAGCACCCCTGAGCTCTTGTCATGTTCGGGCTACATCTTATTGTATCATGGCTTCTACTATGTGTACGCAAGGCACCAACAGAAGTAAATCTATTGTAGAGATACCCAGTCATGAATTGGGTCCTGGAACCCTCTGGGTCGGTGAGCAAATGAAGAAATCACGGATGCACGAGACACGGAGAGTGAGCTTGGGATCAGGAGGGTTCTGCAACTGCTACCACGGCAACCTGAACCTTAGCAAGCACAGAACAAGAACAGGGGTTAACTCATCTTGGTTGCAGGTCTCTGTAGGCAAGCCATCTCAGGCTGTAACATCTGGAAGAAGAAAACTGCAGCTGCTAGATTTTGTGCACACTGCTTAGTCAAGCATAGATGTTAGCAATCATCCTGGGTCATGTGTACAATGGCTTTGCCAAATTGTCCCATTGATCTTAGGTCTTGGGGGTCCTTGAGGGCATGGCTGTGCCAATGTCAACACCACATTCACTCTGCCTTCTCTCCCTCGGGGCTTCCTTCGCTCCCTACATTACAGTGTTTTTAAAAGTAGATAACAACAGTAACCAGAAACTTGGAACGAGTCCTTAATGTTCATCTCTAGAGAAATAAATTGAAATTTGCTAAAGTCAAATGCAATGCATACCCCTAGATCTATAGGCATGGGTGTGATGCTTTTTTTTTAATGACAAGATATAAATTGTTGAAAATAGTATATAGAGTATTATTTTATAAAAAGTATGAAAATCTTGGTGGAAAATCATAGACATTTGTTTGGCAGATGGGAAAGAGTGAATGAATTCCAAATGAGCACAGCACAGAATGCAGACTATGTGTGTCTTCAGTGAGAGTGTGTTACTTCTACTTTTAAAAATGGCTAAAATGAATTCATTCACAAAAAAAGTCAAATGAGGTGAATCTTATTTTACTCCTACTTTGTTGCCATGACGTGGCTGCTTCTGTGATAAAATTCCTGAGGTCCCTTATACCCAGAAAGCAATCAGTTCTGTTGTGGACGCTAGCTGGTGTTGTCTCACAGGATGAAGCCTGCAGCCCTGCAGGAGCAAGAAGCAGAATGCTGGAAGTTCCTCAGCGGAGGGTGCAGTGTGGACACACACCGGATTCGTGCCATTCTTTCTTCAGGCTGAGAGAGTTGTGGGGCTTGATGCATTTTTTCACTTTTATTTTCTATATACGAACCTTTTGCCTTCATGTATGTCTGTGCACTACCTGTGTGTATGATGCCATTGGGGACCAGAATAGGGCATTAGATCTCCCTGGAATTGGAGTTACAGGTTGGAAGCCTCTATGGTGAAGCTGGGATTGAATACGTCCAGCTGCCAGTGCTCCTAACAGCTGGTCACCTTTCCAGACTCTGGCTTACCACGCTTTGAGAATGATTGTGCAGGCCCTGGCATGTAGTCTGTATCTGAACATATTTTTGTGTGTTTGAATTCCTGGCTAGCTCCAATGTCTTATGTGTACCTCCGCTGATATCCTGGCAGTTTTCGTTTAAGAAGCCTGGTCTTAGGAGTGTGATTGGGTTGGAAACAAAGGGATTCATCTAGCCACATCAGACAAATTTCCACCCTGAACTTGATATCTTTGCTCCTTTTGGTAGATATTGCGCATTCTCCATACAAAGCTTGCTTTCTCGAGCCCCCGGGCCCACCTTTCTGCACTGAGTAGTGGTGTTTTAGCAGCTAGGCCCCTGCAGTGTGTGTTTCTGGAAGAGGAGGCAGCAGCATCTGGGAAGCGGTTCTCTTTTCTTCTGTGCGTATTGAGTCCGCCTGATTGATATCAGATCAGAAACAGTGAGCGGCCTTTGAAATGGAGGCACTGACTGTAGGGGGAAAATGAAAAGATCTTTGGTTTTTGATCAAATGATGATAAATTTCAGCTCGGAAAAGGGGTGATTCTGGCCACCAATGCCTGTGATAATGCTTCTTAGCCTGGAAAGAAGATTCAGTTTTATTGCTATTTTATTGCTAGAGTATTTTCAAATATATTTGTAGATTCACGTCGCCTCAGCCATTTGGATTTCTTTCCAACTCCTGTCCTACAATTTTGCATCCAGGGAAGCTGCCATGCGTTTCTTAACCGAAATGACTTGAACAGTCCTCCGGATCATGGATCCTCCCTGAGCAATCACTGCTATAAAGATGACATGCTTTAAATAAAGAAGAGAGGTCGAATCAAAAGAAGGATGTTGTGCTAGATGGTGGGTGGCTAAAAAAATCATTTCTTGTGTGTTTCATTAGGATGTGGTTTTATGCTAATAAAACACTGACCATTGTGCAAAGCGGAAGGGCAGTGCCAAGGCATGTCTGGGTGTTAATCCACAAGTGTTTGATAACAGGAGTGATGACCAACAGACTGAAGAGAGAGATGGAGGGGGGCACAAAGAGACTGGAGTCTTAGACTCTAGAAGAAACTGTTCACAGCAGGACAGGATCCAACATAACTGGAAGCTAGACAGGGGTAGGTGAGAGAACAGGTGGTGAATTCCCTGATGAAGAGAGACTTCATCCTGCCTCAGGTTGCCCAGGCATGGTATTGGGGAGAGGTGTTTGGATCTAAATCGGGTGTTAAAGGCTTGAACCCCAGGGCAATGCTAAGAGACAGAGTTTTGGAGAAACTTCTGGCCTAATCAATCATAAATCAACTCATGGGTTCATAATTTGATGGCATTTTGGGGAGATGGTTGAAAATGGAGGTAGGTTGTAGCTGGAGGAAGCGTATCGTGAATTTCATGTCTCTGAAGAATATAGTTTGTTCTCCAGACCATCCCTCATTCTTTCTCCTCTTCTTGGCTGCCATGCTCCTATTCCACAATGCGTCTCCCTTGGCACGTGCCTAAGTTTAACATGGCCAGCCAACCATGAGGAGAAGTCTCTGAAACTGTGAGCCAAAGCAAACACTGCCTTTGTTGAGGTGGCTTTGCAAGGCATTTTGTCACAGCGGTGAAAAGTGGCTAACACAAATATGTCACGTTTATTGCTTTCAAATTAAGCCAGTTGCAGGCTTACCAGTTATTGGTGTTGAGCCAAGAGTATGTGTTTCTACACATACAAGCACATAGACAAGCGTACATATTCATGTAGGTTTTTATGTAGGTTTATATTGTCTTATTTCAATGTGAACCTTGTTTTGCTTTTTAGTTCTATTAATTGTTTCTCTTAACTAGATAAACCACAGGTGCTCCAGATTTCTTCCTCAAGGCTTCGTCTCTATCCATATCTTCATTTCTCATTATTCCAGTCAACAACTGCACATTTTTTTTATTATTATTAAATTATAAAAGTTTCCATTTCAGCCCCTCCTCCCACCACCCTCCCACTCCTCCCACTCCCTCTCCCCCTCCCTCTCCATCCCCCAGAGCAGTCAGGGTTTCCTGCCCTGTGGGAAGCCCGAGTTCCTCCCCCCCTCCCTCCAGGTCCAGGGAAGGTGAGAGTCCAAACAGACTGGAGCGCCAAAATCCAGTACATGCAGAGGAAGCAAGTCCCAGTGTCATTGTCAACGGCTTTTCAAAAAGGCTCCGGGCCAGCCACATTCAGAGAATCTGGCTGGATCATGTCCTCCTTCAGTCCCAGTCCAACAGGCCTTGGTGAACTCCCATTATATCAGTCCCCTTGTATCAGTGGGTGCTCGCATCCCTCGCAGTCCTGATTACTTTTTTTATTTTCTTCATCATTCTGTTCCTCATTTGGACTGTGGAGTGCTCAGTTCGGTGTTCCAATATGGGTCTCCATCTGTATCGCCATCCAACGTCGGATGAAGGTTTCCTGTGCCCTTGCCTTCATTGCTCACGATCTCTTTCCTTCTGCCTCTCATTTGGACCTAGGGAGCTAGGTCCAGTGTTCCAACGTGGTTCTCCGCCTCCATCTCCATCTATCGCCAGATGAGGGTTCTATGGTGACATGCAAAATATTCATCAGTATGGTTGTGGGCCAAGGCCGGTTCAGGCACCCTCTCCTCTGTCCAGAGAACAATCTGGGGATCTCTCCTTGGACCTGGGATCCCATATATAATCAAGTTTCCTATAAACCCTAAGATGACTCCCTTAGTTGAAATATATTCTTCCCTGATCCCTTATTCATCCTTCCTCCCTTCCCCCCATCCCGGTCAACCGAGCTTTCTCCATTCCTCCCCTACTCCCTTCTCTCTAACCCTCTCCCCTTCCAACAACCCTCCTACCCCCCCCCATGCACCCAAGGTTACCTGGGACTCTTGACTATTTCCTACCTCCTGGCGGATAGCTAAATAATCTTCATCAGGATCGTCTTCTTATTTAGCTTCTCTAGGATCACGAAAAATAGGCTCAAATACCTTTAAATTATGGTTAGAATCCACTTATGAGTGAATACATACCGTGTTCCTCTTTTTGGGTCTGGCTTACCTCACTCAGTAAAGCGTTTTCTATGTCCATCCATTTGCATGCAAAATTCAAGAAGTCATTATTTTTTACCGCTGAGTAAAACTCTAACGTGTATATGTTCCACACCTTTTTTAACCATTCTTCTATTGAGGGGCACCTCGGCTGTTTCCAGGTTCTGGCTATTACAAATAGTGCTGCTATGAACATAGTTGAACAAATGCTTTTGTTGTATGCTAGGGAATCTCTAGGGTAAATTCCCAAGAGTGGAATTGCTGGGTCCTGAGGGAGGTTGACTCCCAGTTTCCTGAGAAACCGCCACACTGATTTCCACAGTGGCTGCACAAGTTTGCATTCCCACCAACAATGGATGAGTGTTCCCCTCACCCCACATCCTCTCCAGCATAGGCTATCATTGGTGTTTTTGACTTTAGCTATTCTGACAGGTGTAAGATGGTATCTCAAAGTGGTTTTGATTTGCATTTCCCTGATCACTAAGGAGGTTGAGCATGACCTTAAGTGTCTTCTGGCCATTCGAAGTTCATCTGTTGTGAATTCTCTGTTCAGTTCAGTACCCCATTTTTTAATTGGGTTATTTAGAGATTTAGTGCCTAGTTTCTTGAGTTCTTTGTATATTTTGGAGATCAGACCTTTGTCTGATGAGGGGTTGGTGAAGATCTTCTCCCAGTCAGAAGGCAGCCTTTTTGTCTTACTGACAGTGTCCTTTGCTTTACAGAAGCTTCTCAGTTTCAGTAGATCCCATTTATTCATTGTTTCTCTTATTGTCTGTGCTGCTGGGGTCCTACTTAGGAAGAGGCCTCCTGTGCCTAAATCTTGTAGACTACTTCCCACTTTCTCTTCTATCAGGTTCAAAGTGGACGGATTAATGTTGATGTCTTTAATCCATTTGGATCTGAGTTTTGTGCATGGTGATAGGTATGGATCTACTTTCATCCTTCTACAGGTTGACATCCAGTTATGCCAGCACCATTTGTTAAAGATGCTTTCCTTCTTCCATTGTATACCTTTAGCTCCCTTGTCAAAAATTAGGTGCTCATAGGTTTGTGGGTTAATATCCGGGTCTTCTATTCGATTCCATAGGTCGACTTCTCTGTTCTTATGCCAATACCAAGCTGTTTTCAATACTGTAGCTCTGTAATAGAGTTTGAAGTCAGGGATGGTAATGCCTCCTGAAGTTCCTTTATTGTATAAGATTGTTTTGGCTATCCTGGGTTTTTTTGTTTTTCCAAATAAACTTGATTATTGTTTTCTCAAGGTCTGTGAAGAAGTTTGATGGGATTTTGATGGGGATTGCATTGAATCTATAGATTGCTTTTGGTAGAATTGCCATTTTTACTATGTTGATCCTCCCAATCCAAGAACAAGGGAGATCTTTCCATTTTCTGGTATCCTCCTCAATTTCTTTCTTCAAAGACTTAAAGTTCTTGTCAAATAGGTCTTTCACTTCCTTGGTTAGAGTAACCCCAAGATATTTTATGCTATTTGTGGCTATCGTGAAAGGTGATGTTTCTCTGATTTCCCTCTCAGCTTCTTTATCCTTCGTGTATAGGAGGGCCACTGATTTTTTGGAGTTGATCTTGTATCCTGCCACGTTACTAAAGGTGTTTATCAGCTGTAGGAGTTCTTTGGTAGAGTTTTTGGGGTCACTTATGTACACTATCATATCGTCAGCAAATAACGAAAGTTTAACTTCATCCTTTCCAATTCGAATCCCCTTGATCTCCTTATGTTGTCTTATTGCTATTGCTAGAACTTCAAGCACTATATTGAAGAGGTATGGAGAGAGTGGACAGCCTTGTCGTGTTCCTGATTTTAGTGGAAAGGCTTTGAGTTTCTCTCCATTCAATTTGATGTTAGCTGTCGGCTTGCTGTATATTGCTTTTATTATATTTAGGTATGATCCTTGTATCCCCAGTCTCTCCAACACCTTTATCATAAATGGGTGTTGAATTTTGTCAAATGCTTTTTCAGCATCCAATGAAATGATCATATGATTTTTTTCTTTCAGTTTATTTATATGATGGATTACATTGATAGATTTGCGTATATTGAACCATCCCTGCATCTCTGGGATGAAGCCTACTTGATCATAATGGATAATTTTTCTAATGTGTTCCTGGATTCGGTTTGCCAGGATTTTATTGAGAATTTTCGCGTCGATGTTCATGAGTGAGATTGGCCTGTAATTCTCTTTCTTGGTTGTGTCTTTGTGTGGTTTTGGTATTAAGGTAACTGTAGCTTCATAAAAGGAGTTTGGCAATGACTCTTCTGTTTCTATATTATGGAATACATTAAGGAGTATAGGAATTAGCTCTTCCTGGAAATTCTGGTAGAATTCTGCATTGAAACCATCTGGTCCTGGACTTTTTTTGGTAGGGAGATTTCTGATAACAGCTTCTAGTTCTTCATGACTAACAGGTCTATTTAGATTGTTCACCTGTTCTTGGTTCAACTTTGGTATATGGTACTTATCTAAAAAAATGTCCATTTCTTTTACATTTTCTAACTTTGTGGCATATAAACTTTCGTAGTAAGATCTAATGATTCTCTGAATTTCCTCTGAGTCTGTGGTTATATCCCCCTTTTCATTTCTGATCCTATTAATTTGCATGTGCTCTCTCTGCCATTTGATTAGTTTGGCTAGGGGTTTGTCAATCTTGTTGATTTTCTCCAAGAACCAGCTTTTTGATTCATTGATTCTTTGGATTGTTTTCTCTGTTTCTATTTTGTTGATTTCAGCCCTCAATTTGATTATTTCCAGTCTTCTACTCCTCCTGGGTGAATCAGCTTCTTTTTTTTCTAGAGCTTTCAAGTGTGCTGTTAGGTCTCCAATGTGTGCTTTCTCCGTTTTCTTTATTTGGGCACCTATTGCTATGAACTTTCCTCTTAGCACTGCTTTCATAGTGTCCCATAGTTTTGAGTATGTTGTGTCTTTGTTTTCATTAAATTCAAGGAAGACTTTAATTTCTTTCTTAATTTCGTCCTTGACCCAGGGGTGATTTAGTAGTTGACTGTTCAACTTCCATGAGTTTGTTGACTTCCTGGGGGTAGCATTGTTGTTGAATTCTAATTTTAATCCATCGTGATCTGACAAGACACAGGTGGTTACTAATATTTTTTTGTATCTGTGGGAGTTTGCTTTGTTGCCGAGTATGTGGTCAATCTTCGAGAAGGTTCCATGAACTGCAGAGAAGAAGGTATATTCTTTCCTATTTGGGTGGAGTGTTCTATAGATGTCTGATAAGTCCATTTGATTCAATACCTCCAATAAATCTCTTAATTCTCTGTTTGGTTTCTGTCTGATTGACCTGTCCATTGGTGAGAGAGGAGTGTTGAAGTCTCCTACTATTAGCGTGTGTGGTTTGATGACTGCCTTGAGTTCTAGAGGAGTTTCTTTTACATATGTGGGTGCCTTTACATTAGGGGCATAGATATTCAGGATTGAGACTTCTTCCTGATGAGTTGTTCCTGTTATGAGTATGAAATGTCCATCTCCATCTCTTCTGATTGATTTTAGTTTGAAGTCGATTTTGTTAGATATTAGAATGGCCACACCTGCTTGTTTCTTAGGTCCATTTGCTTGGAAGACCTTTTCCCAACCCTTTACTCTGAGTAGGTGTCTGTCTTTGTGGTTGAGGTGTGTTTCTTGTAAACAGCAGAATGTTGGATCCTGTTTTCGTATCCAATCTCTAAGTCTGTGCCTCTTTATAGGTGAATTGAGTCCATTGATATTAAGAGATATTAATGACCATTGGTTGTTGACTCCAGTCATTTTTTTGGTGGTAATAGAGTGTATGTGTTTTCCTTCTTTGAATTGTGCTAGTGAAGGGTCGCTAGATGTCTGAATTATTGTAGTCAGTGTTGGCAGTGTTGGATTCCTTGGGATGTAATTTTCCTTCTAGTATTCTCTGTAAGGCTGGATTAGTAGTTACATATTGTTTAAATTTGTTTTTATCCTGGAATATTTTGTTTTCTCCGTTGATAGTGAACGAAAGCTTGGCTGGGTAAAGTAGTCTGGGCTTGCATCCATGGTCCCTTAATTTCTGCAGTACCTCTATCCAGGACCTTCTGGCTTTCATGGTTTCTATAGAGAAGTCTGGTGTAAGTCTGATAGGTTTACCTTTATAGGTTACTTGACCTTTTTCCTTTGCAGCTCTTAATATTCTTTCTTTAATCTGACTGCTTTGTGTTTTGATTATTATATGGCGAGGGGACGTTTTTTTCTGATCCAGTCTATTCGGTGTTCTGTATGCTTCTTGCACCTTCATAGGAATATCCCTCTTTAGGTTGGGAAAGTTTTCTTCTATAATTTTGTTGAATATATCTTCTGGACCTTTGATCTGCAATTCTTCTCCTTCTTCTACTCCTATTATTCTTAGATTTGGTTTTTTTATTATGTCCCATATTTCCTGAATGTTTTGTGATGAGAATTTGTTGGATTTGCTGTTTTCTTTGGTCAGGGCGTTTATTTTCTCTATGGTGTCTTCATAATCTGAGATTTGTTCTTCTATCTCTTGTATTCTATTGGTTAAGCTTGATTCTGTAGTCTCCGTTCGTTTACCTAGATTTTCCATATCCAGCCGGCCCTCGGATTGTGTTTTCTTCACTGCCTCCATTTCAGTTTTCAATTCTTGCACTGATTCCATTACCTGCTTGATTGCTTTTTCTTGGTTTCCCAGGGTATCATTTACGAATTTACTCATTTCTTCTAACTTTTTGTTATATTTGTCTTCCATTTCTTTACTCATTTCTATTATTTTTTTTGTTATATTTCTCTTCTATTTTTTTAAGTGAGTTATTCATACCCTGTTTTAGAGACTCTATTGCTTTCATAATGACACTGTTTTCCACTTCTTCCGGAATAGGGCGTTCGAGTCCTTCTGTCGTAAGATTGCTGGGATCTGGTGATTTCATGTTGTTTTTCAGATTGTTGGAGGAATTCTTGCCTTGGCGCCTGCCCATCTCTTCCTTCAGATGCTCTCCAATGGCTCTTCCCTCCGCTGGGTCTTCTTCTACTGGATTAGTGACCCTTACTATCCAGGAATCACTTTGCCTGCAGTCTTAGCTAGCTGCAGGCAGGCTATTAGAACAAAGGGACTTCCTTCCCTTTGCACTCACCACCTATCCAGTCCCGTGGTGCCCACCCTGGCTGAGATAGAGGAATTTAAACCCTGAAAAAGGGAGAGGGGAGGGGAGGGGTTCAAGGCCAAAAGCTGGGATGGCGTAGCAGGAGAGAGGGATTAGCTGGGGGAAGCTGCCCCTTTGGAGTAGCCAGGGAGATAAGGATGGCGGGAATATTGTGTGTCCCCTCACCGGTTCACACACTTACCCCTGCACAGGATCAGAGCCCCTCACTGGTCCAACAACTGCACATTTTAATATGGCAGTCATTGATCAATGAAAATATAGCTAGTCTAAACTGAGATGAGCTATAAGTTTAAAAATATACAATGGGGTATTTTTAAAGTTGTAAGAAAAAAAAGATGTCACATGTCTCTATAATATGTACAACATTGTTAAACTAACTTTGAAAAGTTGCCTATAAGTATAGTATTGAAAGAGTCATATTTTGGATATGACAAGTTAAAATTCATTTTCACCTGTTTCTTCTTCTTCCATTTTAAAAACTACTTAGAAAACTCAAAATTGACATATGTGTCTCACATTTATGGCTCACATTCTCTTTCTGTTGTACAGAACTTCTGAGGATCTTCTCAAGGGTTCCTTTAAGGAAGGACATGGGGAAGACCTAGAGAGAGCGCTCACATGACTGAGACAGAATATTGACGTGGCGACTTGTCACTACATCTGCCCATGTATAGATACAGACTATCGCAGAGTGGTTAGTAGCCCTCTGCTAGAATTTGACTGCCTGGATTTTGTCATTAGGCATGTCTTTCACCTTGAGGATGTTGTTATATCTCTCTGTGAGGTGTATCATCCATAGAACAAGAAACACAAAAGAATTATGATAGATTATGCTTCACAGAGTTATGTCAAAATAGAGTTGGTGCATATCAAGCACTTGAGCTGTGTGGCTGAAAGAACATGCTCCATGTTGGCCCCTTCATTGTCCCTTAGGCTCTCAGAGGGAGACATCCTTTTCCCTTCTGCTTGTGGGAGATTTGACTTCCCTTGATTTTCCTCCCCCCTTTCATTTATATATTTAATCAGACTCCACCAATCCTAGTTTAAAAATTATCTTGTTTCTTTGACCTTGAATTAACATCTCTATTTGTCTAACTTATGTACCCTTTATTACCTTTGATTATACTTCTCTATTTATTTCTTAATTCAACTGATAAAATTGTATGCGTTCTATATGTTCTGAAGGATATTGTGTTGTAGAATCATTGAGCCTGCTAATGAACACATGTGTTACCTCATAGGGTCTCACGGCATTTTTTTTTTTTGTGTGTGTGAGAATCCTGTTTTGCCCTAACTATGTTTGGCATTTGTCATTTAGGACCTGGAGCTGGGCACAGATGCACTAGTCTCAGTGTGTGTGGGATAGAGACCTGGGGAAAAACACAAATGGAAGACATTTAGAGTCTAAGAAGAGGTAGATCATCATTGAGTCCAATGGGGACCAAACCAAACAGAGGCCAGAAAACTCTGATAGAGTCTGTGATGAGGAGGAAGGAGAGTCAAAGCTGTTTCTGATGGTCTCATTCCAGAGACGTGATACACAAAGTCACAGATACTCTTTGGGGGTGACTTTGCCTCATCTGCAGGTAGAAAAGTCACAAACAAGTCAATCTGTCTATATAACTACCAGCACCGAAGGGAGCGGTTCTTCTTCCCTTTTCCTTAGTCTTTTGCCACTTAACTAACATCTTCACGTTAGATTTGTATGCTAACTAGTCAAAACAGGAGAAACAGCTTCTCTCTTATTAGGATTCCAGTAATGGGGGTAGCTGAGAATCAGAGGAAGATAGGTTAGGCGGAAATGGGCTTGCAGGAGCTATTTGGTGCAGACCTTGTATGGAGGTGGTCTGCACTAGACACACACACACACACACACACATACACACACACACACACACACACACACACACACACACACGAGTGCAGGGAACAGACCTTCCTGGTCCTGCCTCCTCCACCTACTTTGACCAGGCTAATTCAGATCGCATGGAGAACTTTGGGTACAGTTAGCAAGGAAGACAGTGAAGATATGACCAGTGACGTAGGATGAAAATCAAGAGTGGGAACATCCAGGAGCTAAGTGATACAGGTGCTTTGTGAAGAAAGAACAGATCACCTTACACATCCGTAAGATGTATACTGAGCTGTGAGAGCCACAGACCTTTGACCAGGGCCAATTCAGGAGAGTGATCCAGGCAAAAGTTTGCCTGAAGGGGGTTTGAAAAGAGTGCATTCAGAGAGTAAGGTTAACCCCTCCGAGGAGCTGAACTGGAAAGAGAGCAAAAGGAACAGCACAGTGACTGGAAGGCGAAAGCATTGAAGAAACACGGTGGCATCCGGTGGGAAGAACCTAGGACACCAGGAAAAGACAAAGAAGTAGAGCAGAGCAGAAGGCTGCTGGGATGGTGTAGTCGTGTAGGAGGAAGAGACGGGACCTGCTGAGTGTGTGCTGGGGCTGCCTCATGCAATGAGTCTTCGTACTAGTGTCAGAGGTGGTAACACACGTGGATCTGGATGCAGCTGGAGGAAATAGGAGGAGGGTTGAGACCTTTATCAATTCTTTCCTTTCTGGGAGTCACATCCATACTTCCAGTCCTTGGGAAGCTGAAGAAATGTAAGTCAGCCTAAGCTAGGTAGCAAGACCGTATCTTTTTTTAAAGGTTCTATTTATTTTTATTTTTATTTTATGTGTATGAGTGAAATGTGTGAAGTGCTTACGGAGACCAGAAGAAGGTACCAGATCTTCTAGAACTGGACCACAGAAGGTTGGGAGCTACCAATTGGGTTCTAGGAACTGAACCCAGTCATCTACAAGACCATCCAGTGCTCTGAATTATTGAGTCGTCTCTTCAGCCACACAAGACTTTATCTTTAAAGACATTCTATTCTCATTGTATTTGTTGTTCAGTGGAATATAGAGCAAAGTCACGATCTGGGCATGAAGGCACACAAAGAAAACAAGGAAGTACTGGAGATTTGACGATTGATCACACATGAAATAGTGACCACGTGAACTGGAGATGCAGCTCAGTTGGCAGAGGTATCTTCTCAGTTGGCATGTGCAAGGTCTTGGGTTTGTTCTCTCTCTGCCTAGCACTGCGGAAACTGGGCATGTTGGCAATTTACCTGTAATCCCAGCTCAGGACCAAGGTCATCTGTGACAACATAGAAAATTCTAGGTCAATCTAGGATGATGAGACCTGATCATGGTAAAAAGAGAGAGAGAGAAAGAGAGAGAGAGAGAGAGAGAGAGAGAGAGAGAGAGTAACTTGCTTGGTAGAAAATGGACAGGAAGCTATAATATATTTATAGGAAACATTAAATCTCCATGTGCTTCTAGTATTAAGTATTATGACTGTTAATAGCTTGATGCAAATTGTATTTCTATTTTCCTCACTGAGAGAGAGCCTAACATGAGGGTAGAGCAAGAGACCTGACTGTGCACAAGGGAGTCATCTAAAAATAGGCCACAAATCTTGGGCCGGTTAGGAAACAAAGAGACAACAGTGAGATGAACAAGGTCCTGGCTGGGTTGAAGCACTGTTGCAATTGTCTGAAAGTGAACTTGAAGGAGAGGAAGTGATGATGAGAGTGGGATGCCTGGATCTGAGATCATGGATGGATGAAGCGCTGGTCCTGATGAGATCTAGGATGCAGCCAAAGAAGTGGATGCTGAGATAGCTAAGAGAACAGGAATGAATGTGCAAATCTGGAGAAGGTGTCAACAGTGGACCAGAAAATGGAGGCTGGCCACTCAGTCAGGGAGGAGGGGCAGAGGAAAAATGGGCAGGAAGTGGCAGTGAGGAGCATGAGGGACTCCAGTTCCACCTTCAGGCCTTGGGGCATGAGATCCACTACATAGGAATCCAAATGACAGTCAATTGCCACCACAGCAAGTTGGAGAAAACACTGGGAACCGGGGGGGAAAGAGAGGTTGAGTTTTTTGGGGTTTTTGCTGCTGCTGCCCACCATGAATTCCAGGGGACTCCATAGACATATGTCAGGAGTAGGGAAATGGGGTAAAGTCCATCAGAAATGGGGTTTGTAGGCGCCTATGGGGATGAGAGTTCCTGCACAAAGTAATAAAGACACAGAAGCATTGGTGTTGGCAGATGCAATGAAGATAATGAATGGAGGCTGTGTTTAAGGGAAAGGAAGAAGAGTCTTACCATGGACACACGGGGTCAAGAGTCTCCATCTCACCTGCTGATGAAGGCATGAAGTCTGGAGAAGGCGCTCCGCCATTGAGTGTAAAGGGTCTCCTCACACTCTTTCCTCAAAAAAACAATAGCGATGACTTGGGTGAGCAGAGTTAAGAAATCAGCTTAGGTAAAGGTGGTCACTTAAAGGCAATCCCAGGGAGCAAGAAAGGCAGGCCTGTTGGCAACCAGCCTATTTCTAGAATGATGACTTATAAACATTAGAATACACAGAACCCTCTGAAAGATATGCTAATACCTTCTGGTCCTCTGCCTGGAGAATTTCTACTTCCATGGAGCTGGCATGGGGCTGCAAAATTAGTAATTCTAGCAAGTTCCAGGGAGGATGGTGATGGTACCAGATGAGACTCTGAGGAGTTCAGCTCAGTTCCTGGGGTGTTCCATAGATGCCAACCTATGGGAGAGGAGCCGAATCTGCCCAACAAGGGGTTAATTGCCCTGTTCTTATTCAAGTTCATGGGTTGTTGGTCACTTGACAGAAATTGCCAATCCGGATCTGATGGAGCAGCAGCCCCGCTCCTTGGCAAGTCAGGTCTAGGGTTTCCTGGGAGAAGTAGAAGAAATGTGTTGAGTTGCTTGCTCATTTGGAATAGCTGCCTGGGGCCTGAACCTAGTTGTTAAGTCTGGCTAAGGACAGATTGGAGAGCCGCGGTCATTTGGTTACTATGGACACACCTAGAACACATCTGTGGTCAGGGAAAGCTCCAGCATCTGTACTGGAGGCTGACATTATTGATACGTTTCCTCTTTGAGTCAGCATTGGTCATGTGGACCAGAAACAACACGGTGAGCAAAGTCCCTACAGCTGGGAAGGCTCGGTGCTTGCCAACACTCACACCAACCCTTTGCCAGTTTTTACCCAATTCTGCTTCCGATGGTGACCACCTCCAGACTCTTTTCCTTGGCTTCTCTGCTATAAGAGCTCTTCCTTGGATTTCGACATACTTTTCTTTCTTCCTTTTCCTTTCCAGATGCATGAATTCAGTTCTCTCTGTCCCAAGTAACCCAGTTCACAGGAACCTAACCAGCAATTGCCCTTGCCTGGGTCTCCTGTCTCCATTCAGAGGCCTCTTTCTTTCTTTAGTGACATTAAAACACAAGTACTTTTTTTCTTAGTTTGTTGTGGGAAATGGGTTCAGCTCCTGTGGTAGTTAGGTTACCACATAGTTAAGGGTGGCTTTAACCTCTCTGTAAGTCCCACAGGCCTCTCAGAGTCACGTCACTTAAACATACAATCAAGTGCACATGGTGAGTTTGCTTCAGAAGGCACTTTAGAGAGCCTTTACCAGTCCATATAACCGCACTCCGAGTTTCTCTAGGGAGAAATTCAGCACTGTCTGTGTGTCAGGACTGTCGTCTGTCATCTCTTCTGCCTCCCTCCAGTGTAGGCTCTCAAGGCTAGATCCTGGATGCTAGAGCCTGTCTAGGTGGCCAAGGGTCCTTAGCGACAGTCTGGAGGTAAAGTTGGGAGCAGCCCACCGATGTCTGTATCTCCTGCAGCAAGTGCTTTCTGAGTGTTCTGAAGATAAAAGTGAACCCAGAATTTCTGTAGTTTCGGTTCATTAAATCTGAGGAGTCCAGGAGTCTTGTTCTTGTTTTTTTTTTTTTCTCCTCGCTATTTCTCATTTTCTTGTTCATTTAGGTTTCTTTGTCAATCTATAGAGGAAACGTAGTTCTCATTTTTCAGTTGTGTTGCTCTGAGAAGTCACAACTCTTGGAGCTTTCCTTTCCCACCAGCCTGCTTCCAAGTCACCACACTGAGACTTAATATTACATATAAATGCTTGGCCAATAGCTCCGGCTTATTACTAACTAGCTCTTACAACTTAAATTAAGCCATTTCTATTCATCTACATGCTGCCCCAAGGCTCGTGAAATTTACCTCTTCAGCATGTCTTGCTTACTCTCTGTCTGACTGGCAATTCTCCCACCTCCACCCTTCCTCCTCCCATCAGTCTCAGTCTGAATTTTCTGCTTAACTTTATCCTGTTCAGCTATTTGGCCAGTCAGCTTCTCAATTAAACCAATCACAGCAACATATATTCACAGTCTACAAGAGGATTATTCTACATCAGAGAAAGGCTATGTATACTTTTTTTTTTTAACACTTCCCTAGAAGGAGGAGACGAGCCAGAACCCTAGAGGGAAGGTTTCTTATTGATTGATTTTTAGAATGTCTGGAAAAGGTAAGATAGAAAACCAGGAAACGGATCTTCAAGGCCCTTTATATTTCCGTGGGTACCACCAGACTCGTCTTCACACAGGGAGCTTCTCTGCTGCAGCATTTTGAACCCAGACTGAGAGGACGATCTGGGAATGGAACCCTGGCATGACCACAGAATAATTCTGCTTTTTATAACTAACTGTCCCTAGAGAGATCTGTAAGCAAGTGTTTCAGCTCCGGAGCTGCACAAGGACAGCTCTAGAGGGAATGGTATTCTGACTTGATGGGAAGTCAGGAGATGCCTGGCGCTGGTAAGGGAGAGAACTGGAGGGAAAGGTGTTTGGGAAATCAGGAGCTATCTGGAGCTGGGGTGCAATGGGGGAGATGGTCTCCCTGGGGGAGGTAGCAATCCTGCTCCTTTCCTGGACAGAGCCCTTACAGCTGAGTTCTGCTCTGTTCCCATAAGGTAACGTCCTAGCAGAGCTATCTCCTGCTGCTAGGGCCCAAGATCTTACTTCTTCTGCTTGGCTCTGATAAAGGGGAAGCCCCTGCAGAAATGTACCAATCTCCTCCTGCTCTGGTGAAAAGTTACTTTTCCTGTTAAACTCCCTTGGGAGTTTCTTAGCTGATGTCACTGTTTCTTCTGGTTTTTATGCTCAGCCCCTCTAAGGGAAAATCTCAGCAAAGGTTCTTCTTTTCTGCACTTGCAAAAGAAGACCTTCACCCAAAACTCTTTTAAAAAGATTTCATTTGAGAAGGAGGAGTTCAGGAGAGTGGCTGCCTCTGCCAGGGTGGTCAAGGACAGCCAGCAACTGAACTTGAGGGGGACTTATATAGGGCTTCTTGGGGACAGAGTTTTGCCAGGGAGAAGATTTTCTGCCCAGGGATTGGTTAGTTTTCTGGATCAGGGATTGGTTAGTTTAGTTGGTCAGAGGCAGTTGGTTCTGGTTTCAGGGACAAACTGTTTCTTTCACTGTTTTTGTTTGTTTGTTTATTGTTGTGTTTTATTTTTAAAAAAAGGGTTTTGGCTTTAGCTTTGGGGCCAGGGCATATTTCTTTCACTGGCTGTGGTTCCAGGGCCAAAATATGTTTCTTTGGCTCTGGTTTCAGAGTCAGGGAGTGTTTCTTTCACTAGCTCTGGTTTCAGGGCCAGGATGGGTTTCTCTTACTGGCCCTTTTACCCTACAATCATAACACTGTCATAGAGATGTAAGAGAGTATCCAGGGAGACACCTGTACCCAACAAGTTCTGCAGAGAGAGGGAATTCTGTTCACACCTGTTACATTACTCTATAGTGATGTCTACTTTCATATTTTCAGTGATTCTTGTCTATCAGATTTAATACTGATTTTTATGGTAGATTACTCCTGTAACTTTCTATTAATATACTTACTGAACTCAATTTTTCCCATTATCTTTGGAACAGCTTATTGCCTAACCTCACCAGGGAGTCTTTTTGTCTTATGGAACTTCACTTAGATATAAATAGAATATTTCATCATTAATTGATAACGAGCAGTGTTTGCAATTTACCCTGGAAGCACACACTTTATTAAAACTGTGATATCAAATTTAGCTTTCTAAATCATCGAAGGTTTAATGTAACCGGGATCGCAATTCCTAGCCGAGTACCAAAACTCAGATGCTACCAGCTAGTTTCTCTCACACACAAAAGCAAAATTCGTGCAAATGTTCTAGCAAATAAAATCCAGCACTAGAGTGAAAGAACAGTATGAAATTAACCAACAATGTCCAGAAATTCAGAGATGATTTAATGGGAGAAGGGTATCAATACCATTAATCACACCCACAGCTGAGAGGAGCAGAACAGTACACTGTGGGGAGAGGATTTGATGAAAATCATTATTCATAACCCAAGGATGTGGAAAGCTGAGGCCGGAGGACTGTGAGCTTTGTGGCAAGCCTGAGCTTTAAAGAGAGTCCCTGTCTCAAACCAACCAAGTAAGTAGCCGACCAACCAGCAAACCATCAACAAACAACCACACTGTCTGTCAGTCTGCCCCCATCTCCCCACTCCAGTGGTCACTCCATTGTTGTTCCTCAGGAGCCTGTCAGCCTTGTTTTGTGAGACAGGTTCTCTTACTGGGACCTGGGCCTTGCCCATTTCGGCTAGACTGGTGGCCCGTGAGCCCAGCACTCTTCCTGTCTCCTGTTCTCTGTCACTAAGGCTTGCAATCATGAACCACACGCCTGGTTTCTCACACGGGTTCAGGATCCCAGACTTGGGCCTTCACGCTTGCTATGCAAGCAGTTTGCCAACTAAGTGTCTCTTCAGCACCTTTACCTCCCACTTACTTTTTAAAAATCAAAAAGGCCTGAAGTTAGGGAGGAAAACGATTTTCTCAGTGAACGTCTTGCAGTATTCATTCCAATCACTTTATATAATATCTAGTACCCGAGGTACCTTTCTTTGTCTCTAGCGACTGTATGGTGTAACGTTTTCTGAAATGTTTATCCAGTGAAATTAAATTCAATTTGAAAAAGAAGCAGCGTGGTGATAGTGATTTGATACTAATCCTAAACAACAAAGCAAACAATCTGACAATCACTAAGAAGAACATGAAGAACTGTATTTTTTTAATTAACTGATAATAGCGAGATAGGAAACGTTTCAAGATGACTCCAATCTCAGTATGGAAAAGTAATAAATGCATAAAACTCATATTAATTCTGTGAAAGGAAAACTGAGTGGAAATATGCATCATTAGATCACAGTTTTTTTTAATCAAAAACTCAAAATGAGTATGTCAGTTAGTCTCAGACTAATTCATGAATTTGGTATGATCCTTCTGAAATATTATTGGTAGCTATGGGAGTGAATAAGACTGATAAAATTATAAAAAAAATTCAGATGCAACTATGAAAGAACACAGTATCAAAGATATTTTTTGAAAGAATGATGTGTGTGTGTGTGTGTGTGTGTGTGTCAGCGTACACGAGAAAGTATGTTATAGAAAGTATGTTATATAGTTTAAAATATTTAAAGCAACAGGGCATTGGCAAAATCACAGATGAATGAAGATTGGATACACCGTGAAGATTGGAGCAGATGAAAGCCAGGCAAGAATGTATCACAACAGTAGTATTTCGATCTATAAGTGCTGGAGAATGCTGTCCCTTGAACATAACAACCAGCATCCTTTTCATCGGTGCATCTGTGAATGTTTTTCAAGAGAAAAGCCTGTTAATGTTACCACATAGAAGAAGAGGTGGGAGGGAGGGCCTTGCCTGAGATCGTAGCCCGCCTGCCCTTTCTCGCCATGTGGAATCCTGCCCAAGGCACCGTGGTCTCAGGGTCTTGGGAGGTACTTGAGTACACAGTGCATAAAAAGCTATCTTAGTGGCGGGCTCTGCCTATGCAGCTATGGGAAAGTAGTCATCCGTGCTGGGGTGGAAACCTGGAGATGGGGAGGCCACTTGGGAGCCACACACACTCTTGTAAGTGACCCCTCATTGATGCCCTGTGAGAAACCCCAATAAATGAGTCAGTTTGCCAATTGGGACATTGGTGGAATCAAATTGCGGTCTGCCGTTGGCACCCTATAAGGGCTGAACAGACGTTTGTTTATGCCTATCTAGGAAAAGTTCATACATGAGTGAAGAAAGAATTAATGAACTACAGATGGCTTTGGAGACTCTTCCAGGCCCACGCAAAAGCCCCTTCTCCATGACGATCACCTGCCTCTGCTTCAGCCAGGACAGCTCCATTCTCACTTGTAACAAATGAAATGGCTTCTGCTGTAAGGGAGAGTCTGCTCGGAAAACGTTTTACACTGTTTTTAAAAATGTGCTTGGAAAAAAAATCACAGAAATAGAAGGTGGATAGTCAAGTGTTTGGGTACAAGGAGAGGAATCAAAATCTTACAAAATAAGGCCAACACAAATCCTAGATAGATGAAAGATGAAGCACAGAAACAAAACTATTATAGTCGCTGCTTTCTTATTTGTCCATGGTCTCGGAGCCATATCAAATGATCTTGGAGCACGGTGAGCCTCATCTAAACTTCCAGCACTGAGTCACGAGGCAGCAACAGCAGGATCATGTTTGACTCTAGCCTACTTAATGAGTTCCAGGCCAACCTGAGCTACAATGAGATCCTGGCTGAAAGGGGATTCTGGAGGTGGCAATGCTTAGCTTTAATTTTCAGCTTGATACAACTTAGAAGATACAGGAAAGAAAGGCTACATTGTGTGGACCTGTAGGGGGATTGTCTTAAGTGATGTGGTACTACCCAGACCACTGTGAGCAGCGCCATTCCCTATGTCCCGAACTGTATAAAAGCGGAGAAATTGAGCTGAGTAGAAGCAAATGATCAAGCAAGCAAGCAAGAGGTTGAGTGTGTGCTCATTTTCTGCCCACTCTGTAGGTATGTGACTTGCTGTTTGAAGCACTTCCCGTGACTTTCCCACAGGGACTGTAACCTGAAAATTTCAGCTGAAACAAACCCATTTCTCTCTTAAGTTGCTCTTTGTTAGAGTATTTTATTATGGCAACACAAATGAAACTAGAACAGACATAAGTCGGTTGTTCAAAAAACAGGAAATAAGCATGGCCAGTAAGTGTGAAGAAACATCTTAGCTGATATTTACAGCAAATCAAGTACAAGTAATACCATGTTGTCTTTCATTGGTTTGTCAGTAATTGGAAGCGACAAGGTCACTGTTAGGACTGACACTAGAAAGTTAGGACTTTATTTACCTTCTTTGGGAGGCAGGTATAAGCTGGCAATTTTGGAGATGGATAGCAACAGAGAGTAAAGGGTTAACATCTACATGCCCTTTAATGCTGTTCTGCTGCTTTAAATACTATAACCTAAGAAATAGCCAAGAGAAAAAAAAACTGGAAATAAATGATATATAACAAGGGATTAGTTGAAATAAATAATAATCTATTGTGAGATTCCCCTCTGTATGCTGTGAATACCATTGGTTAATAAAGAAGCTGTTTTGAGTCTGTGATAGAGTAGAACAGAGCTAGGCAGGGAAAACTAAACTAAATGATGGGAGGAAGAAGGCAGAGTCAGAGAGAAGCCATGGAGCTGCCAAAGGAGACAGACACCAGATGCCAGAGGGAAACTTGCCTGTAGGCCACAACCACGTGGAGATACACAGATTGATAGAAATGTGCTAATTTAAGATGTAAGAGTTAGAAATATGCATAAGCTAATAGACCAAGCAGTGTTTTAATTAATATGATTTCTGTGTGGTTATTTCAGGTCTGGGAAGCTGGAAACAAACAAGTAGCCTCCGTCAACAGATTGATACACTAGTGTGGGGCAAGAATTTTCACATAAAGTCTAAGAAAGCTTTTATATTAAAAAAAGGTCTTTGATGGAGTTGAAGAATAGATAGTTATAGTTTTCCTTAGTTATGATAAAAGATAAAGTAAATACTAATATTGCAACTATAATTCTTGCTTGATAACTGTTTTCTTGTATGTAATCTTGCTATGTTAAACTTAAAACCTTTTTTATTTAGACAGAAAAGGGGAGGTGATGTGGGATTCCTGTCTGTATGTTGTTAATAAAGAAGCTGCTTTGGGCCTTTACATCGCAGAATAGGGCAAGGTAGGAATTTCAAGCAGATAGAGGAGGAGACAGTAGGCAGAGTCAGAGAGAAGCCATGTAACTACCACAGAAGACAGACACTGGACACCAGAGGGAATCTTACTGAGAGGCCACAACCATGTGACAATACACAGATGAATAGAAATGGGTTAATTTAAGATGTAAGAGTTAGCTAGGAATATGCATAAGCTAATAGGCTAAGCAGTGTTTTAATTAATGCAGTTTCTGTGTGTTTATTTTGGATGTGGGCAGCCGGGAACAAACAAGTGGCCCTCACCAACAATAATCTATTATTAAAATAGTTTGTAGTCACTGGGTAGTGGCAGTGCATTCCTTTAATCTCAGCACTTGGAAGGTAGAGGCAGGTGGCTCTCTGTGAGTTCAAGGCCAGCCTGGTGTACAAAGAGAGTTCCAAGACACTATCACAGGAGGACACTATCGCAGTCTGTAAGGAGAAGGGGTAAAACAATTAGGGCTACTATGACTCTGCAGTATAGAAAGGAGATCTATATTTTTTGAATGTTTTAAGTTTATTGACTGATTGATTGTGTCCATATTTATAAACATTCTTATCAAAAATATTTACTATACCTTTAGTTATTAAAAAAAGCCACTTTGGAAATGTCTTGTGCTTTTATAATTTTAGCTTTGAGTTATTCCCACGGTGGCTTTGAAGGGAAGTTTGGTCTGCAGCAACTTTTTTTTTCTTTCATGTTTTATTTTCGCCATCCATATTTCCTTCGCAAACGGCAGATGGTATATTAATCTGTCTAAGCAAATGTAGAACAAATTATATAAGTGTCTGTGTACAACTCTGCCTTGTTGCAGACACTTGGGAAAATTAAAGGAAAAAGTTTTCATTCTTTTTATTAGCTCCATAATTACTTTCTGTAGCATTCTGCCAAGACAGCAGAAAACATGAAAATGTAATTAAGAAATACTGGAGCACAGCAGGAGATTTTGCTGGAAAAGAGAACCTTAAGTAGGAAACTCAATGATCGAGAAGAAATGGGGCTTGACATTTGCTTGTAAGCCTTGATGCCAGGCTTAGCACTAAACACCCATCACTTCCAACTTATGGAGATGCTAGCTAAAAATCCATCTTTTCCTTGCTACGTTATTGCTTGGTACAGCTATTGCTTTTCTGATTTCCACATTATTTCTTTCTCTAGGAGGCTGAATTTTTTTCTTTTTTTGCTTTTTTTTTTCTGGAAAGTCTTCTTGCTATGTGCTCTCATAGGATCCTAACTATCTAAGTAAATACTGCTTTACAATTTGGCGGCTGCTATGATCATGAGAGGAAGAGGAATCAGGATTTCTGTCTCTACTATTGACTGTGTGCTACTAAGAAACTATGTTTGTTGCTCATTTATACTCAGGTCCCTCTGTGACCACATTTCTCTGCTGCGATTTTGTCTAGCCAGAGGACATGCTTCTGTAGTTCCCGACAGACATTTATCAGAACAGGAGTTTCACCCTAGATTCAAGTTCTTGCCCTTGCTAAGATGTGGTCTCTACTTTCCACATACCCCTGCTACTTATTTGTTCCCAAGCCAGCTGGATTCAATAGGCCCATGTTGTCATCATAACTGATCCTCTCATTCACCTGAGCACTATTCTAGACTCCTTGGGTATCAAGATTAAGGAGATGCAATTGATTCTCTCCTTTGGGGGTGGGAATGAACATTGGTGACTGGCAGCTCTGGTCCTTGTCCTGTGTGGTGCTGAGAATCCCTTCCCCGTGTCAACACGCTGATGTCACCAGGACAGGAACCCAATGTGTGTGTGTGTGTGTGTGTGTGTGTGTGTGTGTGTGTGTGTGTGTGTATTTGGATACAGGATCCCCTGGATCTTGAGTTACAAGCAGCTTTGAGGCTCCCAACATGGGTGCTGGGAACTGAATTTGGGTTCTCGAGAAGAGCAACAGGAGACCCTGAGTCGTCTCTTTAGCCTTCAGGACACCATGATTTTCAAGACAGAGATATGGTATAAAAAAGACCAACTCCTAAAATTTTAGAGAGGATTATCTGTCCTTTTCTTTAAAAATAAATTATGTAAATTATTTTGCTACATGAAATAGAGGTTATATCTTTCTCCCTAGCTTTTCCTGTAGTTGGAAGTTGAGTTGTATTGACCTCACAACCTTCAGAATCAATTGAAGTTCTGTTATTTTAGTTCCTTCGGAGTTCACAGGGAGAAATGAGCTATTTACAGACAATATAATTTTATAAAATAAAAGGTTTGATAGTTAGATAACTGTTTTTAGATAAAGTCTGTATATTTTAAAGGACAAAGAGACAGATAATGTCATAGGCATATTTATTACACAAATCTATGCTCATATTTTATTTACATAGAGTCATTTATAACCGTAAGAGAAAGAAATCACTGGCTTGAAACATTCATAAACCAGCAAAACAAATACTCCTGGGCCATGAGTCTGCCCACACAAATTGATTTCTAAATAAAGATTCAATTTAGATTTAAAAGTCTCATATGCACCCAGAGGTATCTATTCCATCTGTAATTCTCTCCTGAGGCTCAGATACCTGTCGGACTGTTATCAAGTCCTTATTAGTTGTTTCCACATGCAGAAAGTGGATCTTCCAATCAACACAGTCCCCAAGAACGTGCGCTGAAGTCCCCACTGTCATCCAGCCTGCCTCTCACCGAGGGTCTTCTCCTTGCAAGCCTTCCTGCTCTTCCAGCATGGAATCATATAGCTACTGAGGTATGACACTCTTCACATAAAGCTAAAGAGCATAAAAAAGTACTTTCTTTTACTAATTATTGAAAAATGTCATGATATGTTCAGATAGTTGTTATGTTGAAATTAAAAAATAAAAATTAAAAAATGCAAAGGCATTGTTCTCGTTTCTTATTCAGCTTTGTGGCTCACACTCCTTTCCATGGGGAGCAGAGAGCATGCTTAGAAGGCACTAGGGCTGAGCATCTCACTGCCTCTCCTCTCCTGGCCTCTTCTCCTGTGGGAAGTCTGAACATCTGTCCATGAGAGCATCCGTTCTGTGGCAGGACCATGTGTGTGAGGAGCGCATTTCCCTTCCCCATCTCTCTAAGTTCATTAGAAGGTCATATTCTCATGGGTAGATAGGCCAAGTTTTCTGCTCTGACATCCGCTCTGCAACAATTGGACTGTCTTTCCTATTCACGGTCAGTCAAACTTTCCAGTTTGGACCCATCATGGAGGACCAGCTACTCCATTGCTTGGCTGCCTAAGCGCAACACAGACCTTTGACTCCACCCACCTGCACCTTTCTGGGCTTCCTTGAGAAAGTGACTCATACAACCCATGGCTTAGGGTTGTCCTTTTGTGGAAGATAGACAGAGTGACTTAGTAACTGCTGACGTAGGTTGCATCATAGGCACTTGACTTAGGAAACTCTCACAATGGCTTCTGCTGAATCATTCTTGTTCCTCTCCTTTGCCAAGTGGTGTTCCCTTCCTGTCCTTCTTCACCTCAGTAACCCCAACACCGTTCCCCAAACCCCATCTGTCCATGAATAATGACAATGTTTTCAATAGACAATGAACTTGGAGACAGACTCTTTCCTTTGGATTTGCCTCTCTGCCTGAAAGAGTAACCAGTCCGCTGTGTTAATGAGTTCTCTATAAATGCTTGGAGAATAATTAAATAATAAAAACCATTATTAATTATTAGGCTTTTTGAGGATTGTTTTGCCAGATCATAGACAATTTCTTGACTGGCAGTCTTCCCTTGTTTTCTCCTGTCTGTACTGGTATTATGGGCCTGGGGTCAAAGTACAAGGCAAAGCAATGAAATAATTTAAACAGCAGGTCTATTCCTTTCATTTGGAGCAAAAGAAATAGTTCATTTATCCTTCAGTCAAGATCCTTCAAGCTCTTAACTCCATGCTAACAAAGATTCTCCTCTTCATCAGCATTTAGTTAGCTTCTCTGCCTGCTCCTCTTGCATAGACCCAACCATGGCATTCCTGGAGTTCCCTGGGGCCTGTCCAGCAAGCCCTGGGGCCTGCTAAGCCTCCCCAACTTTTGATCTCTGATCACCCCAACTTACCTTCAACAAGAACCCTGTTACGTCAACTCAGCAGTAACTCCCGTAGTGTCTTCTCTCAGTTGTTTTTCATTGCGGACCCTGTCACTCTGCTCCTTGGCCATCGGTCTCTCCTGCTAATCCTGGCTGCATTTGAAGTGGGGTCAGCTCTCTGCGATGGTTTGACTCTTACCCCAGCTGTCTCGGGTAAAGCCTTTCTTAGGATTTTATCAAGTGTTAGCATGTGTTCCTTCATGTGACCCCGCACAAAGTAGTCCAACGGCAGCCTTTCCACGGAGCACACACTAGTGAGAATGTTTGGGGAATCAGAAGAGACACTCCACCGAGAGCTGAAAGACAAGAATGCAGTATGAGGGGGCGGGAGGAAAGAACGTGAAGAGCCTGGGGACGGGTGCTGTGAGTGGTGTCTTCTGGATGTGATATGGTCGTTGCACTACGAACTCCCTGTGGCCATGGTTCCCAGCACACGATCAAGCTAGGAAGGTCAGTCAGCATTGCAGCAGGCAGCATTAAATGGACTTGGTGGGTTACAGTGAAGAGTGAGAACTTCAGAAGGTAGAAGGGGATGTACTGGAGAGAATCCATAGAGAGTGAAGGTAGGGAGCAGGGAGTAAATCTGATGAATATACACATACGTGAAATGGTCAAAGAATCAAGTTTAAAGACAATAAAAGACAGAGACCCATGAGGAGATGGGAGAGGGGAAGGACTCTAAAGACAGAAGGCACGTTTGGCGTGACAGCCTATGGGGCTGGTTCCATTGGAGGGAGTTCCAGAACTATCTGGAAGGTGAAGCTAGGAGGAAGAGGGATGGAGAAGAGAAGCAGCCGTAAACCAGGTCCCTTGTAGCCTGGGTGGAGTTTGGAGCACACGTCGTAAAAGTTGGTAGCTTAGGCATCAGATGTTGGAGTGTAGGCCAGCCTGGTGATACACTTGTAATGCCAGCCTGCAAGATGATGAAGACCACAAGCACAAGACCAGCCTGGGCCAGTTAGAAAAAAATATACTATTAAAAAAAAGTGGAGGCGTTATCTGAGCTTTCCACATTGGGTAGCCAGCTATTGTTGATCTGAGACACTGTCAAAACATTTCGCCTTTCTTTCCCCTCCCGGGCTTGATTGTATTACTCAGATGACTGAAAAGTAGGAATTATTGCTCAAGGATATTACTATGTTTGCGGCTTCTTATACAGCTTGGAGGTTACGTTTAAGAAATTCCTAGGAAATAACCAGTGTGCAGTGTGTGCTCCATTGCTTTTAATTACTTCTCTCTCTCTGGGACCCCTCACCTCCTGGAGGTCCTGTCGTCATCACAGAGAAAGGATGGTCTGCCTAATTGTCTTCTTTTTGCTTGGATGGTCCTGATCCTTTCTGATAGCAGAGATGCTGAATGCTCCAAGTCATTCTGGCAGAGTTTCCCAATCCGGTTATTAACTACATTCCGTTCATCAGTCAAGGCTCCTTGTAGCCCACCCCTTCCTTTTTTAATTTTCCATATTGGTATCAGTGGATTTGGTAGGCACCTCTACGGGAAGGAATTCAAGTTCTTGTCTTCTGGGACAAAGAATTGGACAGAGACACGCAAAGAGGAGGAGAAGAGAGCACTTATTAGAGAAAGGTTTGCTTTCGAGGGAGGAGGCAGGTTGCGGGGAGGACAAAGAGAAAGTTCAGAAGCTCCAATGGCAAAGGTTGTGCAAAGATGAAAGCTTTCATGCCACAAGACACGTAATTCTTGGCTCATTTGCATAGGGTTGGCTTTCTGTAGTAAGAGCTATTTGTTGCGTGTAGTTCTACATACAACTTCATGCATTGCATGACTCATTGGTTTCTTGAATCTTCCACCCAGGATCCAGTGAATTAGTATTGTAACGAGTCAGAGATATTTTGGGACTTTCTGGGGGTGCCTCCATGCTGTGCCGGGGGCATGAGCTGGGCTCAGTTGGCCATGGGCCAAAGGGTTCTAGCTTAAACATTTCCTTTTTGTCAACTTTTTTTTTGTCATCTATTAATTCTATAAGACTTTGCTTAGGTTTTCCTGACTAATCTCCTGCCTTACTCTCCTGCCTCAGCACCTGCAATCCCCAGTCACTCCACACCCTCTCTTGGGGGTAGCTTCTGAGGCTCCGTGGGCCCCATGCTGTGGGTAATTGAAATGGTTTCCACAGTGTACCATTGCATTGAGTTGTAGACTCCAGAGTTCTACATTCTTTAAAAAATATTTTTTATTTCTATTCTCTTCCTTGACATAGCCCTAGAGAGTATCTCAAAGCTTGCGTGAAGGGATGCAGAGAAAACAAGTGTCCTGTTTTTCCACAAACCGCAACATTATACAGTAATTGCTCAGCCATCTTTTCACGAGCGACTTATCAGAACCAAGGGATCTGGTAAAGGCTAAACCAAAAGGCAAGGCTTTTTGGCATTATTGCTTTGTGAGTAAAGTGGCTGTCCTTGGCTGTAGATTTTTTGCTGTAGCTAACTTCTTTTCTGTTACATATTTGGGGATTAATTCCCACAGTTCAGAACTGTTTAGTGAAAACAGTTTCCCACTGGCCATGTCTTGTTCCTCTCTCCTAGGAAAGCACAGAGATCTGCCTTCCTGCAATTATCTTTATCAGCAGGCATTTGGTCAATGCTTCAAACCCAGGCGTGAAGCATCCCATCTAAGATACTCACAGATCTCCAAGGACATAGAATTACTGCCCGTCCAAGCTGCTGCTCTGGTTTTACTCCACTTAAAAGACTCTTAATTCCTTATGCTCCCTTTCACCTCAGTTTTCCGCTGATTTTAGTTCAGGCCTCTCAAGGACAGCAGACAGGATAATGAGCTGCAACCCAGAGAAAGACCCACAACCCCCATGATCAGAATGACTGATAACAGCATAGCCTGGAACTGATTATTTAGAGACCTGGGTCTCTTCTGCGCTTAGAGCCGTAAATCTAACTCCAGACCTAGGCCCATAGAAACTACAGTGTCTGGTGTATGTGGTGACTGATCAAGAACCATGGCTTCTACCTGACTGTTTATGTAGGTTGCCTGGTTACCTGGCATCCTCTATGTATACTGGGAGAAAAGAAGTGGCACGCTGATTTTAACAATCCATGCCCAATTCATAATTTTACTGAAAATAAACCTTTTAGCTGTTGCTAACCACCTCAGATGCAGCGTAGTGCACTAAGCTTCCTCTCTAGAATTCCCGGACAATTTAAGTCCTTTCTTAACTAACTTTCTCCATTCAGGAATTCTCTGGATTTGTACTACTCACTCCCATGGATCTGTGTTTGTGTGTAAAAGCTCTTATCTGATTTTTTTAGGGGGCAAAAGAATTCCGGCCCCAGAACCTGCTAGGGCTTGGGAATTGCTGGCTTTACTGGTAAATATGACTGGGGACATTTGTCATGGGTAGAACGATGTAGCACTAAGAACAATATAGAACAAGGGAGAACAAGAAGGAACAATGAAAAAATGATAGATTGAAGAGAGAAGAATAAAGAATTATGGGTAGACGGAACCTGTTGTGGGTAGATTTCTTTACCCTCGGATCTTTAGCTCCCCTTTAGCTATTTACAGTAGTAGAACCCCGTTACTGTTTCTTAACAGTGACCTAACAAGCAATTCCAAATCAAGAAGAGTGACGTTCATGTCTGCTGTGCTGTGTTCTTCCTTTCTCTGGTAGAGAATGAGACTAGAGGAAAGTTAGAGCCAATTATACGGAGGACGCAATACATGTCGGGCGTTCATCACCATAGCGTGCAGGACTGGAAGCACTGCGAGAGAAAGGTTTAAATTACTTCTTTTTTTTCAAACAGATGAGAGGCCAGTCCCCTGGTCAGTTGACAGAGCTGCAGTAGGACACAAACCGGCTTGGCTCAGGGCTAGTTTGCTTCTGTTTAAGAATATCTATCACTGGGGCTGGGGAGCAGGCTGAGTGCTTGAGAGCCCTTATTGCTCTTGCAGAGAACCTGGGTTCAGTTCTCAGCATCCACGTGGTGACTCACAATTGGCTCCAACTCCAGTTCCAGGGGACCTGGATACTTTTCTGACCTCCTCAGGCACCAGGCACACACACACACACACACACACACACACACACACACACACACGCTATATATAGTATGTGTATGTATACAAATATATAAATTGTGTATTATATAATGCATGTTTTACTTACATGTTTTCCTAAAAGTGCTTTCTGCAAAAGAGTTCATGTTCAGCCTTGAGGAGGACGCGGGAGGTGGCCTGTTGTAATGGAAGCCTGAAAAATGTCACAAAATGAAGGCATACTTGTGAGAGAAAGGCAGCAATTCGGTTCAGTCTGATTTTTTAAGATAGTTTCACGAAGCACTAGCATCTGAAAGGCTCGGGTTTTTCTTCCCTCTTCAAAGTCAATGGTAATATCATACAGTTGCCACAGGAAGCACAGGAGAGCTGTCAGAAGCCTAGACCACAGCCCTGGGTGCTAAGCTTGGAAATGAAGTCATAGGGTTCAGTTTTTGAAGCGCAAACAAAGCCTGAAGCTTCAGCAAACAAACCCCGAACGACAAGCTGCTTCCACATCCTTCCATGTATCTGGAAGACAGAAACACCACTATTCACTTAGCCAGGTGAAAAAGGAGTTTTCCAATGCCCTGCATTTGTTGGAGCGATGAAAGTAATTCTTCAAAGCCTTCAAGAGCAACCCTTCAGGCTAGGACTTTGCAAACAGTGTTTGCTCTGCATTCATGAAAAGAGAGCCATTTGCGACCTCTGAGTCAACAACGCTGCTGCTGTTTGATTTTATCATGCTCCGGACTGTGTGTGGCTCAGATACTGTAACCACAGACTAAAGATGTGGATTGCAAATGACATATTTTGTTTGTTTGTTTTTCAAGAGCTCAGCAGCCTAGAACTAATCCTCACAAATATCTCAGTGCTCTGAATAATTTTCTTCTATTTATTTATTTTACATAACCACAGTTTTCCCTCCCTCCTCTCCCTCTTTTTCCTCCTACCCTGACACCCCCCCCCCTGCATCCACTCCTCCTCTGTCTCTATTCATAAGGGTATGGCCTCCTATGGAAGTCCAGAAAGCATGACATATCAGGGATTAAGTTCCCCTTTGCAGCAAGGCAGGGAAAGGCATCCTAAGATAGGGACTAGGTTCCAAAGAGCCAGCTCAAGAATCAGGGACAGATCCTGGTCCCACTGTTAGGGGCCCCACAAAAGACCAAGTTATACACCGGTCACCCAGATGCAGAGTCTGTGAGCTCCCACAAGCTCAGGTCAACTGTCTCTGTGATCCCCAGCATCATGATCTTGACCCTCCTGCCCCTTGCTTACAACTGGACTCCCAGAGCTCAGCCCAGTGTTTGGCTGTGGATCTCTGCATCTGCTTCCATTAGTTACTGGATAAAGGCTTTACGATGGCAATTAGGGTAGTCACCAATCTGATTACAGGAGAAGGCCAGTTCAGGCACCCTATCCATTATTGCTGAATAATTTTTCAAATGCTACTTAGAATTGTTCTAGAAATTAAACCATGGGGTATTTGTTATCCTATAGAGAGTGATGTCTGGGATGGGTTTACGTTTCTTTTAGGTGTCTATTCAGATCTTTCTCTTTTCCAAGAGAAAAAGACCTTTGTTGCTTTTCTCGTATGCTCTTACTGTGACAAAATGCCCTGATCAAGGCAATGTGGAAAAGGAAAGGGTTATTTGGGCTTACAGCACCAAAACGTTAGGGCTGTTAATGGTGGCGACAGCATGGTAGCGAACAGTAGGCAGGGCAGCTGGAGCTGGATGCTGGCAGTTGAGAGCTGGCATTGTAACCATGGGGAGCGGGGTGAGAGAGGGAGGGAGAAGAGAGAGCAAGGGAGGATGGAAGGAGAGCAGGAGGGAGAGGGAGGGAGAGAGAGAGGGAGGGAGAGAGGGAGAGAGAGAGAGAGAGAGAGAGAGAAGTAGAGAACTAAAAGTGATACCAGGCTTTTGAGTCTCAAGGCCTCTCCCCCAACGATGTAAGCCCCGCCCCAGTGATGAAGCCCTTCCCCCAGTGATGTAATTTCTCCAGCAAGGCTACACCTCCGAAACCTAGGCAAATTAGTCCCACTAACTGGGGACCAAGTATTCAAATATCTGAGCTTATGGTGGCGCCAGGCTCATTAAAACCGCTACCCAGGACCACTAGCTTTGTCTGGGAGAATACCTTTGCTGTGGGACCCTATTCCCGGAAGAAGTGAACAAATGTCTACTCACCCCATATAGGGAGCTGACGGCAAACAGAAGTAAAGAGCTGCCCAAGTTCAATTTTGTAAACCAATGTTTGCTGGAGTTACTCGGAGGAGGATGGGTAACTCAAAGGCAGCTGCGTTACTGAAATCCCACCCCAGCATGGGGATGAGGAATGATGGCTGCAACCCTGGAGCTCCCTGTATGACTAACAGGCAACTGCACCCAGCAGACTCTTCTCTACCCAGCAGTCCTAAGGGGGTGCCGTCTTGGCCACCAGGTAAGTTTCAGTGACATCCTGAGACTTGTAAGTTGGTGGCCTTCTGAGTCTTAAGAGCCTCCCATTAAGACGTCTGAGTCTTGGAGCACTCCCTCCCAGGACAGAATACTCAGCTCTGAGAAACTGCTGCAGAACAGTCTAGTGCTATACTGACGGAGCACAGAACACCTTTAATCTGGTGGGCACCTTGTCACTGTGGCATGCATCTTCCATTTAATCACCAATGCACAGGCCTCTTAAGATGTGCTTGGTGAATTCATAAATTAAGCTGAATCTTGATTTTGAGCAAATATATACAAGTGACGATATTAATGTATAAGGAAAACCGTAGATTGGCGACAAAATGATTCCTTCCGGTCTAACTAGGTCAAGGGGTCAAGAACTCTTTTCTGTAAAGGGTCAGATGGCAGTTGTGCATTGTTGGTCACGCTGTTCCTATCACATGTACACAATTCCCACCACGCACAATCTGGAGACAAATGCATGCACCTGTGTCCTAGGGAAGCCCCGCAAAAACTGCAGGTACAGCCCCAGGCTGCATCTGACTGACATCAGTCTAGATGCCCAAGATTGTACTCTTAATGAAGCAACCTGTGAGTGAAGGACACAGGCCTTGCCATTCCATTTGGCTTTTATTTTGGTATTTTTCTGCCTTCGTTTATGGGCTTAGGGTATTTCTGCTGCGTATTGTTATTTAGAGAAAGTGAGAGCCCGTGACAGCCTTTCCTTTTTGTTAAGGAGTGCACAGGATGTGAAAGGCATTCTGCTTTTGTTGGTGCTGAACGCACCACCCAGGATTAATAAATGTTAAATAACAGTCATTTCTCACTCTCTGCCCTGCCCTTTAGCGCGCCTCCTGTGGCACCCACAGAGGCATTAACACGTAGCGATTGCCGTGTTCTGTTATGCGTCCTCAGCAACACCTTGCTGATTAAATCACACTCAGGAGAGAGTTAACTGCCAGGCTGTAAGTATTCCTGACAGGTGGTTCTTGCATGGGTTTGGTTTCTGCTGTATGAAGATTAAAAATCTTGTCACAGCTAGTAAAAAATGAAGTACAAGTAAAATCATGGAGTGCCCATAACTCACCCAAGGTTTTTTCCTAAGATTCAGCGTTTTAAGAAGAAGAAGGCACGGTGAGGATGAGCAGCTTGGGCAGTGGTGATGACATTGTGTGGTAGTAGAGGAAGTGACAAGTGACAGCAAGGACTTTGTGGGTCAGGGTAGGCTGTCTTCTGTACGTATAAAGTATGGGAACACAAGCTTGTCCTGTCTGTAACTTCATTGTCAGATCTAAGATAGTCACCCTACTTAAGGAAAAACAATGTTCAAAGACAACCTTTTTTTCTTTTTTCTCATCATGAACTTAAATTTTCTCCCTGCCAATCTCAGTGCAATGATTATAAAACTGGCTCCTTCCTCTCCATCCAGAGTTTTCACTTTAACTGGACATGCGCCCAAAGCAGCGGGAGATGCTGTCCTATAAAGCCAGGACATTTTATAAGTACTGGCAGGGAAAGCTGATTACTTCATCCTCCAAACACCACACAGAGCCTACTGTGAAGGTCCAGGGAGACTGGGAGCCGTGAAATGCAAACACACAGCAGTGCCTGCAGAGTTGTCCTGGGCGGCATTGTCTGTGTGACTGTGTGTCCTGGCTGGGGAGGAGCAAGGCAGGTCTTGTGGAGCTGTGACCAGCGGGCTGTACTAAAGGAGTGACCGGTTAAGTGATTCACTTGCCAATAAAGCCCAATTGGGGTTAGTGAGGCAGATTCTTAGTGTTCAAACCAGAGGGCCTGTAAGGTAGACCAGAAGATAAAGGTACTTACCACTGAACGTGATGACCGGAATTAGATCCCCCAAACCTATATAGTAGGATAGAAACAACTCCCTCAGTTTGTACTCTGACCGTCACACATGTGCTGTGCAAATGTATGTGTATCCCCAGTGAATAAATGGAAAAAAATTAATAATGAATATTAACCACACTGCTTGCCCTTTTAAAAAATTCAGACAAATAGTCTCAATCATCTGAGCAATCAGTAAGGATGGCAAAGTCTTGGTTTGGAGTCATTAGAATATAAACCAATATGAGACAAAGCTTTATGTGTATGTATGCTGTTCATTATTAACAACTTGCCATTTTCGGTCCAAGCCCTTCTATAAATGAAGCCTACAGACACATTCTAGATCCAGTAAGATTTTCTGTTTCCCAGGCCTTGGTCCACCCTCTCCACTGTAACAGATTAAGTGAGGATTATTGGTCGGGATCCTGCAGGAAGCAGATATAACTGTCCTCATGATTTGCTCCAAGTATTCATTAAAGAGACCATTACACTCCCGTCGCAGAATGTGGAAAAGTCACAGGGATATCACAATGTGAGTGGCCCTGGGGATCAGCTGCTGGCTTCCCTAGGAGACAGCTGTGCAGAATGTTTATCCTTCATGTGGTGCCTCCGGTGGTTGAGGAACCCAACCTGTCTGAGAGTGAGCAGGGGACCCTTGGCTCCTGGTACCGTCCCTTGTTGTCACACCCACTCAGAAGGCAGAGACACTGAGATGGCCCTGGGCAGATTGACCTCCTAGGGCAGGGAGGGAGCTGGGAAAAGGCCCAGAGGTGACTGATGTGAGTCTGGAGTGCCTCTGGAAGCATCAGTGCACCTGTCCCTGCACAGAAAAACACAGCAGGGCCAGCGAAACTCTGTGAAGTAAGGCAGTGAATATTTTAGTTCTGGAGGACCACATCCAACCTTTGTCACATATCTTTTTTTTCTTTTTTTTTCAAAGTTTATTAAATTATGAAAGTTTCCATTTCCGCCCCTCCTCCCAACACCCTCCCCCTCCCCCCCTCCCCCTCCTCCTCCCTCTCCATCCCTAAGAGCAGTCAGGGTTTCCAGCCCTGTGGGAAGTTCAAGTTCCTCCCCCCTCCCTCCAGGTCCAGGAAGGTGAGTATCCAAACAGACTGGATCCCAAAAATGCAGTATATGCAGAGGAAACAAGTCCCAGTGTCATTGTCAATGGCTTTTCAGAAAGTCTCTGGGCCAGCCACATTCAGAGAATCCGGCCACATTCAGAAAATCTGGTTGGATCACATGCTCGTTCAGTCCCAGTCCAACTGGCCTTGGTGAACTCTCATTAGATCAGTCCCCTTGTATCAGTGGGTGATCGCACCCCTCGCGGTCCTGAGTTTTTTTTTCCATGTTCTTCCTCCTTCTGCTCCTCATTTGGACCATGGGGGGCTCAGTCCGATGCTCCAATGTGGGTCTCCGTCTGTATCGCCATCCATCGTCGGATGAAGGATCTATGGTGATAAGCAAAATCTTCATCAGTATGGTTATAGGCCAAGGCCGGTTCAGGCATCCTCTCCTCTGTCCAGAGAACAATCTGGGGATCTCTCCTTGGACCTGGGATCCCATTTATAATCAAGTCTCTTGTAAACCCTAAAATGACTCCCTTAGTTGAGATATATTCTTCCCTGATCCCATATCCATCCTTCCTCCCTCCCCCCATCTCAGTCCCCCGAGTTTTTCCCATTCCTCCCCTACTACTCCCTTCTCTCTAACCCTCTCCCCTTCCAACAACCCTCCCACCCACCCCCCCATGCACCCGAGGTTACCTGGGACTCTTGCCTATTTCCAGTCTCCAGGAGGATAAGTACATGATTTTCTTCACGTTCACCTTCTTATTTAGCTTCTCTAGGATCTCAAATAATAGGCTCAAAGACCTTTAATTATGGCTAGAATCCACTTATGAGTGAATACATACCATATTCCTCTTTTTGGGTCTGGCTTACCTCACTCAGTAAAGCGTTTTCTATGTTCATCCATTTGCATGCAAAATTCAAGATGTCATTGTTTTTTACCGCTGAGTAAAACTCTAATGTGTATATGTTCCACACCTTCTTTAACCATTCTTCTATTGAGGGGCACCTAGGTTGTTTCCAGGTTCTGGCTATTACAAATAGTGCTGCTATGAACATAGTTGAACAAATGCTTTTGTGGTATGATAGGGCATCTCTTGGGTATACTCCCAAGAGTGGAATTGCTGGGTCTTGAGGGAGGTTGACTCCCAGTTTCCTGAGAAACCCCCACACTGATTTCCACAGTGGCTGCACAGGTTTGCATTCCCACCAACAATGGATGAGAGTTCCCCTCTCTCCACATCCTCTCCAGCATAGGCTATCATTGGTGTTTTTGACTTTAGCTAATCTGACCGGTGTAAAATGGTATCTCATAGTTGTTTTGATTTGCATTTCCCTGATCGCTAAGGATGTTGAGCGTGACCTTAAGTGTCTTTTGGCCATTCGGAGTTCTTCTGTTGAGAATTCTCTGTTCAGATCAGCACCCCATTTTTTAATTGGGTTAATTAGAGTTTTATTTTCTAGTTTCCTGAGTTCTTTGTATATTTTGGAGATCAGGCCTTTATCTGATGAGGGGTTGGTGAAGATCTTCTCCCAGTCAGAAGGTAGCCTTTTTGTCTTACTGACGGTGTCCTTTGCTTTACAGAAGCTTCTCAGTTTCAGGAGGTCTCATTTATTCATTGATTCTCTTATTGTCTGTGCTACTGGGGTTCTACTTAGGAAGTGGTCTCCTGTGCCTATGTCTTGTAGACTACTTCCCACTTTCTCTTCTATCTGGTTCAAAGTGGTCAGATTAATGTTGATGTCTTTAATCCATTTGGACTTGATTTTTGTGCATGGTGATAGATATGGATCTACTTTCATTCTTCTACAGGTTTACATCCAGTTATGCCAGCACCATTTGTTAAAGATGCTTTCCTTCTTCCATTGTATACCTTTAGCCCCCTTGTCGAAAATCAAGTGTTCATAGGTTTGTGGGTTAATATCTGGGTCTTCTATTCAATTCCATAGGTCGACTTCTCTGTTTTTATGCCAGTACCAAGCTGTTTTTCAATACTGTAGCTGTGTAATAGAGTTTGAAGTCAGGGATGGTTATACTTCCAGACGTTCCGTTATTATATATGATTGTTTTGGCTATCCTGGTTTTTTTGTTTTTCAATATAAAATTAATTATTATTCTCTCAAGGTCTGTGAAGAAGTTTGATGGGATTTTGATGGGGATTGCATTGAATCTATAGATTGCTTTTGGTAGAATTGCCATTTTTACTATGTTGATTCTCCCAATCCAAGAGCAGGGGAGGTCTTTCCATTTTCTGGTATCTTCCTCAATTTATTTCTTCAAAGACTTAAAGTTCTTGTCAAATAGGTCTTTCACTTCCTTGGTCAGAGTTATCCCAAGATATTTTATGCTATTTGTGGCTATCGTGAAAGGTGAAGTTTCTCTGATTTCCCTCCCTGCTTCTTTATCCTTTGTGTATAGGAGGGCAACTGATTTTTTGGAGTTGATCTTGTATCCTGACACATTACTAAAGGTGTTTATCAGCTGTAGGAGTTCTTTGGTAGAGTTTTTGGGGTCACTCATGTATACTATCATATCATCTGCAAATAACGAGTTTAACTTCTTCCTTTCCAATTCGAATCCCCTTGATCCCCTTATGTTGTCGTATTGCTATTGCTAGAACTTCTAACACTATATTGAAGAGGTATGGGGAGAGTGGACAGCCTTGTCTTGTTCCTGATTTCAATGGAATGGCTTTGAGTTTCTCTCAGTTCAGTTTGATGTTAGCTGTCGGCTTGCTGTAAATAGCTTTTATTATATTTAGGTATGAGACTTGTATCCCCAATCTCTCCAACACCTTTATCATATATGGATGTTGGATTTTGTCAAATGCTTTTTCAGCATCTAATGAGATGATCATATGGTTTTTTTCTTTCAGTTTATTTATATGATGGATTGCATTGATGGATTCACGTATGTTGAACCAGCCCTGCATCTCTGGGATGAAGCCTACTTGATCATAATGGATAATTTTTCTAATGTTTTCTTAGAATCGGTTTGCCAGGATTTTGTTGAGAATTTTTGTGTCAATGTTCATGAGTGAGATTGGCCTGTAATTCTCTTTCTTGGTTGTGTCTTTATGTGGTTTTGGTATCAGGGTAACTGTAGCTTCATAAAAAGAGTTTGGCAATGACTCTTCTGTTTCTATATTGTGAAATTCCTTAAGGAGTATAGGTATCAGCTCTTCTTGAAAGTTCTGGTAGAATTCTGCATTGAAACCATCTGGCCCTGGGCTTTTTTTGGTCGGGAGGTTTTTGATAACCGCTTCTAATTCTTCGCGACTAACAGGTCTATTTAGATTGTTCACCTGATCTTGATTTAACTTTGGTAAATTGTATTTATCTAAAAACCAATCCATTTCTCGTACATTTTCCAACTTTGTGGCATATAAACTTTCGTAGTAAGGTCTAATGATTCTCTGAATTTCCTCTGTGTCTGTTGTTATGGCCCCCTTTTCATTTCTGATCTTATTAATTTGAGTGTTCTCTCTCTGCCGTTTGATTAGTTTGCTAGGGGTTTGTCAATCTTGTTGATTTTCTCCAAGAACCAACTTTTTGTTTCATTGATTTTTTGGATTGTTTTCTCTGTTTCTATTTTGTTGATTTCAGCCCTCATTTTATTTCCAATCTTCTACTCCTCCTGGGAGAGTCTGCTTCTTTTTTTTCCAGAGCTTTCAGGTGTGCTGTTAAGTCTCCAATATGTGCTTTCTCCATTTTCTTTAATTGGGCACTTAGTGCTATGAACTTTCCTCTTAGCACTGCTTTCATTGTATCCCATAGGTTTGAGTATGCTGTGTCTTTATTTTCATTAAATTCAAGGAAGACTTTAACTTCTTTCTTTATTTCTTCCTTGACCCAGGGATGATTCAGTAGTTGACTGTTCAACTTCCACACGTTTGTAGGCTTTCTGGTGTTAGAATTGTTATTGAATTCTAACTTTATTCCGTGGTGATCCGACAAGACACATGTGGTTACTAATATTTTTTTGTATCTATGGAAGTTTGCTTTGTTACCGAGTATGTGGTCAATTTTCTAGAAGGTTCCATGAGCTGCAGAGAAGAAGGTATATTCTTTCCTTTTTCGGTGGAATGTTCTATAGATATCTGTTAGGTCCATCTGATTCATTACCTCTAGTAATTCTCTTATTTCTCTGTTGAGTTTCTGTTTGATTGACCTGTCCATTGGTGAGAGAGGTGTGTTGAAGTCTCCTACTATTAGTGTATGTGGTTTGATAACTGCCTTGAGTTCTAAAAGTTTTTCTTTTACATAAGTGGGTGCTTTTGTATTAGGGGCATAGATATTCAGGATTGAGACTTCCTCCTGATTAATTGTTCCTGTTATGAGTATAAAATGTCCATCTCCATCTCTTCTGATTGATTTTAGTTTGAAGTCAGTTTTGTTAGATATTAGAATGACCATGCCAGCTTGTTTCTTAGGTCCGTTTGCTTGAAAAACCTTTTCCCAACCCTTTACTCTGAGTAGATGCCTATCTTTGTGGTTGAGGTGTGTTTCTTGTAAACATCAGAATGTTGGATCCTGTTTTCATATCCAATCTCTTAGTCTGTGCCTTTTTATAGGTGAATTGAGTCCATTAATATTAAGTGATATTAATGACCAGTGATTGTTGATTCCGGTTATTATTTTGTGTGTGTGTGTGTGTGTGTAGTAGAGTTTGTGTGTTTCTCTTCTTTGAGTTGTGGTTGTGAAAGGTCGCTAAATGTCTGGGTTATTGTAGGCAATGATGGCAATGTTGGATTCCTTGGGTTACGATTTTCCTTCTATTACTTTCTGTAAGGCTGGATTTGTGGCTACGAATTGTTTAAATTTATTTTTATCCTGGAATATTTTGTTTTCTCCGTTGATAGTGAACGATAGCTTGGCTGGGTATAGTAGTCTGGGTTTGCATCCATGGTCTCTTAGTTTCTGCAGTACCTCTCTCCAGGATCTTCTGGCTTTCATGGTTTCCATAGAGTAGTCCGGTGTAAGCCTGATAGGTTTACCTTTATAAGTTACTTGACCTTTTTCCTTTGCAGCTCTTAATATTCTTTCTTTAATCTGTATGTTTTGTGTTTTGATTATTATATGGCGAGGGGATGTTTTTTTTTGATCCAGTCTATTCGGCGTTCTGTATGCTTCTTGAACCTTCATAGGAATATCGTTCTTTAGATTGAGAAAGTTTTCTTCTATAATTTTGTTGAATATATTTTCTGGGCCTTTGATCTGCAGTTCTTCTTCTTCTTCAGTTCCTATTATTCTTAGATTTGGTTTTTTTATTGTGTTCCATATTTCCTGAATGTTTTGTGAAGAGAATTTGTTGGATTTGCCGTTTTCTTTGACCAGAGCATTTATTTTCTCTATGGTATCTTCAGAATCTGAGATTCGTTCTTCTATCTCTTGTATTCTATTGGCTATGCTTGATTCTGTAGTCTCTGTTCATTTACCTAGGTTTTCCATATCCAGCCGGTTCTCGGTTTGTGTTTTCTTCATTGCCTCCATTTCAGTTTTCAGTTTTTGAACTGTTTCCTTTACCTGTTTGATTGTTTTTTCCTGGTTTCTCAGGGTATCATTCACGGATTTACTTAGTTCTTCAAACTTTTTGTTATATTTCTCATCCATTTCTATACTCATTTCTTCAAACTTTTTGCTACACTTCTCATCCAATTCTTTAAGGGAGTTATTCATATCCTGTTTAAGGGACTCTATTGCTTTCATAATGGCACTTTTCCCCACTTCTTCTGGGTTAAGGTGTTCAAGTCCTTCTATTGTAGGGTCCTTGGGATCTGTTGTTTTCATGTTGTTTTTCAGATTTTTGGATGAGGTCTTGCCTTGGTGTCTGCCCATCTCTTACTTCAAATGTTCTCTATTGGAACTTCTGGTACCGGGTCAGGTTCCCTTCTTGGGCAGGGACTTCACTGACAGAATGCCCACCTTTCCTCAGGTAGGCTATTGAAGCACAGGCACTCCCTCTTTCCGGGATGTGCTTACAATGCAGGCCCAGCTAGCAAGGCAGCTGAGCTGGGAAAATTTTATGGCCCCAGGGGGAAGGGAGAAATATAGGAATTCGTACCTGGATGGGAGCTGGGATGGCAGGTGGGAGGGGGGAGCCAGCACTGCAGGGTGACCTGGGAGTCTATGGGGTCGGGGAAAGCCCGAGCTCCTCCTCTCCGGGACCCTGCCACAGGCCGAAGCAAACTCACCCCTCCATGGCCCTCTGCTAGAAGTCAGGGCCCGTGCTGGTCAGGAATGTTGCTGAGCTGGCACCTGGTCCACCTGTCCTCAGGGAGGCCTTTAAGACCCAGAAACTGCCTCCTGTCGGGAAGCACCTACAGCCCAGGCCCAGCTTGCAAGGCAGCTGAGCTGGGGAAATTTTATGGCCCCAGGGGGAAGGGAGAAATATAGGAATTTGTACCTGGATGGGAGCTGGGATGGCAGGCGGGAGGGGCGAGCCAGCACTGCAGGGTGACCTGGGCATCTATGGGGTGGGGGGAGCCCGAGCTCCTCCTTACCGGGACCCTGCCACAGGCCGAAGCAAACTCTGTCACATATCTTTCTTTTCCAACTATAAAAACTATGTATTATTTTAAATTGTGTGTGTGTCCGTGTGTGTGCACACGTGCACGCATGTGTGCGACCATTTATGTGTGTGCACATGTTCTTATGTATGCATGTGCATGTATGTGTGCATTTGCATATGTGCGTGCGTGCATGCTTGCCTCTGTGTGTGTGTGTGTGTGTGTGTGTGTGTGTAGATGCCTGAAGAATCCAGAAGAGGGTCCTGGATCCCCTGGAGTTGCAGTTACAGTCAGCTGTGAGCCCCTTGACATGGGAATTGAACCCAGGCCCTCTCCCACAACAGCACTCCAGCTCCTCTGAATGAGTTTTATAAACCTCTGAAAATCTGGAAATCTTCCTTAGCTTGTGTACTGGAGGCCGCTGGGCCCAGATGTGTTATCAGTTTTGTGTATTTAAAGCTCTTGTACATGGCTTACATTTTATTTCTTTTTGGATGCTATGTGGTGTAGTGATGAGGCAAGCAGGCCTGATTTTTTGTCCCGCCCGGCTCCCGCACAGCTAGCTTTACACCCAAAATAACAACACACAAACTGTGTTCATTTAGACACTGCCTGGCCCATTAGCTCTAGCCTCTTACTGGCTAACTCTCACATCTTGATTAACCCATTTCTATTAATGTGTGTAGCACCACGAGGTGGTCGCTTACCGGGAATATTCTAACCTACATCCATCTTGGGCTGGAGCTTCATGGCGTCTGCTTGCCTCTGCTTTCTTTCTCCCACAATTTTGTTCTGTCTTCCCTGCCTATCTGTGTTCTGACCTATCAGGCCAAGCAGTTTTCTATATTAATTAACCAATAAAAGCAATAGATAGATAGAAGACCCTCCTACATCATTGTGGCAAACTATAAACCTCGTGATTTCCTAGAGTGCCTATTGATTATCACACTGTTCCACAGGACACAGGTGCGCTTACAGTGACCACAAACAGGGCCAGCTGGTATTGCACTGTGATGTAGTAACTTGGCCTTAATGGTAGGAACCTGAAGGAGATACCTTTAAGTGTGGGAATCCCCAGGTTACATCTAGTAGAAATTGACCTGCTGAGCCAAGCCATGGGCTGAAGTTAACTATTGCCACACATGGATGCCCGGCATCAGAATGAGACAGAATGTGCTCTAGATGCACAGGGATAGCCAACTTCCTAGGATCTCCCTTGTCAGTGAGACAAAAGGTATTTGGTGTCTTCTGGGTTGAAGATGAGAGAGGAGGTGGGAGTAGGAAGGCAGACATCTTTTTAGTCAGATGATGGGGCATAGATAGATAAAAAAACAACATAGACACACTGGAGCTGCATTAAATAGAGAGAAGGATGAGGGAGGACGGCCTTGCAACAGGAACACTTAACGGCTTATCTGTGTAAGCAGGGACACAGTTTTCTTTTACCTTGTCACTCTGAGATCCTCAGTAGAGTTGGCACCAACCTTTGGCACAGTTGTGCACGGTTACAGATGTCACGTTCAGCCCAGGAAAACAACTTTGGGGCTCTATTAGATACTTTTCTATTTCTTTGATAAAGCTCTATGACCAAGGCAACTTTCACAAGAATGGGTTTATCTGAGCTTTCTCTTCTAGGTGTAAGAGTCTGTGATGGCGGCAGAATGGCAGGCATAGTAGGAGCAGAAGCCAAGAGATCACATCTTGAAAAGCAAGTAGAAAGCTTAGAGATCACACTAGACATGGCAAGAGTCTTTAAACCCTCAAAGCCTTCCTCCAGTGCTGCACTTTCTCTAAAATAAAAGCCACACCTCTTAAACTACACCAAATAGCACCACCATCTGGGGACCAAGTATTCATATACCTGAGACGATGGTAGACATGTCATTTAAACCACGCAAAGCCCAAGGGACCACCTCTCTTTTAGGAGAGAAGAAACTTTCTCCAAAACAAACGGTGTCTAGTAGACTTCCTTCCTTCTAAAAACAAAGAAACTTATTTGTTTTCTATTTATTTTGAAACTTATTTGTTTATTTGTATTTATAAATGTGTATGTATGTGTATGACATATGTACGCAGGTTACCATGGAGACCAGAAGAGGGAATTGGATCCCCTGGGAGCTGGAGTTACAGGCAACTGTGAGCTGCTCAATACGGTTACTGGGAACTGAGCTCAGGTCCCTTGTTTTACCACTAGCTGTGTCCCTGATCCCCAGCAGGTTCCTCTTCCGATCTTCTTAGTTAGAATTGAGTCGTCCGCCAATTTGGGTGTGGTTGATGATGGCAACTTTAGAGGATTCAAGATAATTTCAAGAACTGATGATGAGACTTCTTGGAGAAGACCGGGTGGTGATATCTGAAAAAAAAATCAGAGCCCTGGGGTCAGGGGTGGAGCACTTGCCTAGTATGTATAAGACCCTGAGTTCCAACCCCACAACTGCTTATAACCAAAACAAACCCAACCAAATCAATCCAAAGCCAGAGCCATGTTAGGGCAAAATGATGGGGTGGGGAGAAGAGTGGGGAATGAAGACAGAGGTGGCAAATAATGGGGCCTGCTGAATCCTGAGAGCAAAACCCTTTCCTGATGCTCATGTTGAACACGACTTCTGCGTATCTCTGTCAGCCCCAAGGTATAGTCATCTAGGACATAGGGCTTTGTGCTTTGAAGGCACCTGGTGGCCATTTTCCGTTTGCGGGTTTGTTGTCAGACTTTGGAGTCAGATCAGTCCTCCATCTTAGGCTCAGGCATCTAAGAAGCCCTTGCTAAGCTGGAGACACTGCAAGAGCCCTCTGCCGGCAGCGGTCTGCTTTCCAGCTGCAAAGGGAACAATAAAGCTGGGCTTGCCACGTTTGCAGGTGAAACCCGCCTCCTCTATGGACGATGTGATTTCAAACTCACCAAGAAGCACCGTTTGCTTACCCAGAGAACTAAACTTTTGCATCCCACAACTCATGGGTAACTTCGAGTAACGAAGATCTTGAAGGCGATACTTTAAATCCCAGTAAAATTACATTGACAGCTTTTAAAAGTGGAAAGAGGAGAGCATGGAAAATGGACACCTTGGAAGTAGGTTAGGAGAGCTGGGGCCACCACAATCCAAACTCTCTTGGGCTGCTACCTCTATCTGTTACAACAAATATACTATACTCTGTGATTTCATTAATATTCACTGTGCATTGCTATCAGGCATGGCACGGGACTTCAACCATGTAATCAAGGGCTCCTTTTTCAGGGGAAGCTGACTTTTTAAAAAGGAAGTGTGTGTGTGTGCGCAAGTAAATTTATAATCATAGATTTAAAACACCAGTCTATGGTTTGGACAATTTGATGTTCAAATTAAATTGAGTTTAACCCCAATGAGATAGGCCTCTCATTCTTTAGCAAGTAGTTCTTACTTTGTACAGGAATTACTTTTATCAGAGCACTTAAAAAGCATCATTTCTGGTTTTTATTTATGTGTATTGTTGTAGATGTGAATACAGTGCCGGTGGAGACCAGAAGAGGTTGCCAGAGTCTCTGGTGCTGGAGTTACAGATGGTGGGCGGCTGGGAACTGAACTTGGGTCCTCCGAAAGAGCAGCAATACTCTTAACTGCTGATCCAACTCCTAGCCCTGGCAGTTACTTTTAGACCTATCTGTCTTACGGTCAGGTTCAAAAGGAACTCAGAACAAATGGCTAACGGTGGTGCCTATTCAAATACCGAAGGGCGTGCTGGCCTTCACACTCTCTGAGCATTGCCGATACCTGTTACAGAGTCCATGCTGCCGTCCCAACTCTTCTCACCCTGCCACCTACCCTCAGCTTCTCCAGGCTTCTCATTCCTATTTAGCATTTCGGCCAGTGCTCTCTTGGCTACCTTGGTCCTCTTTTCCATCTTCCTTTCTTGCTCTACATGCCGCATCCCCGCACCCCCACGCATCCCCCGCTGCACTGCCTAGATGGATCAGCCTGCTACTTTTTCTTCCTGCTCTGGACTCTTCCAGATGCTTCTGGCTGTTCTCTTTTTTATATCTACAATAAAAACTTTCCCTTCAATTACACCTTGAAGTGGCTATGTCCTCCATGTATACACTTACTTTTATTAATATGTAAACAGAAGAGCCAGGTCCATGCTATGACTGCCACCCTCATAGTGCAAAATAGATGCTCTGTGGCCTGCAACAGAGATGCTAGTAAGCCCGTGGTAAGCGCACATCAGCTAAATGTGATATCTGGGCAAAAAAGAAGCTCAAACAAAACCGCACTCAGGACCTAGAACTGTGACGTCTCCTTCTTAGCTACTCAGCCAGCACGAATGAGGACTCAGCTTCATTTCTGCTCTGCAGCTGCGACAATTTGAATGTCCTCTTCTTATTCCCTCACGAGCAGAATTTTGGAGACCCAGGCGACCATATCTGTTCTGGAGTGTGAAGGACATGGTCGTGTGTGTCACAGCGTGAGTTTCAAGCGTGGGACTTGATGCAGCAATAGCTGCAGGTTGCTTTTGGCTTTTGGTTTTGGATGTGAAAAATTGGCACAGTGGTTTTGCTCCACACTGAGCTAGGATCAATTTAAAGCAGATTTGATCTATTTATTTTAAAGTGCCCTGTAATGTATTTTAGAAGCAGTATTGATTTCGTCGTTGTGATTGCGATTCTGACTGGTGTTTTTGTTAGGCTGCAATTGTGTGATGAAGTAATAGGGCCCTGGGAGTCTCCTGTGCCCGCGCTTCTGTGCTGCAAGTGCTTGCTAATAACGCAATTGCGTCTCCGTCTGACGTTTTAATACTCCCGTCTTCCAGATTGCTCTTCCTAGGGAGTATTTTCCCCACAGTCGATAGGCTGTTACACCTTGGTGAGAATAAACAAAGCAAAAAAGCACGCGTGCACACAGTTCCCCGTGGCTGTCTGTGCTGCACCCCGCTTCAGGCTGACTTTTACAGACAGCTCTAGTTACCTGCCCTGACATATTCACCCCTTAATTTAGTAGCATAAAACAACATTTTATTACACTTCAGGATCTTATGAGTCGGAGATTTACACAGGGCAGAGGGAGGATTCCTTGTCTCTATAAGATCTGGTACACATCTCAGAAGCTTAAAAAAACTGGGCATGACAATAAGAGCAGAGTGTTGGAATCTTCTAGAATCTTCTTCAGGTATACGTCTGATTTAGACTAACACGTCCTGAAGCTGGATGGTACTCTATGTAAGCTGCTTTCACTGTATTACATGAATAGCCGAGGCTAGCTCAGCCTCAATTCTTTTTCAACAGGAGGGAATTAGGCAATAGGAAGAACATACAAGAAATCCCGTCACGTTTAAAATCCTAACAATCCATGCTTCATTCTTTGGATAACTCTGGCTTCCTCAAAACAAAACAAAACTCTCTCTTTCTTTTTCTCTTTTTCAGACAATCTTACCGTAGCCCAAGCTGGCTCAAATTCACTGAGTGACTTGCGGTAACCTTGACATGTCAATCCTCCTGCCTCAGGTTCCTGAGTGCTGCCACTAATTTTGAATCAAGAACTGGCTTGTTAAGGGGCAAGTTCTCCAAGTGTTGAAGGATGCTGAAGCACATCAACGATGAGGTAAAGAAACAACCATCCATTTGTCTTACAAAAGGGTATGCAGCTTAGTCAGGGAAGGAGCACGCAGGTGGACATAGCACCCACAACACAGCGACAGAGGAGCAAGATGTGGAAGCCCCTATCAGAGAACTTGGCTGCAGGGCTTGTGGGATTTTTATAAACACTTTGGGTTTACACTAAAGAATTTAATGCGACGACAAATACCACAGAGTCACCCCTGTAAAACTCAAGTCTGGAAGCAGAAAACAGACAAGGGTGGGAAGTGAGAAATGAGTTGAAGCTACAGATACTCTTCTCCGACTCTTTGAACACAAAGGAAAGGAAGGGTAGACCCAAAGTGTAAAATCCCAGGAGAGCCGAGAAGGAGAATGAACGACCTATTATTCCTCTGGGCTCCCATAAGCATGAAAACCTCATTTTCCCCGAGTCTCCGCTGAAACCCCAATCCATCAGTCTGATTGTGTCAGCAAGCTTAGACTGTTCTGCTCCAATTACAATCCCCCAGCAGGGTCATTTCCTGCTTATGCTACAGGTACGCGATGGGCCAGCTCTGTGCTGAAATCATCAAATTACCGCGGTGGGAGCAGGCTGATGGAGCAGCCTCTCCCTGGGACATTGCTAGCTGACCCAGAAGGAAGGAACAGCCTCCTGATGACACTAGAGGAGTATAAGGTGTGATCTCTCTTGGGGAATGAGGTTCCCTTCAAGGGGGGATGGCAAGTATTTGAAGGAGAATCTCATCCTTCATAGAAATCATATCAAAACCCTAAGCCTAGTAGAACAGCATATAAATGTGAGCAAGTCTCCATCTGTGCAAGGGTCTCATACCCTAGTGAAACCCAGCCAGCTCTCAGGGGTCGGACGGCTCACACTCCACCCAGGACTCTCTTCTCTGAAACACTCATCGACACCTTGCTGTTCACATTTTAGTGATCAACAAAAACAATTCCTTTTGTGCAGGAATTATCAACAAATGCGTTTTCTCTCTCCCAGATATTAGGATTAGTTTTCTAAGAATGGATTCATCCTTATTTACATGCAGATGTATATTACATATGTAAGTACAGTCATAATATAGCCAAGCCAACCCTCTATACTAATGGTTCTACAACAACGCATCGAATCAAGTGTAAAAAGGTGGGAAAAAAATGAGGAAAAACTATCTGTCCTGAACACGTGTGCTTGTTTTCTTGTCCTTACCATGTACACAATTCAACACAACAAGTATTGACATAATGCCAGGTTTAACATCACATGGAACCCAGGATGGAGGTGGGGGAGTTAAGGTATAGGCCTTGCATAACTGTAAGAACTATGGCATTTTGTGAAAGGGACTTGAGCAACCCCAGATTCTGGTGTCTGTATGAGGTCCTTGATCCAGCCTCCTGCGGGTACCAAAGAGTGACTGTGTATTTGCTGCTATTTGCAGTAAGAATTGTTTTAAGCCGCCACTGCAGCTCTCAGTTTGATTGATAATTTTGTGCCTCTTGCAAGCAAGCCTTTCCACGTGCCTCTTAAATCAGTCGCCTCAACTTGATGTGTTTTATCTGTGGAGAGGAAACTTCCATCACGAACATTTGTTTCTGTCAGAAACTGTTCTTAAAAATATGTAAATCCCATTACTGGCTATATCACTCTCCCATAATTTCCCACATTCGCCTCTGAGTTATGCTTGGCGGGTAGACAAGATGGATGGTGCAAGCTCTTTCGTGCTTTAGAGAGAACGAAAATGCCTCTGCTCTCAAGCTGCGCTCTGAGACTTAGGCAAGTGTGAAAATCCGACGGCACTCACTGGGGTTGACGCTGACCTGCAGAATCAATTGTGTTGTGTCCCCGACTAAAAGTGTTGCTAGCTTTGGTCCCTTGAAGCAAGCAAGCAAGCAAACAAACAAACAAAGCACAAGCAAACAAACAAGAAACCCAAAGACTTTCGTGTAGGAGCCCTGGCTTTTCTAGGTGTAAAGAATTCTGACGTTTCAGGGGACGACTGCTTTCTTTAGTCTTGCAGAATTGCCTTGCTCTTTCAACTGGAAGGTGGATCGCGCTCTGTCTTTTGGCTATGGACTGTTGAACAGACCACGGTATTGTCATACGGCTAACATGTTAGTGACCAGCATGTCGGAGTTTTTGTATATTTGACAAAGCAAACATAAACCCAGTGAACCTTAGTCATGGCCAAAAGGCAAAGTGAACAAAAACCTTTGAAGTGTAGATTTAAAAAACCATTGCAGCTTTCATTTCATACAGGTCAGTGAAGTCTAAAATGGCAAATATTCCTTCAAATAGCCCAGTCCTCCTTTACCCTGGGAGGCAAGTCCAGTATCACATGTTATTATCTCCATGGGGTTCAAAAGCAAGGGGATAAAGTAACAGGATAGCTTCTGATTAGAAAACAGCCACTGTGTCCAGACCAACCCAATCCAACCCCTGCTTCCACTTAGTTCTAACTTTAAAAGAATTGTTTAAATGCTTCTATGCTTTATATGTGGGAATGAGATTTGTACCATTAACCCTAACTACAGTAAGAAAGATCCATTGTGCCTGACACACAATCAGATTCTTTGAAGAATAAGTGACATTCTGTAATAGACTAGACCCAGTTGTTGTACACCCAGAGGGGCTGTCATCAAACCTACAGCTATAACCATTTGACTGTGTGTAAAAGGAGCGGTGGGCCACTTCCCGCCGCCCGCCTGGCTAGCTTTACACCCGAAATAACAACACACAAATTGTATTCTTTTAAACACTGCTTGGCCCATTAGTTCCAGCCTCTTATTGGCTAACTCTCACATCTTGATTAAGCCATTTCTATTAATGTGTATAGCACCACGAGGTGGTGGCTTACCAGGAAGGATCTTAATGTGCGTCCATCTTGGAGAGGAGAGCTATAGTGTCTGTCTCACTGCCTTCTTCCTCCCAGCATTCTGTTCTGTCTTCTTCACCTACCTATATTCTGACCTATCAGGCCAAGCAGTTTTCTTTATTAATTAACCAATGAGAGTAACACATAGACCAATAACCTTCCTCCATTATTTCCCCCTTTTCTGTTTAAACAAAAAAGAAAGGCTTTAACTTTAACATAGTAAAATTGCATATAACAAAACAGTTATAAAGCAAGAATTACAGTTGCAATATTTATATCTACTTTATCTTTTATCATAACTAAGAAAAACAATAACTATCTATTTATTCTTCAACTCCATCAAAGACTACAGAAGGATATAATATTACCTAATTAAACAAGAAGTAAGCAACTTCCAAACTCTAGAAATGACAGAGACATCTCGCTACCTGTACAGTCACCTAAAGTTCCTTTGTACCGCTGGGGCATCAGTCTTCAGCCTTCAGACCCATAGCATCCAGCAGACTTTTCCATGAATCAGGAAATTTTAAAGACAGTTCAGTCACTATCTGCTGTGTCCTGCAGAATGTCTCGCAGACTCTTTCATGAGTCAGGAACCCCAAAGAATCATCTCACCTTTTGGCAAGTTTAGCAGTCCTCTTTCTGTGGGTTCTTTGTGTTGAGTTTATGCAACAGTCTAGGCAAGAGCAGTTTCTTGCCCAAATGGCTAACCAACTCCATAAGGAGCCTCTTCGATGCCCATCTTCTTCTTGAAGTAGATTGGTGCTGTCAGAAGCAGACGTGTCTCATTGTCTTGAAAAGTCCTAAGTTATTAAAACATTTAAAATGCCATATTCTGTAGTCTTTGAAAGATATGAAGAATGCCTATCTAACTGAAATATATCTCTATATATCTAGAAAATCTAACTAATATGACTACAAGCTTGACTATTATTGATGATTATCCATTAACAACCTATATTTTCTAATTATACATTACATTTTTAAGTGAACTATATAATCAACCAATATCAGAAATACATATACATATAACAAAATTGACCTTAAATTTCTATCAATAAGGCAAAATTTATACCAATGTAAATTATTCATATCTATACCAACTGTGTTCTCATCAGGAGAAAGGACTGTGTCATGAGTTTGTATAATGACCTAGAGGATATATTTATAAAAGATATTCACTGAAAAATGTAATGTAAGTATTTGAGTATTAAGGCAAACATCACCCTGATGCCCAATTAATGGACATCTTTGAGGGCGAGGTGAGGATTAATTTGGGTTTAGAACTAAGATCTCTAGGGCTAAATAGTTTCTTCTTTATGTTGTCTAGGAGAAAAGGAAAAGATGACAACTTCACTTATCTTTTTTTTTTTATTATGAGTGATTGTTTTCCTGATATGCAGACCAATGCCCTTCTGTTTTACACACACAGGCATACATGCACACACGCATACATACACACACAGACACCCGGGTGCACACACATGCAAACATGCTTGATTTTTATGTTAGATGAGAGAATGGCAGGAGAATTCCTCCCCTCGAGTGATATAAACAACACCTACCCCTTCCGCTCAAGGTCCCAAGAACAAACCAAAGTACAATTCTGCTGAAGTTGGAAGACATTGAGTTTTTCCACTTACTCATAGAGCATGCTTGAGGGGCTACGCTCAGGAGTGTGAGTGACCCCAACACAGCAGCACTCTCTGGAAAGGCTTCCAGCATGGATGATGGCTTCCCCATAGATGGAGCCCCTTTTTATGTACCCTCCCAGGTCCTATGTAAATCCTGCAGTATCTGGCTATCAGCAATTAGGGAAGAATTATACACAGGTGGCTGGTAGGAGTGCCGGGCATCTCAGGCGAGGATTTCTGTGACTTACAGACTGCCCAGGACATATGCTTCTCATGGAGGCAGCAGAGGGAGTAGAGCAGAGCCCAACTGTACCAGTTCTAGCTTCCACATCACAGGTGAAATATCCCATTGTCTAAAACAAGTCGTGGGAACAAGCGCCAGTTTTCCTATGGAGGTGAAGGGGAGGGGTGGTCATTGATTGAACGACGTCCTAATCTACCACAAATGACCTTGAGTGCTTTTTTTTTTCTATTTAGAGGTAAAAGACTTGATAGGTGAGTCCAGAGAGATAAAGAGAGACCCTGGGCAGGCCCTGTCAATGGTAACGATACCAGTCATAATGGCGATGAGAGGTAACATTGATGAAGGCAGAATGGTAGGCTAGGGAATGTGGCATCCGCTTAGCACACACAGGACCTGGATTTACACAGGACCTGGATTTGATCTCAAAAACTACATAAAGCATTCAAAAAAGAAAGAATAAAAGCAGGATGTTGTGGGATATGCTAATCATAAATAACAGTAGAAGCACCAAACACATTTACTTTATATTAGACATCATTAAAGCGCTGAAAAAAAAATTAGCTGATTAGATGGCTTGACCTGGATCACATCACTCTAAGTGGCAGAGAAGAGATTTAAACCCAAGCTGTCTGGCTTCAAGTTGAGTCTAGAATCTTGATTCTCCTCTTATTCAGTTATTAATGTTTTATGGACTGAGGGTTGTCATAATTTAACTCACATTTCAAAAGGTCACTTTAGGTGTTTTTGGAAGAAAGAGGTAGAGAAATGATGTCCTGGAGAAGCGAGCCCCAGCTGGCTGCTGGAGTGTGGGTGATGTGTCACCCCTGTGTGGTGAGAAGAGTCCAGCAATGGAGGGGAACCATTAGGGCCTTTATAGCAGATCTGACTGGTGGCAAGATACAAAGACGTGATTGTTTCCCAAGCTTGTGAACACAGATAAAACCTGTTCCTCTGTTTTTCCCAATGAGAAACCTGGAGCAGAAGTTGACAGAACTCGTGTGGTCTCTGCTTTACTCTTCACAGCTGGGACAAGGGTGGTGATTGTGGAGGCAGAGGCAAGAGGAGGGAGTCAGTAAAGACGGGAAGGGTCCATCAGTCCTAAGTATGCCAATATAACAGGGTTTAGGGAGGTAAGAAGAAGATTAGGTCAAGAGGCACCCAAGATGAGCTTGTTTTGGACTTGACACCTACCAAGGGGAAATGTCTTAAGTGTAGTTAAGGGAGTGGCCACATGGATGGTTGTTCATATAGTATTGAAGTAACCGATGTATCTAAAAACAAACAAACAAACAAACAAAAAACAAAACAAAACAAAAAAAAACCCTACTCCAGGATACAGATGGAATTTCACATGGGATCACTTAATCTTGATGGACAGTATTTGAAGCCTCTGAGAATGACAGAAGTCAACCATTACATCCTCTATAAGGGACACATACAGACCTTGAAAACTGAAGACATGTGAAGCTAAAGTCTTTGTATAGACACATTTGATGATAAATCTTTAATCAGCTGGTTTTGAGCACTTAGAAAACAATGCGTTGATTCAATCAAGGGCAATAAATCTAAAACAGATTCTTTCTCTTCTTCCTCCTCCTTTCCTTCTTCCTCTTCTTCATACCTCCACAAGAAAAAAAATTGAACTTGAAAGAGAGTTCCTGGGATCTGAATATGAAACGCCCCCCTCCGGCTCATATTTGGAAGTCCGTGTTCCCAGCTGGTTCCCTGAGACTGAGACCACTCCTCTCTAAAGTTTCTATTCTTATCATTAGGAAGCAATACGAGACCCACTCACCAGGACAAAAATCTCCCCAAGACTCTAACACCCATGGCCAGAGATGAACAAAGAGTTCACATCTTCCTTTGTCTGAAGTCTGAATATATTTGACTCATGTCATGAGCAAGAAGGTAGGTGCATGTAGTTGCTATAACAAAAGTTAAATTTTATTATGCTGAGGGTCATCACACAAGGTTCATACTCTTAAGTTCCTAACTACAGTCCTAAGCCTATCTCCCCAAGGTTGCTAACCTGTGTGTCTTTTCCTAGCTAAAGACCAAGTCCAGTCTCTAACAGAAGCCTCTGATTCGAGGGTCAGGAACTGGAGGAGACTCTCCAGCCACAGAGCACACCAAGGGTGGTGTCTCTCCAGATGTGCAGAGCAGAGTATTTTTCTTGGTCTCTGCTTATGTATACTCTCTGGTGGGTATCAAGGGGGTTCTAGTCTTGTGTTTCCTTATCTTGAGTAAGTGATGTCACGGGGTTCTAGTCATCAGCTGCAGTCTTGGATGAAATGGGGTTCCTGATTAAGCTATTTTTATGTGTCTAAAATGCATTTTTTTGCTCATCACAGTTCACTAGTGAAGATCAGGTTCCCTTGGAAGAGATTTCTTGCTGTGTTCATCAGAATCCTCCTCTTGGATCCTAGCTATTTAACTGTTTTATGCTCAACTTCAGAGGCTTATAAAGTAATAAAGCTATCAGAAGACACATGTGGAGAGGCAAGAAACATACAAAATTTGACACACTGACCCTCCCAAGGGGCTTCAGTAACAGGCCAAAGCAAGAAAGACAAAATTTAACAAGGATCAGTTTAGAGTCTAACATTTAGAGGTAAGGGAATCAGCTGTGGATGTGCAGAATGAGTGAAACCAGGCCTGACCACAAATTGTGTGAAGACGTGAAGGTTTTAGTTGATGACAAGATCAGAACGAATGGATCCTGTGGTGTCCTCTGAGGACAAATCCTAAACATCTCAGATGCAATCTTTGGTCGTGCTCTTGGACACAGTAGCAGATAGAGGTAAGGACCACAGTTGCAGGATGCTTTGCTCTGCAAAGGGATGGACTAAGGATTCTTCGTTTGCACTGTTTGGTTTAGTTGACGTAGAAACAATTTCCAGAGGATTATTGACAAACGAACATCATGTTGAGGGGTTTTAGAAGCTATTCACTCTTCCAAACTGCTTTTATTAAAAGCTGACAGTGTGTAGGGCCATCTTAGACAGGCCCATATTTCTATGTTGTATGGCGGCCAGACCTTCAGGCCATAGTTTGCACCTGGCCACACAGGAGGTGGTCCCCTAGTCTTTTGAGACAAGCTGATGCCATCCTAGACAAAGGACCAGGATAGGCTAATGTTGCTCTGCTCCTTTGTAATTTGGGAGGTCACCTGGGAAAGAGATGTTAATTCAGTCTACGTGACAGAGCAAGCATAGATAGGAAGACCTGACAAAATGGGCATCGAAAGGTGTGGCTATGACCTCAGTCATACACCCGGCTACCCAGGAAACAGAACGCTAATGAATTTCCCCCTCAGTTTAAGTTTTGCAGGATTTCATGAGAGATCCCTGAAAACTCCCTCCTGATAAAGTCATTTGAGCTGTGCCTCAACTATTCCCACACCCCCTCCCCCCCGCCCCGGTCTGAGAAATAATTTATGGACCGGGCTGGTCCTGGACCATGACAGCAGTGTTCTTGGCCTTCTGCTGCGCTCTTGGACTGTATTTGTGACTAAGCGCACATAAATCCACACATCTGGACCCACCAAAAGGCAGCAGAAATAAATCACATTTTAAAAAGTATTTTTGGATTTTACTATTTATTAAATTGCTAGATAATAACATCAGTATTTTATGATGTTTGCTAATTATATGAATTTTGGAGAAGAAAAGGAAGTAAAAAGAAGTAGAAAAGTCATTTTTAAAACTGTATTCATAAATAACTGTATTTTTTTTTGTACAACAATTTTTTTTTCTATGCTTTCCTCCCCAGAAACCCAGGTTCTTTGTGATCTTGTTTTCTTGCAGCTTCAATTCCCTCTCCAGTTTTCAAGGCTGTAAAAAAATAGAGGAAGGAGTGCTGGGCTGGCTAGATATAAAATGAAGTTCATCATGTCATCCAAAGTGGTCAGAACTTGGTCACATGACCCTATGTGCTACCATGGATGCTGGGAAGGAAATTCTAAGCATTTCCCAGAAAAAACCAAAATGGCATTTTAAAATATAATCCTGATTATCACAGAGTCCTGTTGTCTTTGTTTTGATTATAATATAGTTTGTCATCTATTAGAAAATCATTTTTTTTCTGTTTTAGTCTCAGGAAAGAGATTCTCTACTGACCAGAGAGCTGATGGGATATTGTTCTGCTTTTATGAGAACCTACTGAGTGTCCATCTTTTTATCACAAGTGCCTGTTTTCTCTATGCATTTTCTACCCTGTTTCAGTTACCATTTCCCTGGGTTAGGTAAACGCTTACCTTCATGAATTTCCTGCTTTTTTTCAACTGCCTTTCACCAGGCTGTGGAATGCACACTGCTGTCTGATGCTGTGATTGGTTTGATGCCAGGGTGGCAGATAACAATCTGTGCTCAAAGATCTAAACCTAGCTCATCCTGCTGCTGTGCTGTGTGAATTTGTGTTGTGCTGAAGTTTCCGTCACCATAGAACAACTCTATCCTTTCCCGATGTCTGTTTTCATTGTGATCTTTCCACGCTCCACTCTTTGATCCTTTGAGCACAGAAGACAGGCTTTTAAAGACTGTATCCCTTCGTGGTTCATAAGAGGGATGTCAGTATCTCCCTCCTGGATTTGATTCCTTTAAAACCTCAGGACATTTCGGGGATTCTCCAAAGTTTGCAAAATAGCATTCAATGGAGGGGAAGCCACAGCACCCAAATGCAATGGTAAAATTTCCATGATTGTCTTTCAATGATGTATACAGGAAATAATATGATGGGTGAGCTGACTAGTTTTATGTCAAAGTGACACAGACTGGAGTCATCAGAGAGGGGGGTGCCTCAATTTGGAAAATGCCTCCATAAGATACAGCTATAGGCAAGCCTGTAGGGCATTTCCTTAGTTAGTGATGGATGGTAGAGGGTCCAACTCATTGTGCCTGTGGCCACTTGGGCTGTTAGTCCTGATTTCTATAAGAAAGCAGGCAGAGCAAGTCAGTAAGCAGTATCCCTCCATGGCTTCTGCATCCGCTCCTGCCTCCTGCATCAGGTTCCTGCCCTGCTTGAGCTCCTGCCCTCACTGCTTCTGATGACAAAGTTCTGTGGAACCATGAGTGAAATAAACCCTTTCCTCCCCAAGTGGCTTTTGGCCATGGTGTTTCAACACAGCAATAGTAACTCCAACTAAAACAGCAGGTTAAAAACTTAATAGATTTTCTTCAAGGTATTGATAACTGGGTCTATGGCTTGTAATGTTGTAGAAAAGTGTTTGTGGTGATTTGAATGGGAATGGTCCCCATAGCTTATATGTTTGAGTCATTAGGGAGTGACACCATTAGGAGGTGTGGCCTTGTTGGAGTGTGAGTTACGGGGGATGGGCTTTGAAGTTTCAGAAGTTCAAATCAGGCTCAGTCTCTTCCCGATGCCGACCGATTCAGACATAGAACGCTTAGCTACTCTCTGGCACCACGATGACAATGGACCAAACTTCTGAACTGTAAGCCAGCCACAGTTAAATGTTTTCCATTATGAGTTGCCATGGTCGTGGTGCCTCTTCACAGGAATGGAAACCCAAACACAGACAGTGTTAATATGTTTTTGTGACAAATACATATATTTGTGCTCATTTTAATTCATATACCAGCTATAGTTGCTAGAATATACCACCTAGATGTTAAGCAGACTGAATTAAGAGCTGCCATTCAGGAATGGCTACAGCTAGCAGACATGTTACTTATGTTATCAATACTAAAGACTTCCTCAATGAGCACATAAAACATTAGAAATAAAATTTTGTTGGTAGGCTTAATGGTCCAGATGAGAAAATTATCTAGAAAACACTCTGATGTATAAATAGGGCAAAGTTGAAATTTGAATAAGACATATTGTTATTGGTACACAGGATGTGTGTTGTCAGATATATTGTTATCAGTACAGAAGGTGTGTATAATCAGACATATTGTTATCAGTACACAGGGTGTGTATAATCAGACATTGTTATCAGTACACAGGATGTGTATGATCAGACATATTGTTATCAGTACACAGGGTGTGTATAATCAGACATATTGTTATCAGTACACAGGGTGTATATAATCATACTTTGCTATCAGCACAATGTGTGTATAATCAGACATATTGTTATTGATACACAGGTGTGTATGGTCAGCTTCTATGCTAACTGGATGGTCTGTGTCATTTTCTCATGCTAACCCTGAGATCTGTGTCTAGGAACCTGGTAGGAGGATGAGCAGTCCCAGAACACTGTCCCCTTAGAGTTGGCAGTGGAAATGTTGCTTCTGGAAAGGTTATGCAGTGCCCAGCAGACGGAGCTGTGTGTAGCAGCCCTAGGTAATGCCTTGCTGCGATACCTACGCTCTGTGCCCAGCCTCTGTGGGGGCTGAATGCTTTGATGTGAAGCTAGTGGAGCTGTCTGGTTTGAGTCTTTCCTACAAGGCTCTGTTAGTCCCTTCAAAAGAAAAGAAAAGAAAAAGAAAGAAAAAAAGATGACAAACACAAATTGGAATCCATGTTTTTTGGTGTCTTTATCTTTTAATTACTTTTTGTTTATAAAAGAGAGAAAGAACACAAAGTTGGGTGTGTTGGGGAGCATCTGAGAGGAGTTGGGGAATGGCAAAGAATATGGTGAAATATACTGTATGAATTTCTCTAATATTGATAATAATAATAAGTTCAAGTTTAAAGAACAGGTTCTACATAGTCATTGGTCTACATATTAATTAAGTGGCAGGACTCTTAGACAAGGAACTTTTTGGTAACCATGAAGAAAGACATTTAGAGCCATTTTTCTGGACAGTCCAGGATCCTTAATCTTCAATCTATCTACTTTTCGTACAGATAGACAAAAAGAGTTCACACTCAGAGATCATATAGTCACGTGTTCAGCTTTCACTAGTTCTCCCTCGAGTATGGAATTTTCTTCTGCTATTAGTGTAGCCAACACAACAGGATGCCAATAACTTTTCTCTGTCACTCGTAGGGGTTACACTTAGTGTTATGACACATTACTAATGTTACCTATAACTTAGTGTGTCATTTAATGTAATCTTTACTTTGACGTTATAAAGAGGCTAGGCTCACTAATAGCTCTATTTTTTAAAAGATTTGCAGAGAATAATGCTCTTTTACATCACATATATATTTTTAAAAGTTCCAGCTTGTATGTCAATACATTTAGCCACCTTATCATTCCCTATGCTTCTTCTGTACTTAAAAATGTCACTTTGAGAAGACATGCAAATAATTTAGAGTACTTACCTTTTAGAAGTCATAAGTATTTACAAAATAAAAAAGCCGAATGGTTTAAGTGTAAAGCATGTCCTCTAATCTCAGCACTCAGGATTTTGAAGCAAGAGGCTCATAAGCCAAAGGCCAGCCTGGACTATAATGCTGATTCCGAGACTAGCTAGGGTAAATTCACCAAGAAAAGAAAGAAGGAATGCTGATTCCCCATGAGTGGCTGCTGAGTTATTTTACAAAAGTGCAGTGGCTCTCAGCCTTCCTAACGCTGCAGCCCTTTAAGACAGCTCCTTATGTTGTTGTGATCCCAACCATAAAATTAGTTCATTGTTGTTTCATAACTGTAATTTTGCTACTGTTATGAATCATAATGTGAAAATCTGTGTTTTCCAATGGTCTTGGGAGACCTGAAGGGGTCGTAACCCAGAGGTTGAGAACCACTGCACTAGCGGGTGCCTCACACCATGGAGAGAGTGGTGTCAAAGTGAGCGGATTGGAATTCAGTTCAGTGGGCAAGGGGGTTTGATGCCAAGCCTACCTGAGATTGATTCCCAGACTTCGAAATGGTAGGAGAGAATTGACTCCTGTAAGTTGTCCTTTGGCTTCCATCCACATGTCAAGTCATGTGTACATACATAGACACACACACACACACACACACACACACAGCATAATTAAATATACTTTAAACTTTGAAACAATATAATACTGATGGGAAATGTGGGCATAGATTGGAGCCGCTGTGCCCATCTGGTTTATGTGACCCTAAGCTAGTTTAGAATCTTGGCAAGTCTCTACATGCCAAAGTGAAACCAGCATCCCTATAGGAGGCAAACTGTGCCTGTGATCCTGGGCATGTGGGCACCTGGGCACCTGGGCAAGCCCTTCCCATGGGCTGAGGGGACAAGTGCCCCATGTATCTGCTCTGCCTTCGTGCCGTGCTATTGTATTTTGACTTTCTCCTTTAATATCATTCATAATCATGTCAAATACCATCTTGCAAGCATATTAGTTTAGAGATTATTGAGATGATATTGTCTTGGACATTTTACCAACAAGGAGCAAGCACACACCCTATAGCAATCTTTCTTGCACTTATTCCACTTCTATGCATACATGCTGGGAAATAGTTGTGTATAATAGGAAATAACACCAATTTTTTATGTTTTATAGATTTTTTTCATTTTATCAAAAAATAAATGTATCTTTCTACACCTGTTTATAGTTGTCACCTTCCTAAATATTAGGTAAGAAGCTAGGAAATTGAGGGTAACAGAAAAAGCAAAGAAAAAATTCCTTTATTTTAAAACTGTACCTTATAGCCAAAAATGTGTTGTCTATCCTAACCTAGGATAGAAGTGTCCTAGTGTACCTGAACACACACACTCACAATGGGAACAGAAGCATCATTAATTGATGCTTAGCCTTATTGTAAAGTTTCAGATGTGGTTTGAGGGGGACACTGAGATAGTCTTGGGGGAGACAGAGTTTATTGGAAGAGTTGTTAATGCCACAGGCAGGACAGGTGGGTAGACAGTAGGGTGGCAGGATCTCTAAGAAAACCCTAGGCCCAGCATGAGAGACAGACAGCATGGTGAGGGCCACGGAGAGGGAATCATGGCCCGTGTGGCATAGGGGCAGTCTCTTCTTCTCCTTCCTGAGGACTTGACTGGTTTCATAGCCCAAGACTGACGTCAGGTTCTTAATTCCCGGGCCAGAGGCAGGGAAGCGGGTGGGGAGCGGGGGATGTGGCCACCAATACTTTCCCAGATGAGAAACCCAGGAGGCTGGACTGTCTGTTAGCTAGAGATTCACAGACAGTGTCTTTGGCAGGGTGACATCAGTATCTATGAGGAGGGAGTGCTGCCTCAAGGCCCTGGTGGCCCGAGCAGCTGCTGGATCCTGACATTATATTCTTGTATACACTCTGTTTCTAGTCCACTCCGTATCTTTTGGCCCCATCTGCCCCTCCTTGTTCTATCCTGGTCCTCTCCATTCTGCCTCCTTGTTAAGGAGAACCTTGGACTTACCCTCTTTAGTTGATTTTACAGCTCACTAGCATGTCGCAACCTGAAGTTGAAGGGAATATTGACCCAGAGGCGTGTGTTGTTTTGATTTGTAAGAGGCAACACCCCACATTTTTCTCATATTCTTCCCATACATTTTCCACCATGAGACAAAAGGAATGGAGCCGCCCTGGCCAGAGGGTGTAGTGTTGGGTACCTACTATGTGTTGATAATGTTAGCATGTTCATTATGTGTTAACATATTGAGTTTATTATTATTATATATACATTATCTTCCAAACAATCTTGAACAATCCATAAAAGCTTAAGTTTCATGATAACTTAGAGTTTTATGTTTTGTTTGTTTTCATTTCTTCCACAGAGTGATGGATGTGTAGTAGGCACTCAATGCTTGTTAAATGAGTCATTGGAATTTTTACAAACAATAAAATTGAAGCTCAGAGAACTCTGAGACTTGTTCGGCAGCTTGGAGGAATTCGTAGGCGGTAAATATGGGTTTAAAAGTATTGTCAGATCCTGGGATCATTGTGTGGTATCCAGAGGAACATGGTATGACGGTGGCTCTTGGGCTTTCTGCAGAGAGGATGGTTGAATGCTCAGGATGCGGCATGGTGACTGCATGCTCTGTGAAAATCAGATCTGGTGGTGAGAAGTGAGCTATATTTTCAGATTCTTGATTATTCTTCATGTTAGGCAATTAGCATCCAAAGCATATGAATATTTTGGTAACAAGACATGCTTTTTTTGTTTTGTTTTTTGCTTGTTACTATCAGTAATGAAAGTGTTAATTTTTGAGTGGACAGACACACCTGAGAGCTAAGCCCCTAGCCAGGCCAGTGGGAAATGATCATCTTGAGTTAATTGAGGGGGAAAGGGTCAGCGGGCCACACCATCCCCTGGGTTTAGATTCCTGGACCAAAGGAAAAGGGATAAGCAAGCTCGTGGCTCTCTGTCTTCTGATTACAGACGTGATGTGACAGCTGCTTCACGGGCCTGCTGCCTCCACTTCCCCGCCACGACAGACAGTACGCTTGAACAATGAGCTAGAACCAGCTCTTTCTCCTTTAAGCTGTCTTTATTTTAGCACAGCCACAGGATAAAAAGTTAATAACATCCCAAACAAGTAGCACTAGCCACTCAGCAGAATAGAGTCCGCTGTTAGCAAATGCTGATCAGGACGTTTGGAATTGTTTTGGGCTGAGCATAGTTGGAGTCATCCGGAGGCCAGGGCTGTCTAGGAGAAGACTGGGTACAGCTTTTCAGGGGGAACAACGGGTGGCCTGGGGCCTCCAGAATGAGGTCATTATTTGACCATCTTTAAAGCCATATCGAAGTTTTGCAAAGAAAATCGTTTTGAGCGAGGGAAATGCAAAGCCGGAGTAGCTGCTCTCTCTCCCTTTCTCTTGTCAAACCTTGGGCGATAGTCATTCTCAGACTGAACGGGCACAGCAGCTGCTGTCTGGGCAGAGCTCCTGCCCCGCTGACAATGAATGGGTGGCTCAGCACCCTGGCAAACAGGGACTCAAGATGATCGGGACAAAGCTGCTTAGCAACTCCCCAAACAGAACTGCCTGGAGCCCCATGAAAGGAATTTGATTAATGGATCCTGGGAACCTGTCGCTGATCGCTGATCGCTGCCATCAGGCACAGAGCGCAAGTGCAGGCTGGCAGATTGCTTCAGGCCGAGCTTGGAGGAGACCGTTGAAAGCACAGAGATGGGTGTCCGTGCCTTCAGATCCACATGCTCCGTGGCTGACTGTGCTGGGCTTAAACTGCACGGCAATGCCTTGCTCTCCAGTGTTGGCTATGGAAACGGGAAAATCAGATTGCAGCCTCTGTTGCTGTTCAGGGAACCTCATGCTTGGTAAAAGATCTTCGGGAAAGACTAGCAGGCAAGGTCTGATGGCTAGGAATTCCACGGGGAAGCAACTGAGTCTTGTAGACAGAGCGTCACCAGTGGGTACGCTGGACTGCTGTCTCCCCATCCATGACATGGCTCACACACAGGACAACAGCAGAAGCTGCCAGTGGACTTGGCCTGTTTTTTAAACTCACTCTACTAATTTGATTTTCTGTTTTGGTAAAAAAGATAAAACAAACAAAACCCAAGCTGTCCACAGAAGAAACATTAGGAATTACAGACTTAGCCTTAGACTCTGAACCATCCCATTTTCCCCTGCTTGTTTCAGGTTCTTCTTGTGAAATCCCTAGACCTCTTTGCTGCTGTTTTGGGGGTGCAAGCTAGGCTATCAGACCATGGCCGGTTTGGTGCTTGATTGGCTCCCCGTATTGCCAAGATCCTGCCTACATTCTTTTCTGTTACTTTTTTTTTTTATAGGCAACCCCTCTGCTCTCCATGGCAACTTTCCTGTTTGACTTCTGACTGGGGTTGAGGGCGGTGACTTGCCTTGAAGGTGGGCCTCAGACATCCTTGCCTGAGTTTTTCTTCCTTTAACAGTAATGCAAGCCTGTTTATGAATGGGGTAGAACTGACATTTTTTTCCAGAACTGTCAGTTTGCTGGGGCTCCAAGGAAACTAAAGAAAATGTTATAAATGCTTCTGACCATCACAGTGTATTGTATATAGGTAACAGTTTATTATTGCTATTGCTGTTATTAGTTATTGTTATTTTGGAGAAGTCTGGTTGTCTTGAAACTCTCTAAATAGTCCTGACCCTGAACTTACAGAAATCTTCCTGCCTCTGCCTTCTAAGTGCTGGGATTAAAGGCCTACATCACTGTGCCCCAGCTTGTGTATAGGTAATTTGGGCATCATGATAATAGCCAAATTTATGTGATCTACAGATCTCTATTTACCACCAATTTTCAGGGTATTTGAGCATTTTTATGTCGCTGGGACACTTACAAGAATGCAGCGTTGATTTTAGAGAAATGGTGTGTGTCTATTCATTTTAACCAGTTAAGTCTGTCCGGTTTCTTTGGCCCTCACTCATCAATTTAAGTGTATCTCTAGTTTTGTGGTTTCCAGAAGCAGAGTCATGAAAAGTAGATGCGATACTTCCAACCTCCAGTTCATTTATTGTTTAGTTGTGAATGCATTACCATGCTTTTTACAAGGATGCCAGCTGCCATTTCTCCATTTTACCTGTCTTGATTTGTGGGCATGTGCTGTGTGTCTATGTTCCTGTTTGTAAGCATGTGTGTTTTTGCACACTCATGGGTTAGATGTCTTCTTCAATCACTCTCTACCTTGTGTTTTGAGACAGGGTCTCTCCCTGAACCTGGAACTCAGCTAGATGGAGTGGCCAGTGAGTTCTAGGAGTTACCCGTCTCTGCTGTGTCACTTGTCTTATTTTTAATAAAATGCCCATTGGCCAGCAGCCAGGCAGGAAGTATAGGTGGGGCAACCAGGCAGGAAGTAGAAGCGGGGCAATGATAATTCTGGGAAGATGGAAGTTTTGGTCTGCAGTCGTGATCCAGATGCAGAGGACACAAGATGTGACTGCCTCACCGAAAAAGGTACCAAGCCACGTGGCTAACACAGACAAGAATTATGGGGTAATATAAGTTATAAGAGTTAATAAGAGGACTGAGCTAATGGGCCATTCAGTTTATAATTAATGTAGACCACTGTGTGATTTCTTTGGGACTTAATGAATACGGGAACCGGGCAGGAAAGGACAGAAAGCTCAGGCAACACGTCTCCCATCTCCACCTCCCCAGAATTAGGATTGCAGACACGTTCCCAGGCATCTGGTTTTTTCCATGGGTGCTGAGGGATCTGAACTCAAGTCCTCATACTTGCAAAAAATAGCAAGCACTTTAGAGCTGAGCTGTCTCCTCAGGCACATCACCAACCTCGCTTTTTTTTTTTTTAAATATTCAGGGTTTATTTGAATAACCTAAGTGCTACATTTTACCATTCTATCTCTTTTCCTTACGAGTAACAGCTTTAACTAAAGAAAAATTCACAAAAAAGCATAAAGGATACTAAAATTTTAGTTTGACATGCCTGAAGGCATCACAAGTTTTTTAATGTTATTGGAACGATGGGATGTGAAAGAAAGAACAAGAGGTGTTTGTACAGCGTCTCTGGAGTAAGCTTCTCAACACTTGCAGGCACTGGTAGCTTTGGTACAAAGTTCACTAATGTTTGCTTTGAAGTAATGCTGCATTTCCCTGCCACAGTCTTTGTCTAGGAACCATTTCCCCCATCAAACTGTCGCTGCCTTTTAAAGTGATGATCTGCCTGAGGGTCACTTTTTTTTCTTTTTTTAAGCCTACTCTACAGTAGGGAGAATTGACTCTGTTGTACTAAGCATCCATTGAAAGGTCCCTGACTCTAATCAGAAGTTAAAACAGATATCCACATGCTCTCGGCACCCCAAAGCAAACAAAGCCCATGCTCTTTTCAAAGTGCTCAGAGCTGTTATTCTAGAACAGCCTTTCCTATAAAGCTTTCTACAATAAATGGTAGTAGCCCTTTAGATAGAGAAGCACTTTTGGCTGGTACGTTTGCAGGAGCATGGCAGTGTGTATCCTGGTGATCCTTCAGGGATGCGTCTTTGGAACGTCTGCTGCTCTAGCATGCCTGTCCTTGGCATCACCAAATTCAAACTTTTCAAGTATCTATCCAGCACAGTGGCAGAGAAATGGGCAGATCAGTGGCTGCAACAGCAAAGGCCAGAGACACAGACTTGATAAGATTGAGGTCCCTTGGGAGTGGAAAATGAGAAGAAATGAATCTACCTCTTTTCTCTAGACAACAAAATGCCTGAACTTGAAATTTGTAACCTTCCCACAGATGTACCAAACAAACTTGTCTTTTTAAGATGGATTCTCATGTAGTTCAAGCTAGCCTGATTTTGAACTCTTGACCCTCCTATCCCCACCTCCCAAGAGCTAGATTTACAGATGTGTGCCATTCTATGTTGTATGAGGGATTGAACTCACAGCATGTACATGCGAGGTATGCATTCTATCAACTGTGTCTCCAGACCCCAACAAAGTATTCTGAATTACATATCAGTTCCTGCAAATGTAGTGAGGTAGAACACCCATGAAGCAGGCAAATTAGACTTCTCAGCATCTCAGTAACAGTTAGCAGGCACGGCAGGCTCTTTGTAAGCATCTCATTTCACCAAGTGGAGTTTGTGCTTCATTCACACACACGCACACGCTTTATCAAAGTTCAGCTGTCCACTAGTGTATGGAGAAAACTTCTGCCAGAGTACTAACATCTGCTTCATCAGTGTGTACTTAAACTCAAAGAATCAAACATATTTCAGCAAAAAGAAAAGCCGTTAAAGCAAACACGAGACTAAACGCACTTGAACTGGAGAGCTGCAGATCTCTTTATTTCAGTGCATCTTCGTGATAGTTTCCAAAGGTTGCCTTTAGTGAGATCATGTGATGTTGTTGACTGATTGATTCAGAGTTGTGTCAAGGGACTGGTATGTGGCAGGTGCTTTGGTGTCACACTCCTGACCATTGACATGCTACTTAGGCCCAGGGCTGGCATCTGCATGTCTTCAAAGGGAGAGGTGCCTGGGCATCAATAATCTCCCTAGCAATGGCTGGTGGGAGACAGTGGATGGATGTTCTAACTCCCTCACCTCTGGGAGTGAAGCCTCAAAGGTCTGGACTCTATCCCTCTATTCCTATTCCCAAGGGGCACTAAAATTCAGTTGCCTACGTCCTTTAGGGCCCAGCCCCTTTTTCTTGCCTCACTTCTCTAGTGGTATTTTCTCCTCTTAACTATTTGCACTTCCTTGTTGCCTGAATCCACTTCCCTTGTAAGCCAAAAGAAGACACCATAGTACCTACTGGTTATAGACAGTTGGGAGCAAATATTTTGGCCCTCAGTGTGTAGAAGTTCAGTCAAGCCTTGAATTCCCAGTTTTAGGATTTAGAGGGCATCTGGCCACAGGGCTATTCTTTGCCTTTGCCCTGAAAATAACTTTCTTTCCATTGTGTGTGTGTGTGTGTGTGTGTGTGTGTGTGTGTGTGAGAGAGAGAGAGAGAGAGAGAGAGAGAGAGAGAGAGAGAGAGAGATCTGCGTGTGTGTGTCTGTCTGTCCCTATGTGTGTGCTGTGGGTGGGTGGATGGGCATGCATGCCACACTGGATATGTGGCAGTCAGAGGAAAGCATTACAGATTTGCTTCTCTTCTACCTCCTTTCCCTGGGCTTTGGGGATTGAACTCAGGGTATCAGGTTTGCATAGCTAGTGCTCTTATCTACGGTGCCAACTCACTAGCTGCTTTGCCTTTTTAGAAATCCCTGTGGTGGGATGCCTTTCTCAGTCTTGATGCAGATGGGAGGGGCTTGGTCCCTCCTCAGCTTGATGTGTCAGGCTTTGTTGACTCCCCATGGGAGGCTTTACCCTTTCTGAGGAGTGGGTAAAGGGTGAGGTGGGAGGTGGGCGGGGGGAGGAGGAAGGGGAACTGTGGTTGGTTTGTAAAATGAATAAAAAATGTAACAAGTAAAAGAAATCTCTACCCCATCGGGTTCATCCTATAATTATCTGATTCCTTCTCTGTTTTTTAACTGTCCGTGCACTTGGAGCTGAATCTCACAGCTTAGTTTGCCCACCCACTTACTTTTAATATTGCAGGTCTTATGTTTTAGCTATCTATTGTTATGAAACAATTACCAGCAAAATCTGATGTCTTACAACAAATGCTTAGCATCTCATAGCAGGGTGTCTCTGCTCAGTGTCCATCACAAGGAGGAACACCGCCTGCTGGCTCGGACTGGTGTCCAACGGTAGGACCTCTGCTTCCAACTCAGTCCCCTGCTGACTAGAATGCTCTGGTCCCTGCACACGGGGCCTCTCTGCAGGTTATCTTTGTGACGATGCTGTGGGATGGCTCAGATGTCAGTTTGATTGGACTGCGAGATGCCTAGTGAGACCCGCCTCTGGTGTGACAGATTAACTGAAGGAGGGGATCTGTTCTGAGGGTGGGCGGTGCATCCCAAGGATGGGGTCCCAGACTAAGAGTGCAAAAAGAAAAGGGAGAAGGACAATGGAATCTTCCTTTCTCTGATTTCTGATCTCCCCCCATGTGGGCAAGCTCCTGTTGCTTCTGCTGCATGCCTTCCCCACCAAGACAGACTACATCCTCAAACCCTTCCCCACCAAGATGAACTGTACCTTCAAACCATGAGCCAAAACAAACCTTTCTTAAGTGGCTTCTTAGCAGCTGACAAGCCAGGTAAGAAATACTGGCTGTTGTGAGGAAGTACCATAGGCTGGTGACTTAATGAGCTGCCATTCAGAAAAGGTACCAGTGTGGCTTCGATGTATAATGAATGCTCTCTGCCTACCTCGTAGACACTACTTCCAAACCGTGCATTATATACCTTTGCTTGGTGTGGGAATGGTGAGAAACACAGATATCTCTGGTATGTGTTATTATCATCATCATCATCATTATTATTATTCTTGATTACAACCTCAGAGGTCTTTCCTACAAGTGTCATCAGATTAGGAATTGGGCATTTTAGGGAGGAGAGAGCAATTTAGTCTGTGAATTGAGAAGGAGAGAGAGCAAGCAGAGATCACGTAGATGGAAGCAACAGAGTCTTTAGGACCTAGTCTTGGAAGTGATGTCTTTTACTTTGCTCTCTCTTGCTCTCCTTGTCTCACCACTTAACTTTGAAGTGGGTCCAGGAGTTGAGAACACAGCTGGGGGAGAGGGCTCTGGGTGTGTCCTCAGCGTTGCCTGCAGCAGTCATCTGTATGTATGGGTTCTTCTTGTTCTTCTTACTTGCCCTATGGGTCATCCTCTGATGATTCGATAGTTGCCATTAGCAACTATCATAGGCAAAAGATACTATTGAGAACCAAGAACTCACAGAACGGGACTCATAGAAAGGGATTTGGGGTCAGGAAGATCTGGGCTTAAATATTTGCTTTCCTGATAATTAACTGTGACCTAAATCAAGTTTTTATTTTTTTTCAATTATTTTAAGATTGGTGATTTTAAACAGACTAAAGTAATTCTTGGCTGGGCATGGGACTTCATGCTTATAATCTCAGCACTTGGAGGTGGAGGCAGGAGGATTGTTGTATATTTGACCTGCTAGGACCATATCACAAGGCCCTCTCTCAAAATACACCATCAAAAGAATTGGCCCACAAAACCCAAACATAAACAAAGCCCAGAATTCTATGGCAAGCAAACATGTACACACAAATGAAGTAATTATGGAATTCTTTCATCTTGGGCCTTTCTCCTAAGCTAAGAGAAGGATTTGGGCGCAAATATTTTGAAGGCAAAGGTGGGACCCATCAGAATGGAGGTGGGCAAATGAGACAGGAAGGAAGCTAGCAAAGGGTAAGCTACCTGACAGTCATCACCACAGGTAGCTGGAGCTTATGGGAATACCTGGGCATCAGCATAGAACATGGGGATCTGTGGGCATCAGCACACAACATATGGATCCCTGGGTTTCAGCAAAGAACGAGAACTTCAGAGTTATTTCTACTGGGGAACAAGAGAATTTCATTTCCCAACTCCGTCTTATCATTTAGTGAGTGTTGCTTCTGAGGCATTAATTCCTCTGCACTTCTGACTTCTTTTGCACGGGCCAATAAGCATCTGGTGCCAGGAAAAAGCTCTGAGAGGGAAGGGTCACAGATGTTTGGAAAAAACGACTTTTGGGATATAGAAGTGACTATGGAATGTGGCCATGTGTAATAGAAACAGCATGCACCTCATACTCAGGTCATACATGGGGCTAGAGTTTCAGCAGCTATATTAAAGATGGAAAAGTCAGATGAGATTTTCATGTGTAGAAAATCAATGCAATAAATAATCAATACAAAATGATTAATGAACTAAGTATACTTATTGTGCCATGTCTTTACAAACTAGTGTGCATTTAAAATACATAAGCTGACCTCAATTTGACCCACCCACATATCACCCATTGACTGATAGCTGTGTATGGCTGAAGCTAACCTTTAGCTAGTATGGGGCTTAGGTGTGTGCAGACTATAAATCTGCACCATCCCCTCTGAGTTTCAGTAGTGTGTGTGTGTGTGTGTGTGTGTGTGAAAACTAAAGGCTGACACCCATAGATAGCAGCCTTAATTTTATAGTATTTCCAACAGCCAGCATTGACGGAGCCCTGCTGTTCACTATAGGTGTTGATTCTTGGAGGCACCACAGGACAATAGACACATAAAACGGTGGCAAGATCAGTGGCTTCAAGGAATACACTAGATAAAATTTATAGACTATGATAGAAGGTTGTCAATCATCTAAGACATTCAGTGATGTGAACAAGCTTGAGAACAAAGCAGACCCCAGCAACCTCCATCAAAGGGAGAACAAGCCACGTGGGATTTTGTACATTTCAAGAGGAGGCTGCATTCCAATCAAGGATGTTATAAACTCGTACCCTGGGTGAAAAAGGAACCTGCAGATCCATTTATGGGATACTGTCAGCAAGGCTACTTCCAAAGAGACTTGGAGCAAAATAAAACCCAAACGTCTGCCACTGTTCTGGGTGAGGGATAAGACCAACAGCAGGGGTTTCTGATAAACAGGAGCGCATACTTACCTCAAGCCTCATCCCTCCCACCTCCTGTGGAGCACTCATAGAACTTTGTAGAACTTTCTAGACCACAATCCCTTTCAAAGTCTGTTATGCTTTCACATTGGCCACTTCCTAATACACTAACTTTCTTTCCCAGCCTTGCATGTCAGAAAGGAGTTTATCCTTAGCCAAGCCATTCTCACACAAAAAATATTAAAGATGATGGGACATTGTATGGCTCAGCACTAGAGACCTTAATTCATGCCTGGACCCATCTCCTGTTTTCTCTTGAGTTCAATCAGCTAGGGACTTCAGTAGTCCTTCCCACTTGTTTTTTTCAGCAAAAGGTCAAGCTTCTGTTCCACTCTCAGCACTATTCTGGGCCACAGGGTCTTAGGACTGTGTGAGTTCCACTGGGATTTAGGGAATGTGGGTTCCAAGCACTCCTTTTAGAAGGACAACTGACATGGAGGCAAACATATTAACTGGCTTCCAGGAACCTTTGGGCGATATTGAGGGATACAGTGGAAGGCCCCTTGAAGAGTATACTTGAGTTCTGAGGATCTTAGGAATTAGTAACATGAAGGATCAGAGGACAGATATGAAGGGAATTGAGAGAGAAGTATTTGAAATCTCAGAAGTTCTCATATTAACAGACTACACACATCTACCTCTTTTCCTGTGGTCCCAATGACCAAAGGAAGCATGATCCTACCAAAGTTCTCTCAGGAGGACCAATGAGTTTATTGGGCTTTCTTACAGAGCAGAGGAGAGAGGTTACCTATAGGGGTAGATACTCCTTCCCCTCAACAGGCTGCCCCTGGAAAGCCTTTACCCAGCATAGATGAGGACCTCACCTTAGCTGCATAGATGGGTACCCCTCCACTAGACTTCCCTGTCCTATGTACACTATGCCTCCCTGAAGCCATGTGACATTAAGACAGAGCTACAGAGAGGAGCTGGCTGCTAAGATGGGAATCTCATGACCCTCTTCACCCCTCCATGAAGGGTTGTCAGCTTAATTCTTTTGGAAATAGATGAAGTCCTAAATGGGGGTTGCTTTGTGTCAGATGTGAAGGAAACTCCATTTCCCCCAATTCTAGACAAAAGCCAGCAGCGGTCCTCAGGAACTTGTGAAGCTGGGTCCTCTCAATAAAAAGAAGCATTTCCTTTTTCACTGGAAGGAAGGACAGATGGCTCTCCGTGACACCTACCAGCGTTCCAAAGCATGTGCTGGTCTGCAGGCTTCCTCAGTACCACAAGTACCTGTTGCACATTTCAGAGCCCTTGCTGGCATCCTGGCTCTTCTCAGCTATTCTCACCCTGCCCCCTCCCCTAAACCTCTCCACTTCATGTGTTCCCCCCACCCTGCCCAGCTGTTCATTTTCTTTTATAATTCTTCTATTTTACTATGCACTCTCTCTTTTGCCCACACCCTCTTTGCCTTCCTATCTTGGTCTTCTTTTCTCCCTCTCTTGCTGCCTCCCGCCCATTCTGTTCCTGCTTCTCTCCTGGCCGGGTCCAGTCTGCTGGGCATGTTTAGTCTACTACTTTTTCTCTTTCCTCTGGACTCTTCCCGTTGCCTCTGGCTGTTCTAGCCATCACATCTACAATTAAAAAAAAACCTTCCCCTTAACTACACCATGGAGCAGTGATGTCATCAGTTTATATCCTTGGCTAAGGAGACAGTCACCCACAACAATCAGATTAGAAGATCAAACAAATGATGGATGGATGGAAATCCAGGCGTGTTGTAACTTGACACACCTGTTTGGTGGCTTAAGGCATTGGATGGAACTAGTTCGGTTTGCTAGCCTGAGGCAGGCACTCCTGGTAGCTTAGTCATCCTGCATTCTTTTCCTAGTTGCATCAGACAGGATTTATATACCACCCCTCAGTCTCACTAACATTCCTGTCCCTTGGGCCCTTGGCTATTTCCTTAACTGTTGTGGCAACGGGGCGTACCCAGGCATGGTCCAGTCCAGTCACGTTCCACTTGCTGTCTCTGCTGTGCATTTTCTGCAGCCTGCCCTGGACTTTGCTCACCATGTGTGGGATGCTCTGAGGTCAGAAGAATATCAAGGAGATGAATCTGATCAGGGCCGGGTAGGAATCGGGGTTTTGCAAAAGTTTAAGAAGGGCTCTGGGTTGGCAGGGGGTGGAAGATGACAGAGGAATTCTACTGTCTTCTGCGCAGACGGAAAACCTCAGCCCGTCTCAGTAGATGATGGGATGAGTGGGGGTGGACAGCTGTACTTGGGTCTAATCCAACACCCTCACCTTAGTTCCCTTTCCTTGCCATTCCTCCCTCTGCCTAGTCTCTGCTTCCTGTGTTTCTTCACCTATCATAAAGTCGTGAACCGAGACATGAGAAGCAGGATTAGCATTGTGCTGGGAGCAATAGCTTATAGTTCACCAGCTACAAAGCCCAGTATTAGCCAGGAACCACATGTGTTCCTGATTGAGATGTGATGTGAATGTAAAACTTACATGAGACTTTTTAAAGCCACGTTAGAACACAAAATGAAAATTAAAAAAACAAAAAGCAGGATCTTGTAACAAGGTTTTTTCTGTCCCACTAGCCAGCTCCCAAATAACAATACGGAGGCTTTTATTAATTATGAAAGCTTGGCCTTAGCATAGGCTTGTTTTTAACTAACTCTTATAACTGAAATTAGCCTATTTCTCTTAATCGACATTCTGTCACGCACTGTCTACCCTGCTTCTTCTGTGTTTTCTGGCCTCTCTCGTGCACCTCGATTTCTCCTCCTCTTCCTTCTCTCCTCGGAAAACCCACCTATACCTCCCACCTTGCTGTTGGCCGTTCAGTTTTTTATTATACCAATCACAGCCATACACCTTTACACAATGTACAAATATCCCACATTCCCCCTTTTTGTCTAAGTAAAAAGGAAAGATTTTAACTCTGATAGAGTAAAATTATACACAGTAAGAACAACTATCAAGTAGGAATTACATTCATAATGTCTAGCTCCTTGTCGATAACTTTTCTTAGCTTTCTCAGGCCCTATGTTTAGATATTCAAGCCACCACATTGGATGCCAGGGTCTTGTTATGTTGCCCACATTATCCCCAAGCTTTGAGGCTCAAGTGATCCTCCTGTCTCAATCCTGCCAGCAGCCACTATGGCTGACTTTCATTAACATTTAAAAATATTTACTAAAGAATTGATAGTTACATGTATTAAGTAAATTAATTTACTGAAATTAATTTTACCAGTTTCTGTTAAGTATTTTCTGAAGATGAACCTCTCCACCCACGCAAATAATCCCAATCAAACAAAATTAAACCAAATTAAAGATGTCCATGTATAATAGAGTACTTTTGGGTGGCCCCGGGGAAAATGTGGAGAAAGGATGAGAGAAGGGAGACCATGTGAAACCCAGAGACCATGTATTCATTCTTTGGGGGAGCAGTTTAAATAGCCTATGTGAGTGGTCTTGACCTTTCCTGAGTAGGGGTTACTATTTGGTGGGCTTTCTTGACCCTCCCTGGGGAGGGGTCACCATTTTGTAGGCTTTCTCAAAGGTGGTGTTTGGACTGAGACAACTCCCAGGGGATGGAGCTTATGCCAGGAGCTGGGGTAAAGCCCCCAGGCAAACAATGCAGACTTTTTGTCTAAAGGGTGTTAGAGAGCTGAGGTGATGCTTCCAACCAAACATTCCAGACTCTTTGGATAAAGGGGTGCCAGTGAGCTGAAGTAAAGCCCCCCAACCAAACATTTTTGACTCCTTGGATATAGGGGCACTGGCTCAAGTCTGGTTGCTTCCTGCTGGCATGGGGCAACGTGGGAGAGGGGAGAGCTGAGAGTTGGTGGGCTCACGCTCAGTGAGAGGTGGGGCTGGAGTGGCAGCCAGTTTATTCTCATCCTAGAGACCTCAGGCAGCTGTTTCTTGAGGGAAATGAGAAGGCAGGTGGCTAGGAGAAAAAATATATATTGTTATTATTGGTCCTATGAATGGGGCTAGTCATGGGAAAAGTCATTAACTGCCAGAAAGAATGGGACAGAGAAGTGCCCTGGTTGTACAGGTGAGGCTTGGGTGTATAAGTCGGACACAATAGCAAATAAAACCAGATTTTAGTTGGTAGGTGTCCTTGATCCAGGAGAGTTAGTACCAAGGGTGAAGTCCCAGGAGCTGGTGCAGGTGTTGGTGTTATCTGGAGAACACTTCGTAAGTTGGTCTTGGCCAAGACAGCAGAAGTGACCTGTAACATATGCTTGAAAATTGGTGAGGTTTAAATAGTCTTTGGAAGCTGTTAGCTTTCTCCAGACCTGATTTTTGATACAGCAGCAGAACTTTTTTCCAGGAACCTGTATGCATCTGTAAGACAACTGGAACAGATTTACATCTTGGTGTCATAGCAAAAGGCTATTGCTTTAGGTTAAAAGGTATGAACGTTTTAGAAGACAATTAAACGGAATTGGAATTTCTGAACCTCTGAAGATAAACATGAAACCTATTAGTCCTGAACTATGAAGCCTGTGAAAGAGGCACACCTGTCTGTATTTTATCAGGAATCTTAACAAATGAAGTAATGAGCTACCAGTTCCTTAAGTCACCAAATGCCATTAGACTGATCTGGGAGGGATAAATGAGCAGAAATGAGACAGCTTCTTTAGTTACACAGGCAATCCCAAATCTCTCTGTAATCTTTGGAGAACACCAGCTTAGAAGTAGTGCTTGCTGTTAGCTACTGAGTACAAGAGGCCTGAAGATTTTCATGTTGGGGTGGGGGGGGGAGATTTAGTCTACCTGTCTTGGTAGGATGAGAAGATTGATTCCCCAGGGTAGCATCCAGGAAGCTGAAGAGTGGAAGGCCACTTTGTGTTGTGTAAAAAGGCAAGCCTCAAGGCGGAAGGTCTTTTGCAACCATGCATCTTTTTGGAGGAGTTATGGGATACTGTGGGAGCTGGCATGTCTCTGTGTTAGAAGCTCTTTTGTTAAATGCCATACTCTCAGATCTGTAAAGGCACTTGAGAATTGGGTACCATTACCTGTTATAATTAAACTAGACATGCAAGCTAAATTTAGACATGTATTTTACCCAATTAGTTACAGCTTACCAATGCTAGTAGATGTAAGAAGATTAAAAGGAATATTTTAATGAGTCAAAGAATATTAGCATATGTGGTTTACTCTTACCCAGAATGGTGGTGGGGTCAAGATGGAGGTTACCTACGTGTTTGTATTTTTCCAGAGCTGTTGTAATCTGGAGTTTTATAGATCTTCAAACACACGTACATACACACAGAGAAATCCTGTGAAATCAAACACACATACTCACAGAGACATAAAGCAAGCATACTGTAGAAACACACCTATATACTTACACAGATATAAAACAAGCATTTGTGGCCACATTATTCTAATAGGCAGACACATAAAACACTTTTAGGAGCCTGTGTCAGCTGACCAACTTAAAAATCCCAGTGTAGGCAAGCAGAGGAAGACAGGAAAGCACAAAGATGATGTCATTAAGGACCGGATTAGTAAACACTGCAGGAGGGAACAAAAACATAATGACAGGAGACCTATACGAAGGACAGGGGAAAACAGATCTGTTTGTAGAGAACAAACAGTGAGAGGTGAACAGCTAGAGAGGCGGGGAGGGGAGTGAGGAATGGGAGTGGGGGCGGGAGCACCATATCCAGGAACCATGGGCTTTTGGAGCCTTGTTTGTTTTAACATTAGACATTAGCCCCAATTTAAAAGGATTTTTGTAAAAGGCAGCCCAAGGGCATTTGAGGATCCGGCTTTGAATCACAAGAGCCCATTTAGAAGTCGATGCCAAATCTTGGGACTCAAACCTGTCACAGTGCAACCGGGACAAGGCTCTTGTCAAAAATGGGGTGGGGGTTGTGAGAAATTAGTGGCAGACGTCTCTGTCCCCTGAGTCCCACCTCAGAGAGGCCTGGCTCGCCGCTGCTTGAACCAGGCATCCAGCACTATCGTGACTCTCACGGGAAAGCCCAAAAGTTGACAAAAATAAACCCAAACGGGTCCCCAGGTTTCCACGTTTTTAAGAAGCAACTCAAGCATTTCCCCTGGCTAGAGTTTAACTGGAATTGTAGACTCTGCCGTTGACCCATTTAAAATTTCAGCACAATAGCCAACAGTCTTCCATAGCTTCTTGTACTTTTTTAGAAATATTTTATTTTGAATGACTTATATATATGTGTCTGAGCAGGTTCCTACACAGGGAAGGAAGGCATGAGAGTCTTTGGGTCTGGAATTGTGAACTCAGCTCTTTTAGAAGAGAAGCAAGTGCTCTTAAATTCTAACCAACTACTCCAGAGCCTACTTCATTTATTTTGTTTGTTTTTCAAAACAGGGTATTACTGTGTAGCCCTAATTGTCCTGGAACTCACTCTGTAGACCACATTGGCCTTGAACTCACAGAGATTCTCCTACCTCTGCCTTCTGAGTGCTGGGATTTAAGGTGTGCTCTACCATTGCCTCACTAATCCACTTTATTTTTAATTGAGTGTGGGTGAATATGGTGGTCGTGTTTGACTGTGGGGGGCTGTGTCTGTGTGTGAGGGGGGTCTCTCTGTGAGTATCTGTGTATATCTGTGTCTCTGTTTGCCTCTGTGTGTCTTTGTGTGCATCTGTGTATATGTGTATATCTGTGTGTTTGGATATGTCTATGTGTGTATATCTGTGTGTGTGTCTGTGTGGGTGTCTGTGGGTATGTCTCTGTGTGTATCTCTGTATGTGTGTCTCTGTGGATATGTCTATGTGGGTGTGTCTGTGTGTGTGTGTATCTGTGTATGTGTGTATGTGTATCTGTGTGTGTGTCTGTCTGTGTGAGTATGTCTGTGTAGGTGTGTCTGTGCGTGTGTCTCTCTGTGTGTGTATCTGTGTATGCGTGTATCTGTATCTGTGTGTGTATCTGTGTGTGTGTCTGTGTGAGTGTGTCTGTGTGGGTGTGTCTGTGTGTGTGTCTGTGTGTGTATCTCTGTGTCTCTGTGTGTGTCAGATGTATCTGTCTCTGTGTGTGTCTGTATATTTGGGTGTGTCTGTGTGTGTATCTGTGTGTCTGTGTGCGTGTGTCTCTGTGTGGATGTGTCAGTGCAGATGCCCACAGAGGTCAGAGATGTCAGAGCCCTTGGGGCTGGAGCTCCAGGCAACTGTAACTTGCTAGATGTGGGTACAGAATTGGACTTGGGTTCTCCGTAAGTGTTGTGCATACTTTGACCACTGAGGCACCTCTCCAGCTCTTCTGTGATTTCTTTGAGATTTTAATCAGTGTTGCTATGAGTAAGCTACACTTTTAAGTCATGGTTGTGGTCTTCCTGGGGTCAGAAGAAGCATCCTGCATACACACTGACTATATGAATACTTGAAGGCGATCACTTATCTTTGTTAATAACTTTCTCTTAAACAAGGGTTCCCTGTGTAGGCCTAGCTGGCCTGAAACTCACCCCCTCCTCTGGCTCCCGAGTGCTGGGTTGACAGGCATACACCACCGCCCACAGTAATGCTTAATTTTGCGGGTTAGGTTTGCAGTTCAAACTACAAATGAGTTCATCTCTATTTGATGCCTTACTACACATATTGAAATAAATGCAAGGGATATTGAAAAGGCTAATAGTTTTGTAGGCATTAATTTCCTGGTGTATTTTATTATATGCGTTTCCCATAATTGAATATCTATCTAAAGCACAGTGCCTAAGGATTAACTTGTACATTTTTCTTTCCACTGCTATTATCAATTATGGGCTGCAATTTGGTGGCTGAATTAAATTTGTTGCAGGATTTTTTGCTGCTTTGAAATGGTCTGGCTCTTCCTCATGGCTTTTTCACCCAGGGCATTTTTCTTTTTTCAGAACTTGATATTCCTAAGTGGTCTCACATCCAAGTACTACCCAGGCCCAATCCTGCTCAGCTTCCGAGATCAGACCAGACACGGCACATTCAGGGTGGCATGGCCATAGACTCACTCAGGGTATTTTGTTTCCAAATTGTCCTGCTGAACTCTCATGCATGTGACATTGGCTCCGAGCATTATTCAGGGCAAGACCAACAATGGTGGATTTTATTCTGTTCTATAAAAAGATAAGGGTCTGGCTTGCAGTCACATTCCCTCTCTTGGAAGTTTTGATCCGGCTCCATGGAAATATTGTCAATTCAGTTTGGCGAGAGATGCTTGGAGGGCAAAACTTGAGCGAATTCCTGTTAAAAGGAACAGGACTTGAGATGGAGCAACAGAAGGGTAAACAGTTAGCTCCAGCTGAGTGGAAAGGGAACAGAAACAGCTTTGAAGAAGAAAGAAAGAGCAGTCGTTTAAAAACCGAAAATCAGAAGCACAGAAAACCACACAATTTTTCACTTTATCTGTAAGTCATCTGAGAAGCAGAGGGCGTCTTTATTTACTCTTTGGTGATCAGCTAATTGCTAAAGGAATCGTAAAAATAACCTACTCAGAATTTCGAAGTATAAGGCAGGGCTGTTCATCCCCACACACGACACAAAGATGACCTCCCTACAGAGATCTTTCTGAGTCTGAGTCTGTCCTGTAGGGAGAGTCAGAGGTAAGTTCCACAAGTCGTGGGAATATTAATATCCCTTCTATTCTAAACTAATTTCATTTTCTTTGAAATTTTGTTTCTTTTCTTCTCAGATGAAAGAAATTAAATGTAGAGAAACAATTCTATCAGGAGAGTCATTTTGATAAAAGAGAAATTAATTAGAAGTTAATTAAAGATACACGTATCTGGATTAATATTAAATTTTTTTTTCAAAAGCACCCATTAGCAGACTGCAAGCCATTCATTTCCAGCTACTGCTGCAGTAGGTCACACAGGGGTGTGACTCTGGGGTCTGGCCCTGTGTTCAGTCACCACTGCAGCCATCAGCACAAAACCCTCTGTATCCTTCCTGGGAGAGGGAGTTACATGCAGTGTGCTGACTAGAAATGCAGACCGCTGATCAGGTTCAGATCCCACTCTCTGTGCCAAAGACGCTCATTAAGGAACTGAATTGAGCTCCTTGCTACTCTGTGGCAATCACGACAGCAGTTCTGAGGTCCTTGACAACCTTGTTCTGGATCAAGGACCAGAGCCACAGGCATGTCTAGGTTTATGTTAAACAGACTTTAAAACTGACAGCAGCTTTCACTACTTATAAGAAAAGGATCACATTGCCAATATTTTATGACCATGAGAGACAGGTTATCATAGCCAGAAACTATACTATTAACACCAAATATTACCGTGACACCCACTTTGGAAGATAACAGTGTATTAAAGGGGTGATATCCCTGCTGACATGGGAGACAGGATTCTATTGGCCTGGAAGATTGAGTTTGAAGTGTGGCTTGCAAGAGCTGGTCTTATTCCCAGTTACCTTTCCACCCCTAACCCAGCCTAGATACTTCTTCAGCCTTCCATAAATGTCTGTAGGACATTCACAGGATGAAACGCTGGGCTCTGTTTGATGGCATTGCCAGTTGACCTCAGAAAGCCTGGCTGTGTAAATCTGTGTGTGAGCCTGGAAAGGAAGCAGGTGACAGCTGAGGAGGTCATGGGAGCAGGAATGCAGGAAGAAGTGGCTGAGGTTTTCTGATACATTCTTCCACTGGTCCGGGCTTGGCCTTCAGGATTTCATGAGCGTGACTCTGAGGAGTGGTTGGTGAGGCTGAGCAGGCGGTGCGTGAGAAACAACCGAGGAGGAGGAGCCAGGAGAGAAATGCTGATTTCAGTGATGGAGAGTTCTGATCTCGAAAAACACCGCGTAAAGTAAAAGGATGATTGCATGCAGGGCCAGGCACACGTGGAAGGGAGGCCCTCAGGATGCGGGTCACTAAGGACAGCAAACCACACAAACATCTTTTCTAAGAAGGTTAACGGTAAAGGCTTTTGCATGTACCATCTCTTTTGACCCTAAGATAAATTGCTAACACTTGAGCCTACCATGCCTCATACAGAAAGTACTAGAAAACCCTTCGGCTTTCCTTTAGAATAATTCTATGATAGACAAATGAACTTTCATGAGCTTCAAATGGCAGAGGAGGCAGATAAGACAGGAAATTTTACCTCTACCTCTGGTTCATGAAACTTCTTATATCTTCCCTTCATGTGTCTAATTAACACAATTTTGAATACATTTAACTTCCTTTTGAGACAGGGTTTCTCTGTAGCTTTGGAGCCTGTTCTGGAACTAGCTGTGTAGACCAGACTGGCCTCAAATTCACATAGATCTGCCTGCCTCTGCCTCCCAAGTGCTGGGATTTAAGGCATGTACCACCACTGTCTGGCTTACCTTTTTTTTAGTTGCAAGTTTTTCGATACAGGTTTTCACTGTGTGGACCTGACTGTACTGGAACTCATTCTATAGTCCACGCTTGCTTGCTGTGGAACAATAGTCTGTATCCTGTCAATTATATTTTAAATAAATGCTGATTGGCCAGTAGCCAGGCAGGAAGGATAGGTGGGGTGACCAGGCAGGAAGTTGAGGCAGGGCAATGAGAACAGGAGAATTTGTGGAAGAGGACACAGTCCTGACCCAACCACAGAAGAAGCAAGATGTGATTGCTTCACTGGAAAAGGTACCGAGTCACGTGGCTAGCATAGACAAGAATAATGGGTTAATATAAGTTATAAGAGTTAATAAGAAGCCTGAGCTAATGGACCAATCAGTTTTATAACTAATGTAGACTTCTGTGTGATTATTTGGGACTTAACGACTGTGGGAACTGGGCAGGACAGAAACCTCAGACAACACAGGCTGGTCTTGAACTCAAAGATCCACCTGCCTCTGCTCCTGCAGTGCTGGGATTAAAGGTGTGTGTCATTGAACTTTTAAAGTATGAATGTAGTTATTGAGGTGCACAATTCAGTGGAACACAGACATGAAACTACTCTTTAAAAAAAAGGTCTTTCTCTTAAGTGTGCCATTTGCACTTGGTTGTTGGTTGGTTAGGTTGTATATAGCTTCCTTAGTGAAATCTTAGCTGTCACCTCAACTGTAACTTTCTGTGTTTAAGCAGCTTGGTTTTGCTTTTAATGCCCTGTTTGTCTTTGCAATCGTAGTCTTAAATGCTGGAGGAGAAGTGTCTGCTCCAGTGCAGTGGTGGCTAGGTTTGAGTGTGGCTTTAGCTGTGTGGGTCTATGTGTTATTCTTTTTAAACATATGGTCAGTTTCATGAGAGCCAGCAGCAGGTGGAAGATCATGGTGGGTAAGAGACAGACAGATACACCTTGCAGAGAGAGTTTGGGTATAGACTTTGTTTAGTGGGTTGTGGAGGGGGAAGAGGGAAGGAAAGAAGGGGAAAGAAGAGAGAGAGGAAGAGGTGGGGAGAAGAAAGAAAGAAGCAAAGAGAGAGAAAGAGTGAGCAAAGACTGGAGGAGGCTGGGGATCTGCTTGCCTTAACAGAGTGGGAGAGAGGTTGGGAGTAGGCAAGGCTTGTCTCTTAAAGGGACAGGATACCTAGGTGGCAGGCCAGCAGATCCTAACACTATGTGGAAATGGTGGAGGTGATTGTTTGTAGCTTTTTCTTGGTTTGTTGAATCTGCTGTTCCAGCTTATGAGGCCAATGAGGAGGGTAAATGAAGTTTCACACACCCTTGGCAAAGCCCATTTCCACCAAGGGTTGGTTGACATTGTTTTCTGCTTGTCATTCTTAGATGTATTTTCCCACCATGGAATCTATTTCATACTTTTCCCATATTGAGCCCAGGGCCTGGCATGCTAGGCAAGTACTCTGCTACTCAGCTATAGCCTCAACCCTTAAAAACTGTGTTTTTGTACCTGGTCTGTGGTGACACACACCTTTAATCCTACCACTTGGGAGGCAGGGGCAGGAAGGTGGATCTCTGTGAGTTTGAGGCCAGCCTGGTCTACAGAGTGAGTTCCAGGGGAAGCCAAGCCTGTTACACAGAGAGACCCTGTCTTGAAAAACCAAAAGAAAAAAAAAATTGTATTTTTGTGACAGGTCTCGCTAAATTATCCCACTGGCCTTGAATATGCAACTCTCTGCCCTGTCGTGGCTGATATTCCAGATGTGAGCCACGTTATCATTTGTTAATGGGATGTTTCCTCTTCTATTATATTCAGTCATCGTGGTTCTATGAAGACATCTTCCTGTCTCAAACTTGACACGCTTGTCAAAACGACCCACCTCTAGCCTGGCAAACATGAGTGAGATCCCACCGTTCATGACGCTGAGAAGGCAGGCAGGAATGGAGGTGGCAGAGGAGATGTCGGCACGGCCTCCCTCTGCACTCCTCTCCACCCACCTGCGTGGGCACACAGCAGACCAGTGGGGCCAGCTGAGCGGACATCAGCTAGGGAGTGCAATGCCGCCCTTCAAGGATTTAGCCAGCTCAGTGCTGATGGCTCCCTTAGGCCCTGGTAGGGATTTTCTACCTTGTTTTCAGGAGAGAAGATAGTCTCTGCCCCTTCAGTAAATCTCCACTGTAAGCTGGTGACCTCTCCCTTCTCAATTCTGCTTTTACGTAGGGGGAGAAGGGCCAGGTGGTGGAGATAAGTTCTGTATTTTTCTGGCAGTTCCTTGTTTTAAAATCACCGGGAAAAGGCTGAAGAGATGGTTCAGTGGGTAACAGCAGGTACCGCTCTTCCACAGGACCTGCATTCAATTCCTAGCGCTCACACTCGTGGCTTACAATTGCGTGTAACTCCAGATCCAAATGACCCAATGCCTCTCATCTCTGCAGGCATCTGCACACATGTGCGTATTTGCTGTGTCCGCCCCCCCCCCCCCGCCACATACATATCATTCACAAAATTCAAAACAGTAAAATGTACTTGAAGTCTCTAGGAGAGGAGGTGGTACCATAAGAGATGAAGTATGCCACTCCTCCTCCTCTTCTTCCTCCTTTTTTAGCCCTGACCCTCTGCTGGAATTCTGCACTATGAGAAAACCCAAGTTGATGTCTTGCTTCCGATCTCTAGACAGCAGAACTGCTCCCATACTGGTCCTCTGCTCATGATCTGTTCTCTAGTCTCCTGCCTGGAGTGTCCACCCAAAAGCTGACTTCTGTGGGCTGCTTCGCCTTGGCTCCTCAGCCTCCTTGTATTTGGTTGGTTTTGACTAGGGGCACAGGGCACCAGCCGAAGGTGTGCTGAGTGGTGATAAGGGACCAGGAGTTTATAACCCCGGTCCTCTGTTTTAAACCAGGATCCTCGTGATGATAATTGTTGTCTGCTGCCCCTCCGTTTACATTCACTATTTTGATTGCTAGCTATTCTTTCTTCCCTTTTCCTCAGTCTGTGGCTTGGAAGGCTTCCTGCTGTGGCCAGTTCCTGAGTATTGTAGTCCAGTGCTGATTCCCGCAAGCCATGCCATTCCTTCCACCCTGTCCACATCTCTGCAAAGTAGTCTCTTCTTTTAAACCAAATGCTTTTGTTCCTGCTGTGACCAGGAAAAATCTTCCTTCTTCCATTAGCAAAATATCCCGAGGTCTCCAATGTCATTCTGTATTTACTTAAATGAAAATGGCTGTATAATCTAATCATGGGCAAATATCAGACTGATCTTAGTTGAGGAACATTCTACGACTTCTGGATTCAAAAATATCAGAGGCCTGAAAAGCTAAAGAAAGCTAAGGAATTACTAAGGATTAGAGGAGACTCAAGAGGCATGATAATGAAATGCAAGGAGAAACAAATTTACACATATTAACAAATAAACAAGTTTATACACATGATAGATGTATATGAAGATGCATGTGTATGTATGTGCGTCTATTCACAGACACATGACACATGAATACAGAATGTATGACTCTGAGAGTATGCAAGAATCCTTGGTACAAATTGTGGAGCAATTCACAATCCAGATGAAACCTGCCTTTCCATGGTGGGCTGCTTGTTTGACTGTCTGTCATTCCTACAGGAAATACCCCTGTATGCCTATCTTTCTGTACACGCACCAGGACTACTGTCGACTAGAGTTAAGACGCAGGACTATTGAGTCAGGGGCTGTGCACACTTTACAGTTTGGTGTGTTTATTAAATTGTCAAAGAAGTTCACAGCGTGGTAACCACCTATTGTATACTATTGTAAAATTATGAGCAAGCTTTTACAAAAAAACTAGATGGTAGCTTGGACACTAGGCTCTTTGGAAGGCATCAGGTTTAGATCCTTGGCGCTCAGGAGGTTAGCTACTGTCACTTGATTTGCAAGCATTAATTTTCTCCTTGCATTCTTCAAGGCCTGCCTGCTCTACATCCTCCCATTGCGGCGGGGTTCCAGGCCCACCTGCAGAGGTCTGCCTCTCTAAACTCTTTAGTTAGAAATGCTAATTTTCTCCATGAGGGTAAAAATGTTAAAATACTACTTTCAGCAATTGATTAGGTGTGATTTTTCTGTCAAGTATGACCTTGCTTTCCCCCCCATAAGCAAATATAATCACGGCTTGAGAGAACTTTTTGAGAAATCAGCTGAGTGAATACTAAAGCTGACCCGGAAGCCCTGGCAGCATGGCCTCACAGCTCACAGAGTGCTGAACACGTCCACATACTTGGTTTTTGGATATAATCACAAAATGGCAAGGACGGAAGGAAACTGATAACTGTTAGGAAAAATCTTAAGACGGGCCTCTCCACTGGTGCAAAGAACTCCAATCAAACCAGATTAGACCGAATTAAAAATGCCCACATTTAATAAATGCAGCACTCTTGGGTGGCCAGGAACATGGCAGGGAAGACAGAGGAAGAGCACACGCAAACCCCAAAACCACAAGTTCCTTTTTCCAGTGTGAGCGTAAATAGCCTGTAGGAGTGGTCCTGACCTTCCCCCTAGGGAGGGGTCAGCGCTCAGCCGACTGGGAGTTGGAGTCTAGACCAACGCAACTCCCAGGCCAGGGGCTGGAGAGATGCTCCCAACTTAATATTACGGTAACATTTGATTCACCCCCTTCAGCACTGAAAATGGTTTGTAGGGCTGATACGTGGACTGGAACCACACAGCTCACAGCTGGCAGAACCAGATAAACACTGGTAGTCTGACTCCAAAAATGTCTGTTCCTGATTTGCAGCTGTATAGCCAAGGAGGTTCCTTAAAGATGTATTTCATCTTTGGGGGGTGTGTGCTTGTGTGTCCCAGGGGAGGTCAGAAGAGGGCATCAGATTTCCTGGAACTGGGGTTATAGTAGTTGTGAGCTGCCTGACGTGGGTGCTGGGACTCCAGCTCAAGTCTTCTGGAAGAGCAACAAGTTCTTTTAACCGTGGAGCCATTTCTCCAGCACCATCTTGGAGGTCTTTAGGTTGTTCTGTGAAGCCAGGCCAGTGCAGGGAAGTTAAAATAAAAACAAACAAACAAATTCTAGTGCTCATGAAGAATTAACCCAAGACATTCTTGTAAATGATTTCTAACACGTTCCCAGCCAGGATATGAAGATGGGAAATGAATCATGAATCACTTCTTCTTGATTGCTGAGGAATACATGGGAAGCAAGAATACAGCTTTGAGTAATGAGAGTGTGCTAACATCGTGTAAGCCCCAAAGTTTGCTCCTGCGGTAGCTTCAGCTTGCTAGTCACACTAAACGCTGCTGTATTTAGAAATGATTACCTCTTCCTAAATAATCTGTGAAGATAAAACTTTGATAAGTAAGCTTCCAGTTCTCTTCGTGGCAAAATTCAAACTATGATCAATCCATTCATCTTCTAAAATTATAATAATTTTCTAAATGTTTATGCCACAGTGAGATGACATATCACACAAGTGTTGGTGCCAACCACATGCATCTCTGCCAAATCACTTGCCAAATATATTGCCTTGGAGACGTATTTTTGTGTTTAGCTGGACGTGGGTGTGTATGCAGCCTTCTGTACACTCTGAAAATTTCAAAAGAATCCTTGAGTTTGAATACAGCTGGGCTGTATTTGCATTTTCTTCCTCACTTTGGAGGGGTTATTTGCAGAATGTACTGGGGTTTGAGAAAATTGCATGGGCATAGAAGAACATTTTGTAGCAGAGTGGGGTTAATTTAGCTAAAGGTCTGACCTTCAGGAGAAAGAGAATGGCCAGTCAACAAAAGATAATTTTGGTGCTTAGGACCTCCGGGATGTGTTCACCACGGGGATTGCCTTGAGGATCCATCTGTTGCTGTAGGTAGTCATGGGTTATAAAGTAGTTTCCAGTGCTAAGCGGATGGCTAGGTTCCAGTGAAGTGATTTTTAATCCTGTCCCAATCTCCTCCATTTCAAACAAACATTTTGCTATACACACCATTCGGCGTTCATTAACAAAATGATCTATATAGGAACACAACTTTTAAAAATGAATATGTGGCTGGCCAGTGGTGGCGCATGCTTTTAATGCTAGCACTCGGGAGGCAGAGGCAGGTGGATCTCTGTGAGTTCGAGGCCTGTCTGGGCTACAAGAGCTAGTTCCAGGACAGGCTGCAAAGCTACAGAGAAACCCTGTTTCCAAAAACCAGAAAAAAAAAAAAGAAAGAATATGTGACTCTGGGAAGCAGGGACGTAACTGACGGCAGAAGCGTGATGGTTTGAGTCCAGATTCTCAGTACCGAGGTAAAAAAATAAGCCTGAGATGGTGGATACTTGGAGGCAGAGACAGAAGGATTCTGGGGGCGTTCAGTCAATCGGTGAACTCCAGCTTCAGTGGGAGACTTTCCTTAACAAAAAATGAAGTAGAAAATAGAAAGATTCACAGGCCTGCCTGCTGCCACACCGCACAGGCGGCTGAAAGACAGCCACGGGTCAGCCTGGGTCCTCACAGTCCCGGCTGGCTGAGAACACCTACAGGCCCACCAGGGGCTGCAAGGTGAGGACATGGGACAAACACACAACCAGGCAAGACTTACATGGGGAGGAAGTTCAGTAGGAGGGGAGGGGAGTGATAGGAGAGAGAAGAGAAAGAGAGAGAGAGAGACAGAGACAGAAGCACAGAGAGAGAGAGACAGAGACTTGCCTCCCCAGAGAAAAAAAGAGGACGGGAGTAGGTGGGACTTGTCCCTTAAAGGGACCTTTGCACCTGCGTACAGAGTCAGGGTACGACCTGCATACAGGGCCATGCATGACCACTCTGCTTCTGCCAGGTCCCCAAGGGTTTGCATTTGCCTGGATGATAACAAGGTGCCATTGTGAGGAGCAAATATATGGTGGAGAAACGGGAGAGAAGGAGAAGCAGACAGGTTCATGTGCTGAGGACAGAGGAAGAACTGAAGAAGCAAAGGCAGTGAGGATGAAGCTGATGTAGGTGGCCTGCTTGCCACCTAGGGCCAGGGTGACGTCCTGGACTGCTCACAAGCGTCATGTCTGGGTCTGTGTTGACATCCATGACCCACATTGCAAGCAAAGGCCACAAGGGTGCCTGAGGTCTGGGCCTTCACCTGGGACCATTTTGGTGTCTGAGGGCCATACCACTGCCAGGGTCATTCTGATCTGAGTGGCCTGTGCTGCCGCCAGGAGACATGATGAATCTAGACCTGAGCTCCTGGCAAGGGCCATGTATGGGTCCGTGTCCCTACAGCAGCCAGGGTCTGTGTTGATACTCATGACTTCAGTAACCACTGAAGGCATCATGGATGCTCAGGTCTGGTGGCTTACCTGACACCATGTTGGTGTCTGAGAGTCTTGTTATTACAGGGGCTGTGCAGATCTGAATGTCCCGTGCTGCCACCCAGGGCCACGATCATGTCTGGGTCTCAGGCTGCAGTGTAGGACCACGTCTGGATTCCTGGCTCTACCAGTTTGTATTGATACCTGTGCCTCCTGTTACCAAGAAAGACAGTGAAAATACCCAGGATCTGGGCCATCACCTGAGGTCAAGTGGAGGTCTGAGGGACATGCTACAGTCAGGGACATATAGATCTTAGTGGCCAGTGTTGCCATCCTGAGCCATGGTGATATCTGAGCCCAGACTGCTGCTGAGGGCCATGTCTGGACCTGTGACCCTGCTACAGTTAGGGTCTAAGTTGATGTTTATGGTTACTGTTACCACCAATGGCCATGTGGATTCCCCAGGTCTGGCCAGACACTGAGATCATGTTGGCATCCATGGGCAATGCTGGCATCAGGGCCATACTGATCTGGGTGCCCGGTGTTGCCACCAGGGCCATGGTAATGTCTAGACCTGAGCTGCTGCAAAGGGCCATGTCTCAGTCCAAGGTCTGGGGTGTGTGTTGATGTCCATGGTCCATAGAAACCATGTGTGTTGAAATTCAAGGGTTGTACTGAGCCAGCCCCACTGTTCATTGGCCCTGGGATAGCTTGTCTTGTCCCATGTTGGACACTACAACAGGAGAGCTGACTCCATTCCTCATGAGAGAGCTGGCCCCCACACTCTGGAGAGATGGCCCCACCCCTCACCATGGGCACAGGAGAACTGGCCCTGATGACATGGACTTAGGAGAGCTGCCTTCATGCCTTGTCTGAGTAGGGCGGTTCAGTTACCACCCAGACCCACACCTGGGCCTTGGGTTGACCCACCCTAACATCTACCCTTTCTCTGGCCTACTGGAGTTCATGAAAGGATTAGTCCTGCAGAATGATAGCTCAGGATCTCCATGACTTAGGGAAAACAGCGGGATAGTTGAGAGGACTTTTGTTCTGTGAAAGTCCAGTGATGATGGTGGTCTGGAGGCCTTGAACCAGCCAATAACTCAATATGATGACTATTTGTGGGTGGGATTGATTGCACAAAGGGGTATAATGTGTGACACACCGCAGGTCCTAGTGCCACTGGACGAGGTGTTGGAGAGTTGGGAAAGACACAGGAGCAAGGTGGTTTTTGTTTGTTTGATTGTTTTTTTTTTTGTTTGCTTTGTTTTGTATTTAATTGTTTTGGGGGAGGTTATTTTCAGGGCAGGCATGCTGCAGTGATGAGGGGTGGATATGAAGGAATGGGGGTGAGTGGTATTGGGGTGTATGATGTAAAATTTCCAAACAATCAATAAAGAATTGTATTATATAAAAAAGAAAAGAAAACAATAGAAACCATCCAACATTGATCTCTGATCTCTCTCTCTCTCTCTCTCCACACACACACACACACACACACACACACACACACACAGCACAAATGAAATGAGTTTGCTTAACACACTAACATATAACATGATAGAAATTACATAGTTGTTCTAATTCAGTTTTTGTTAACTTGAGATAAGCTAGGGTCATCTGGGGAGAGGGAGCCTCAATTGAGAAAATGCCCCCATTAGATTTGTCTGTGATGTCTTTTCTTGATCACTAATGTAGAAGGACCTGCTCACTGAGGGCAGTGACATCCCTCGACTGGTTGGTGGTCATGCTGCTGGAAGAAACCAGGTTGAGAAAGCCACGAGGAACAAGTTGGTAAGTAATCCTCCTTCTTGGCCTCAGCTTTAGTTTCTACCTCCAGGCTCCCGCTATGGGTTTTCTTGATGCTGCTGCTGCTGATGTGTGTGTGTATGCGTGCACATGTATGCTCATCTGCACACATGTTCGTATGTGCACAAGTGCCCATGAAGGCCAGAAGGCATCAGATCCCCTAGATCTGAAGTTATAGGCAGTTTTGGGCTACCTGGTATAGGTGCTAGGAACTGAACTCAAGTCCTCTGGAAGAAGTCCTCTGAAACTAACCCTTTCTCCCCGCCTTGTTTGTCAGCATCTCAGCAGTAGAAAAGCAAAGTAGGAGCATAGAAACAAAGTTCTAAAGTAATGTATATTTTATTATACAGTGTTTCCCCAACTCCACAGTGGATACATTAAAATGCAGACTTCCTTTCTTCTCCATTATTTGTGTGCTGAAGACTTGGTCCCCTGTAGTGTCTGCACTATGGGATAGTTTGTGAGCCAGGAACTAGGCTGGAGATTTCAAAACATACCACACAGACAGAGACACGGGAACAGAGGTCATCCTTGAAACAAGAATGCACTCCAGGGAAGCTTATATAGGGCTCCTTAACTGATAATCACACCCCAGCTCTTGGGATTTCCAGCTGAAAACCCCATCAGAATTCACTCCCCTGCCATCAGGAACTCATAAAGGTCTCATGCTCAGAGCATCTGCAAACAAAGGAAAACAAGTTGTTTTGCTCAGTTCACTCCAGCAGGCAAAGGGTCTGAGAGAGGCAAAGAAAGTCAAGGGGCCAGGGGTCTGCAGCCTCCAACAGTTCCCAGGGTATGCTGCTGTTGGGAAGTGGTAGAACATTTGGAAGATGGGGCTTAGCAAAAGATGAAAGGAATGTTGGGATCCTGCCCCTTTCTGTCTCTGGCAACGCAGACACAGAGAAGCTCAGAGTAACAGAAACATTCCAAACTTTGAACCAAAGAATAAACATTTTATTATCATTTTATTATTAAAGAATAACCTTTTGTTATTAATAAACCTTTATTATCAAATTGAATTATCTCTGTTATTTGTTACAGTAGCCAAAACCCAGCTAACACTAGTGGCTATGGGGTACGGTTCCAAGAGTCCACATTTCTCATAGGCGGGTAGGCAATGTTGATGCTATGGGCTCCTGAAATACATTTTTGGTAGCTTGGTTCACAAACATGAAGACATCATCAGAGCACTGAACTATGAAAGAGAATGTTTGCAAATGGAGCCTGGCACAGGTTGTTGAACTGCAATTAAATTATCAGGCATAGTGCTATTCTTATGAATAATTATTGGTAAAAATTTTGTTTAAAATGAAGTCTCCTTTTCCCTTAATTTTCACAGTATGGCATTCCTGAAAAAAAAATACCTTGTGTTCATGTGTGAAGTAAAGTTGAATTGCAGACAAACTTTTTATCTACAGGAACTACCCGTAAAATTCTTAAGGTTTTCATAGACCCTTACAGCAAGATGCTCTCTGTACATGGAACCTTCTACCTCATGGCATTCAAGATGGTTAACATCGTCTAAACTTACACACTAAATGTCTACAGCATGCTTAAGTCATGGTGAAATGCAAAATCTGACCTAGCAAATTTCCTAAGTGCTTTGGGGTACAATGTAGAATTTACAGAATGTAAATTAAAGCAGAGAAGGCATCTCAGTTTTCTAATAAGTTGTCATGGCAGAAACCCATTTAAGGGCTGGACAAATGTCTCAAGGATCAAGTGTTATAGCTTCTAAGAGATACCTGGATCCACTCTGACCTTCTGATATGTTTCTTTTTGCTTAGGAAAGAAATGCTACTTCAAACCAATCTGGGAAAGGGATTGGCTGTAATAGAACACTTGCTTCAAGTATAACTGAGTCTAGAGATCAATTGGAATCTTGCTAAAATGTACTATGTGGTAAGTCTGGGTGAATGTATCTGAGTGTCCGCATCTCCACTAGGTGCATAGTTGTAGTTGCTGGTACCCCACCCACATGCCCCACCATCTCTGAATTCCTGAGTTGATGAGAGTGTCACTGATGTTGGAAACAGTGACACCAGTTGAGACGCTTCTAGGACAGGAGCCACCTTTCAGTTCTTTCTTTCCCCTATGCCCTAGTTTCTCTTCCCCCACTGTGTTTTTTTTTTTCCCTCTGAGCTTACTGAAGACTGGCATTTCATCTAGTTGGTATACAGGGTTCTGGGTGTGGTTTTATCTCCCCTAGAATAGAAACAGAATGAGTAACAGTGAGTTTAAGATTATTTGAAGGTTTGATGAGACAGCATAACTAGCAAAGACCTATTTATGCCATCCAAAGATTTAAATAACTGTCCTTTGACATCTTGTTAAGGAATATTTGGAAGTCAGATTAAAGATTCTATCAAATTAACATAATTATTTGCTGATGATTGAGATTTTTCTCTTTAAAATGAAACATTATTAAGGGGAAATTATTTGGTTCTAGAGCCAAAAATACAGAAATATGAACAGATGCTATAACTTGCAGAGTGGGAGCAATTTCTCCAGGAGAAAAAAAAGCACCAGGGAGGTTCTTACTCCCACAGTTTGCTCAAGTGCATGACCCACACCAGGGAGTGAGGACCCATGACAGCGATTCATGGCAGAAAGACCAAGCTGCCAGTTTCATGGAGGGTGTTCTACTGACCTGGGTGAAGAAATTGCCCATGATTCTGTTTGATTGCCGATTATAGGGATGCTGTCTTTAATATTTGGTTTGGGGTTGGCCACAGCAAACTCCACTGAAAGCCTCTCCAGATCCTGTTTTTTTAAATTTTGCTTTTGCCGTGGTAAGAATGAACCCATGACCTTTTGTGTGCCAGGCAAGTATTTTCCCTTGGAGCCATATACCCAGCATGCCATGCCAGATATTATTCTCAGTGGCACACAGAAAATTCTCAATCGTTCTCTCAGCAGATTTTCTACTCCTACTTCTTGGCCTTCTTACAGGCATAATATTATTTGACTGCACAGTGATGTTTCCTATTTTGAAGGGGCTGAATTTAACGGGTAAAAACAGACAAAAAACCCAAACAGAACATAAAAGTCAAAATCGCAAATAGGTAAACTTCCCCTGCATAGGACACTTAGTCATGATTAAGTCATGAAAAATCTGTTATTTTTGAAAGAGAATTAGGTCCCAGATGTCAAAACCAACTCTTGAAGTCTTGCTGTTGCACCCTGACAAATTTCCCTGGGTTTGCTACAGGTCTACTGGCTGCTTGCATCCACATTTACAGCGGTGAAGGGTAGTTGTTTGGGATGTGGGGCTGGATACGATTCTCTGAGAGAGGGACCTTGTGGGTCCAAGTTGTTCCACTATGGTGTTGAACCCATGGCAGGTGAGAGATAGACAGCGGGTGAGAGACAGACGTGCCATGCAGACAGAACTTATGTGGGGGTTTTTATTGAAAGAAGGGGAATGGAAAAGGGTGGAGGGGAGACTGGCCTCTGGAGACAGAAGCAGCTGAAGAGAAGAGGTAATGGTCTGTCCGTCCCTTTAAGAGACAAGTCCCGCCTACTCCCTCCCCTATTTACTGCCCAGTCAGGCAGATCTTCCTTCTGCTTCTAGTCTGAGCCCTTCCTTTCTGTCTTTATCTTGAAGGGCCAGCTTCTAGCTTGCTCCCTTTTCCCTACTTCTCCTCTTCCACCCCTCTGATTCTCTCTCTCTCTCTCTCTCTCTCTCTCTCTGTTCTTCTCCTCCCCCCCTTTCCTTTCATAACCCACTAAATAAATACCCACTTACTCTGTATGGCATGCCTATCCTTCTGTCTCTTACCTGCCAGGGCTGTGGCTCCTCATGGAACTGCTTGCCCCACCGAGGTCTCTCACCCACATGCCGCTCCCTGACTAGGCTCCCTGCCTGGAACTTGCTGCCCCTTGTGGCCTGAGAGCCACTTGGGGGCTCCCTACCTAGGACTGGCTGCCTTCATGGCCCACCGTGGTCTCGGGACCCACTGCCCGCTGCAGCCACCCAGGGAAGAATGCTGTTTTTACTTAAACTATTACAAAGAGAAAAGAAGAGAGAAGAGGAAGAAGACAGAGAAGTAGGTAGAGTTTTACCTTTTAAAAGGACAGGGTATTGTCAGCCCTGCACAGGGATGACAAATTCTGTCAGGCCATCAAGGGGTGGGACCAGGTATGCCAGGATGCTAACAGTGATTGGGTAACAGTGCCTCAGCAGGACTGAGGCTCAGAGTGGGGCATCTTTTCTCAGGGGGTCATAAACTGCTCGTGTTGCTGAGACAAAGTTTATTTCACTATAATGTGTCACTTGGTGATGCATTGAAGCAAATTTAATTTATAGAAAAGCTAACATATTAATGATAACACAACAAACAAAATAACCCATTGACCCTGCCAGCAAGCTGCTGCCTCACACTTTCACTTCAGGTTGCCTTTTAGTCTTCTTGGCAGGGCTCCATACTTAGGACATTCTGGCTTTGCTCAGAGCTCTGCTGTTACCTTGGGTTCTTGATCACTTTAGACAGATGTCCAATCATTTCTATGTTTTTGGCTTTGTGTGTCTGTGACTGTGCACTTGGTGTGCAGGTATGTACCTGTGTAGACCCTTAGGTCCCTTTCTGTTATTCTCTGCCTGTTCTTTGAGGCAGTGTCTCTCCTTGAGTCTGGGGCTTTTTCTGTGTTAGACTGGAAACCAGCAAAGCCTGTCAATCCCCTGTCTCTGATCCAGTCAGAGCTGGCATTTGCAGAACCACCTGGCATGCTGCATGGGAGCTGAAATCAGAACTCTAGCTCTCATGGTTGTGGAGCAAGCACTCCTAACTGCTGAACCATCTCTCTAGCTCCTTCATTTTCATTTTTCATTTACTCCACAAGGTGCTCACTTCCCTCTATACCAACATATTTATATGCGTATCTGGATGTGAGAGCAGCGCATATGTGTATCTGAATTCTCTCTGATCTCATAGTTATCAGTATGTTTCAGGACATTAGATTCTGTGACTCCATCTTTATGATGATCCGCTATACAGAGTTAGCATATCCATATCTCATTTTCCCCCTCAGCATGCTCTTGCTGGTTCTCGGTAACATATATTCCATAGTGGTGAATGCCCATTGCCTATCTTTTTCCTTTGAGAGCTTTTATTCAGGGTATATTCTCAGGAAAGGGACTCTTGAGCTTGGCTGACCACCCTACTCAATATGCTAAGGACAGAGGCTCATGCTGGGGTAGTTAGTTATCACACTGGGGTAGTTATCATGTTGGGGTAGTAATCATGTTAGGGTAGTTATGCTGGGGCAGTTATCATGCTGGGGCAGTTATCTGTCTGGAATTTGCTTTGCTCATTTGTCTGTTGTTATACTTTTTCAATTCAGCTTGGTCTGGCTTAAGTCAGTGGAAAAACTTATTATCGGGGCCATAAAACCTATTAATAACATTGGTAATATTCTTATTGCATTCAAAATAAACTATAGGAAAAAGAGCGTGTTTTAAATACCTTATCAAAACATGTAGCTCTCCTCATAATTAAGAGAATAGAATTAATTTATTATGCAGTAAGACATTTTGGCTTTGTTGTTTTTAGTATCTATGTGGTTATTAGTGGTGTTACAGGGAAACTACAGAGATGTTACCATTTATTCTCAAAATCTAAGATAATTTATTAATATCTTAAGATCTCATTAATCTCGGCACTATCAATTTAAAATTTGTGGCAATTTGGGAAGCAATTTAATTAAGATTCCTCTTTGTTTGACCGAGAGAGGAAAAAGTTGATCTCTAAGTGAGGGAATGATGTAAGCCAGAGTTTACGAGACGTTTGTACACTGTGGAGAATAAATAATTCAGTGAACTCTGGTAATTGCGCTTGTGCAACCCAAACAAACAGCTCTGCAGCTGGGCCTGCGGCCACTTAGCCCAAGACACTGATTTAATAGCTCAAGGAATTTCACCAGGGTCGTTTCCCACGTCTGACAACTGTACCCAGCATACTTGGCTCATGACCACGGTCCCTCTAGAGCAGTGGTTCCCAATCTTTCTAATGCTGTGACCCAATTAACACAGTTCCCCATGTTGTGGTGATCTCAACCCTAAAAGTGTTTCTGATGCTGCTTTATGACTGTCATTTTTCCCAATATGAATTGGAACTTCAATATTTGTATTGTGTGATGGTCCTAGGTGAGCCCTACGAAAGGGTCATTTAACCCCCAGAAAGGGTTGTGACCCACAGGTTGAGAACCATTTCCTCAGAACTTCCTTTCCTCAGAAACAGTGTGGCAACATCATATCTTCCAGATAGGCATTGCTTTCAGGACCCCAGGACTTCACTTTTACCCTTGAAGCTAAAGACCATATTTTCAGGATAAACGTGAGAATCACGTCAGTGTTTCTAAGGTGTGTTTCTATGTGCTTGGATGTGACCTTTATGAAGCAAGGTGCATTCCAGGATTCCCAAGGCCTGAAGATTCCCATGGAATATCTCCTCCTGCTGCTAGAGACTACAAATGATTGCCCGCAGTGAAGCCAAAGCTGTCTGCACTTAGCTGAGGACCCAAGGCAATGCTGGGCTGACCGGCTGTCAGCCCTTGCTCCTGGAAGGTAAGAGTTTAGAAGGTTCAAGAGAGGACACAGACTTCTGAGTCTGATAGTTCTATTTTAACCTTGTCTTTGACACTCCTGTGACTCGGACACACTCCCTATCTTTTGTGGGACTTGTTTCCTCATTTCTATGCCACCAGAGTTTTCTCCCTGAAGATACTAAGCAGTAGGCTTGGATAGTGTTCCTGAAAGTCCCAGGAAAGACAAGGGATTTCTGAGAGAAAACATGGGGGTGGGGTGGGAAGGGGTCGGTGGTGGAGTGTGTGGTCAAGAAGCTGGAGTTTCATGAGATACTTCTCTAGTGAACAAATTCCTCATGCCTCAAGTCATCTTGATGGACTGCATCATAACGGACAGCTGGCCACTCCTGCCCTGACTGGGGTCACATTTCTGTTGCCTTCTCTCTGTCCCTCTCGCCTCCTCCCTTGTTCTCTGGGGATGCCTTTGGAATCCACGCAGCACAGCATCTGGCGTGTATGAGTCAAGACAACAAGTTGGAATACTCTTGTGACCTTGCCTTACTACCTGTGTCGGACATCAAGACATCATTTATTGTCAGCTCTGCTATATTCTGTTGGCCACATCAGGCCACTTCTTATTTAATACAGGAAGGAGATGAGCAAGTGACTATAATGAGCTAAGGATTGTTGGAGCCGTTTTAAAAAATGGCTGCCATATTTACTTGCAATTGGTCTTCCTACTTTTAGGTCTACATAATACTCCCACTTTCCCAATGTAATTTGACCTTCGATTCTAAGTCTTTTAGGTTCTGACTCTAGCTCGGGAAACTGGGTGGCCTCATCTCCAGAGCTGCCTCTGTCTGCACACCGTGCTGTGTTCCCTTCCCCAGCACCAGCCTTCTAGAACTACAGGACTTTCCTGCAGTCTCCCATCTGCCAGGGGACGCCTGCCAGTGGGCTTGTCACCATCACCAGACAGATTCTAGGACAATGAACGCAGACACGCTGGTCAATATATCATTTTTAACTTGGAGCTGGAAGTTGTGTTTTTAAACCCAGCCTCCAGAGCAACACATAATTTTATTTCATAGACTGATTTTCTGATTATCTCTGTGAATAAATTGTCTTTCCCTAATAACCAAGAATGACTAGCTAATCCAATTGATAGTAAGCTTTTTTTTTCCTTCAAAATTTCAGTTTGTCTACACACAAGGGCAACACAGTGCGTGCGTCCTGCTGCTTTCCGTTTAAATGCTGTTAGACTCGTTTTGGCTTAGCAGGAAATAAAGTCTGCAGTTTATGCCAGGTTCTGTCCTCTGAGGCTGACATTGTATTCTAGAAGTTGCAGAAAAAGACAAGGCTTAAGAGTGGTGATTTTGTCCCTTTTGTGGGTGAAGCAGCTCCATAAAAGACCTTTCCCTATCATTAAAAACATCTCCTCTCCTCACCAACTGCAGTTCCTTCGTAAGTATTTACGGTTCTTCATTCCCTGTGCTTTTTATTACTGTGGCCCTCATTTACCCTGGCACAAACACTATATGGTGTTTTGGGACTAATAACAAAGGACACACATTTTCCTTTTAAAACCAGCGAGAAGCCAAATCGGGAAATTCCCCAAAAATCTATTGTTAGAGTTACTTTTACATCATGTTTTCTTTTCCCTACAATGAGCTCTGTAAGATAATAATTCACACTAATGTTTGAAAAGCCACATAGCCAGAAAAACAAAACTAATCAGTGAAAGTCGTCTGTAATTCTACCATCTCCTCTAGGCATGTATCTTTTCTGATTTGTTTTCTGCACAAATATACTCTTCTATAGCAATTGTTTCCCTGAGCGGTTTATTGCCACCATCTTTCCTGGCTGAGGGATATGAGCTTGAATAATCAATTTTACTGTAAGCAGTTTAGTTCATTTCATAAATACAGTAGTATATTTAATCAATTTCTCAGCAATGGGAGTTTTGGTTATTATAATATTTTCACGGTAATGAGCAATGCTATGATAAATATTTATAAGATGTGTATGTGTACAGACACACATGACACTTCTTCTATAGTTCTGAATGACAGAGCCTTGGTAGTAGAACTTCTGGATGGCAGGATATTCCTATTGCTTATCAACTTGACATTCAGGAGCGTGGAAATCTTCATACACCCACAAACAGGTTTTTGAATCTTCAGCTTCCGTGCCCTCCTCTGCACGGATAAAAATAATTATTTTAGTGTTTTCCAATGGGAATGTTACCCTTCCCACCTCTGCCCTCATTCCCTGCTCTTTCTCTCCGTGATTTCCAGAGCCTCAGTGACTCGTTGCTCCCAGCTGGACTTTCTCCTAGGCCAGTCATCATAGTCACCAGTAGGAGATGAACAGAGCAGAGCAAAGAGAAGTCAAGGCACTTATCCTTCTGGTCCGTCTGCCAAGTTGGAAGATGTCAACTCCATCCAAGCAAAGACCACAGGTCCTATCTGGGGGTCTCTGCTCACCCTGGCTTCTAGGACCGTCTCATTCCTTTGTTGTTTGTGGTTGAAAGTGGGGAATGGGTTCCAGCAGAGCAGCTGCTGGTCTTGGATCCATTTGTCTCTCGTGATTGGTGTCTGTGATGGTGGGAATAGGTATTCCCCCCACAGACTCATGTGTTTGAATACTTGGCCCATGGAGAACAGCACTATAAGGAGATGTGACCTTGTTGGAGTAGATGTGGCATGTTGGAACAAGTGTGTCACTATGGGGGTTGGCTTTGAAGTCTCAAATGCTCAAGCTATGCCTAGTGTGGAACCCAGTCTCCTTGTGCTGCCTCGGATCCAGAACTGGATCTCCTTCTCCAGCCCTGTGTCAGCTCCTTCTCCAGCCCTGTGTCTGCCTGCATGCCACCATATCATGCCGTGATGGTGATGGACTAAACCTCTGAAACTGTAAGCCACCCAATCAAATGTTTTTCTTTGTAAGAGCTGCTGTGGTGTCCCTTCACAGCAACAGAGACCCTAACTAAGACAATGTCCCTTAGCTTGTCCGTTCATTGTAAAACACTCTCTAATTAAACTCCTGCGGTCACCGTGCTGGAGTACACCCTTTGTTTTCGACCTTGATGCTGAATAATTTTGAAAGAAGCATCTCATTTTATGGTGAACATTGAGCCCGATAAACTGCAATGTTCTTTCATTTAACTTAGTCATAGCATTTTTGCCGATTGCCATTCAGTAGTTTTCTTATTTGTTATTATACCCACTTAATAAACCACTTGGATTTACTGGCGTTTTTCAGATTATGTCATGATCAGAATATTTTTCCTGTCTCAGCTATGGACAATTTATTTTTGTGTACTTACACTTTTACAGCTTTAATCTTTATATCTTTAATATGCCTGTGTTTTATTCTGAGTGAAGGCATGCCCGAAGAACACTATTTCTAACATCTTACTGAAAAACCCCAAATGCCGGGGGGGGGGGTTCACTTGGAGCCCTCTGTCCAAGAACCAGTCCACTGGATGCAAGAGCAAGAGGCAGTTTATTGAATACACAGGCGCCTGTGGATGCTTCAGCAGCGTAGCTGACTGAGTATGCCGGGCTGAAGGCACATTATGTATTTATAGGGATTTAAGAGTTACATAAGAGGCTGCATAGCAACAAGGATTTCATTGGTTCTCAAATTGGTGGGCTTAGCTCACCCCGGGAATGGCCCCATGTCTATTCTTGAATTTTCCTGAAAAAACCACAAAGCTAGATAGAGAACCCTGCAGCAAGTCGACAGTTTTGATAGAATGCCTTGGGGGTGGGGTACTCCCTCTCCTCAGCCTAGTCAGCAAGTCTGCAACCCATAGATCTCCTGTTTTAGCATCGGCTGGGCCAGGGGGACTTTCCTTCTATGGCCCAGCTAAATTTCGCAGAGTCATTAGCTGAGCCTGGGGGCTTTCTTTCTATGGCTCAGTTAAGTTTCAGCAGAGTTTAACATAGTATGTGGACATGGGGATCTTTCAAGTATGAGGGGGGCCCTTCATTACCATGTGATTTTCTCCACCCCTCCAGCAATGCTTGGTGATACCCATCCATACTTCTGGTGCAAGGCCCACGTATTGTCATTGTTCTGTAAGGTGATTTTTATGTCTATTCTGGCTCCTTATCAAGCCCCTTTCATTTTTGTAATTTTCAATTATATTTCAAAACCCAGCAAAATTCATATCCTCACATCGCTTTTTCACTATAGTTTTAAACATTTAATTTTCATGTTTGTTCTTCTAAAGAAAAATAAAATAAATTTTCAAGACCCTAAATTGTCTCAGATTGGGCTTTGGTACTTATTATATTCATTTGTTACTTCACAGAGGAACAACATCTTTTCAAATTTTAATCTTTTGATCTAAAATATGATTAATGTGTACTTGTTTAAGTCTTTGAAATCTCATTAAAATTTCATCATCTACTTTTCTGCAAAATTGTTATTTACTCTTATATTTAAAACAAATTGCCATTGACATTGTAACATTTTACTTTTTCACATTAAAATATTTTTATTGTATTCTTATAATTTAGAAGAATTTTACAATTTAAATACATTTTGATCATATTATTCCCCTCCCCACAGTCCTTTCATAGCTTCTCCCCTTCCTTACCCATCCAGCTTTAAGTTATTTCTCAAAAAACAAACAAAACTAATACAACAAATCCTCCCCAAACCAAGAAAATAAAACACCACCCAAAAGGAAACAAAACAAAGCAAAAAACCTGCCAAACTGTAATCGAATAAAAGCACATATGCATACGAAATCAACTGAGGAGTCCACTGCATACTGATCAATTACTCTTGAACATGAGGCCTGCCCTGGACTGATTTGATATACTCAGTGTCACTCCACTGGGGAAAACTGATTTTACCTCTCTCGGTAGCATAGAGGACAAAGATCAATTCAATTGTGTCTTAGTTCAGATCTTTATTGCTGTGAAGAGACACCACGACCATGGTAACTATTATAAAGGAAAGCATTAATTGGTGGCAGCTTACAGTTTATGAGCTTTTTAGTTCATTATCCTCATGGTGGGACATGGCAACATGTAGGCAGACGCGGTGCTGGGGAAGGAACAGAGAGTTTACATCTTGATCCACAGACAGCAGGAGGAATCTGTGTGCCACACACTGAACATAGAGTGAGCACAGGAGACCTCAAAGCCCACCCCCAAGAGTGACACGATTCCTCCACCAAAGCCACATCTCCTAATAATGCCACTTTCTTCAGGGGACCATTTTCTTTTAAACTGTGACAAGTTGTTAACCCTTATCCTGTAACACGAGTAGCAGCTTGTTGGTGTTTCTGTCCTGCCCAGTTCCCACAGCCAGTAAGCCCCAAAGAAAATCACACAGAGGTCTATATAAGTTATAAACTGATTGGCCCTTTAGCTCAGGCTTCGTATTAGCTCTAATAACTTATATAGCCCACTATTCTTATCTATGTTAGCCACATGGTTCAGTACCTTTTTCAGCAGGGCAGGTCACATCCTGCGTCTTCCATGATCTGGGCAGGATTGGGAAAGGAGCTTCCTTCTTCCCAGAATACTCCTGTTCTCATTTCTCCACCTCTACTTCCTGTCTGGCTACTGGCCAATCAGCATTTATTTAAAACGTAACTGACAGAATACAGAATTGTCCCCCACCATTACCCTACTAATTAATTCTTAAGAAATAAAACATAATAAGATAAAACAAAAGCTATTACACACACGTTGGATAGGACAAACTACCAGAAGGAAAAGAGCCCAAGAGAAGCTACAAAAATAAGAGCCCCATCAGTCACACACTCAGGAATCCCATAAAAGCACTAAACTAAAAGCCATAATATAAGCACAGAAGATCTGGTGTAGAGCCATGCAGATCCTGTGTCTGCTGCTTCAGTCTCTGTAAGTTCATCTGAGCTTTGCTCATGTTGATTTAGAGGGCCTTGTTCTCCTGGTGTTCTCTTTCCCCTCTGATTTTTACACTGTTTCTGCATCCTCTTTGGCAGGGTTGCTTGAGCACTGAGGGAGGATTTGATAGAGACATCCCATTTAGGGCTGAGTGCTGTGGAATATTATTTTAAGATGTGTTACATTTTTGTTTATGCTGTTAGAACATTTGTTTTAGTGATGCAAAGATGTGTTGCACTCTTTTATGTTGCATTTGTTTAATTCTGTGAAGCTGTGTTACCTTGTCTGCCTAAAACACCCAGTTGCTCTAATAAAGAGGTGAATGGTCAATAGCAAGGCAGGAGAAAGGATAGGCAGGGTTGGCAGGCAGAGAAAATAAATAGGAGGAGAAATCTAGGAAAAAAGAGGATAGAGGATCAAAGTATGAGAAAAAGAGAGAGGACATCAAGGGCCAGTTCCCCAACTACACAGCAAACCACAAAGTAAGAAGTAAAGCAAAGATATACAGAAATAAAGGTAAAAGTCCAGGGGCAAAAGGTAGACAGGATAACTTAAGAAACGCTGGCTAGAAATAAGCCAAGCTAAGACTGGCCGTACATAAGAAAGAATAAGCCTTTGTGTGATTTATTTGGGAGCTGGGTGGCAGTTTCCCAAAGGGCAAAGAGCCAAAGAATTAAAACAAACAAACAAACAAACAGTACAACTAAGTCTTTCAATGTCTCTTACTCTCTGTATAAGTTTGGCTGTGGGACTCTAAATTTGCTTCCATTTGCTGCAGGAGGAAGCTTCTCTGATACTAACTGAACAAGGTACTGATTTCTGAGTACAGCAAAATGTCATTAGGAGTCATCTTTTCGCTTTTTTTTTCTTATTTTAGACTATCATTTCTTGGTTTTACCCTAGGTTCCTGGGCTATCTACTCTCAGCCCCAAGCAGTGTTGGGTATGGGTTTCATCTTGTGGATGAAATCACGTCAAATCAGTTATTGGTTGGTTACTCCCACAAGGTTTATGCCACCATTGCCCCAGGATATCTTGCAGATCATACACCATTGTAAATAAAGCATTTGTACCTGACTTGGTGTCTTCATTCCTCTTCTCATAGCATATCAAAGATGCTCAAATGTAGGGGTGAAGGCTCTATGTAGGCACCAGCTCAACATCTCTGTGTTCAGTGAATCGTGTCGGTGTTTGTTTCAGCACTGGGGCCTTGCTGTCAGTTTGTGGAGTATAGTCTTGGCCACAACCTAGGTTATTTGAGACTTTCAATGGGGCTGTGATTGATTGTGTTTTTAGACTGGTATTGAAGAAGCACGTGGGTGTCTTTTCCTTTGGTTTTTGTTTCCTCTGTGGTTTTTAAGAAAGTGTAGTGGCTGTGTGTTGCCTGTGGAAAAACCTTCTAGCATCCTGATAGGTATGGGCACTGGGGGTTCCAGATAAAATGTATTTCTATGTATTTTCTTTTTTTTCTGAAAAAGTAAACTTTAATAAAAAAAAACACAGACACAACTTGAGATTCATGCTAAGCTCTCCCACTTGGCTTTTCACAGACAAGTGAGTTTTCCACCGAATTCAGACAGACTGAAGACGCACCCACAGTGGACACAGAGCCAGTCCTTTTGAAGGCGAACACCGCCAGCTTCTACTCAGGGTTGAACAACGTCCACGACTTGAGTGACAAAGCAGCATGGCTGGTTTCCCACGAGGTTCAGAATGCCAGCTTCTTCATCAGCAGATACACTCTGGAATCCACCTCAAATCCATGTAGGTTGTTGGCATCACCCTGAAGTCTCATGAGCAGGCCCCCATAGGACACATATGCAGAGAGACGTGTTGCTGCTTCGGTTGAGGTCTCGTCCCCCTCAATCCTGTACACTTTCCCATACATTACATATTCAAACTGGTCAGCCCTGGAAGGCCTGTCATCTGTGGGGTTGTATTCGCCATCATCCAAGGTACCATCCTCATACAAAGTACTAGCTATGACCAGCCGGAACTTGTCACCCAAGTCCACGGGGTAAATCTGAATGTTGACATCTAAGATGAGGTCCATCTTGAAAGACTCACTCTCACAGTGCAGCCGAGATACTCGGTCAAACTTCTTGCCTTCTGGATCAATGTCTTTCACATCAAAAATATCCTCGAACAGGATGCCCGCCATCGTAAGGGGCACGAGAGCTGCAGAGGTGCGGAGCGGGCGGCCACCACTGGGAATTCGCGCACCCCCTCACGTGGAGAAAAGAAGACAGCTCTATGTATTTTCTATGTGTTAGGATTTGTATGGGGAAGTGTTGGGGGTGGTAGAGGTGCTTTACAAGAGGGAGGAAAGCAGGAAATTCCACTAGAGTCTGCTTAGTTAGTTCCCTAGGAATGGGGACAGAAAGGGTGGAGGGGTCACAGCAGAAGGTTTGCTAAAGAGATGGGGATGAGACTGGGGGATTGGACTTGGGGAGATGGAGGCGGAGGTGAAGATCTACAGTTACTCTGCCTGCCTCCTGTCCAACATGGCCTGTGGGTCCCCAGAGAGTGTCTGCTGCTTTCCTGGCCAGAGTGGCCTGTGGGTTTGGAGGCAGTTGATATTTTTGTTCTGATTTTGGAAAGATACAGTGTAGGTGAAACAAAAATTACGGCTCTTTGTTTTCTGAACACTCACTTGCGAATTCAAAGTCATTTACTTTGCAAAGCATTTCAATCTGTTTCTTAATATTTGCTGTATTAGCTAGGGTTCTCTAGCGCAGTGACTCTGAGTGTTAGTATCTAGGCGCCCCTTGGGACCCTGGCAGTCACCCCTCTGATTATGGAAAGCAGTTCCCTGGCTGTACCCAGGTGCAAAGGTCCCTTGGAGAGACAAACTCTGTCCACTCCTGATCTCTCTCTCTCTCTCTCTCTCTCTCTCTCTCTCTCTCTCTCTCTCTCTCTCTCTCTCTCTCCTGCCATTCTACTAAAGAGGCAGGCGGGTCTCTGCCTCTCTCCCTCTCCCCCCTCCCCACTCTCTCCCTCCTTCTCTGTCGCTCTCTTTCTTCCCTCCCTTTTAGTAAAGCTCTACACACAAGCTCTGACAGCACGGCGTATTCTGGCACCTACCGTGGTCCTCACCGCCATGGGACTTGCCACAAACGTCCCACCTCACGCTGCATCGTAACACAGAGTCCATGGGGTGATCCTTTCACAGCGACTGCCTAATCGGGAAACAGATGTTTGCATTATGACTCATAACAGTAGCAAAACTACAGTTGTGAAGTAGCAACTTTTATGACTGGGGGGGGGGTCACCAGACCATGAATAACTGTAATTAAGGGCTGTGGCATTTGGAAGGTTGAGGATCACTGCTGTGGAAGCACAGAACTTACGGACGAAATAAATATTGTATATAATGAATATCTAATATGTATGTATTAGAGTGATTTACATGCTGTGGCCCAACAAGTCCAACAATGGCTGTCTACCAACGGAAACTCCAAGAATCTAGCAGTTGTTCAGCCCACAAGGCCAGATGTCTCAGCTGGTCTTCAGTAGACGCTGCTATCCTGAAGAAGCAGGCACTAATGCCAGCAAAGTAATGGCTTTACCAGAGAGAACAAGAGCGGGCAGGTAAAGAGAGCAAGCTTTCCTCTTCCAGCAAAAGGTGTAGCCCCTGTTAAAGGTGCCTCTTTCCAACTCAGCATATCTGGATTGAAAATAGGTCTTCCACTTCAAATGATTTAATGAAGAAAAAAAAATCCTTCAACAGTTGAACCCAGATGCTTGGGCTTTAGTTAATTCCAGATGGAGCCAGTTGACAACCAGGAATAGCCATTGCATTTGATCTCACAGTAACTGAGCCATAAATTCCGCCTTAATATGTAGTTATATATTATATGGAAGTATTTCTGATTCATATATATTTAATAGGCTTTCACTTCTGAAACAGTAATTATACATTAAATCTTACCAAACAATTGTGGCATCCAACAGTAATCTTCAGAGGAAAAATATCCATATATGCAAATTATTTATGTTGGAAACAATGATTCTACATACATCCATATTTAGTAGAGAAACAGGAATACTAAAGAAGTAAATTATGTACAGTTTGGATGGCCCTAGATTTCCTAATGCTCTCACTGAATGTGAGCAAATTTTTCTATAATTAATATTGAACCTTAGCTTGAGAGAGTTTAAAAATACACTATATATTACTTTAAATAGTTATTAATGCCAGTAATTATGCATTACTGGTGGGGCATTCCTGTTTTACTAGCACTTAAGAGGCAAAGGCAAGAGGATCATGAATCACCAGTCAGCCTGTGCTATATAGTGAGTTCTAGATTATCATGAAATACTCAGTGAGACCCTATTCTCCTCCCTCCAAAGTTACCTTTAATTCACCCACTTAAACATTAGTACTGCAGAAAATGATTAGTTACAAAATATAGATACTCAAACTCCATTTCTGAGACATTTGCTCGTCTTTCTATTGGACACTAAGGTTTGCACACATCCTGAGTTCACTCGATGGACTTTAATTTGCCCTGCTAGTGTTTCGGTTATCTAAAGGGTGACATGTACACACGGACTGGACAACTGAGATGTGGAGTGATCAAGTGGCTTGGGTTAGGATATGTTTGGATATCTTGGTTGAGGTCCTCTAGACCTTTGACCTCTGACATTTTAAGACCCTTGCCACACTATCTTTTGTGAAAGTGACCTCTTTGGGGACAGTCAGAGCATGTTCATTTTGCTTGACAGTTTTAAAAGAGAAATGAGAACCTCCAAACTGTTTTGGGCTTAAGGAGTATAAAATACCTAAACCTGCACTCAACGACCCTCACTTGTTCCCGTGGTGTCCTGAGCTTTGTCAAACCCGTTCCCTCCTGGGTTCCTATTTCTGCTTTTTGTTTCGTCCATCTCTTTATATTTTAGATGTTATCAAATCAGTGGCTCATGTGTGAGCTCATTCATCATATTCTGTTGACTCCCCTTGCCTGAAAGGAGTCCTGCAGATTTTAGCAGCATTACCATAGCACCTCCCTTATGTGTTCAGTGATGGTAGTGTGGATGTTCCAAGACCCTTTGCACTTACAAATGCCACCCCTGGATGCAGGTACAAAATATCTTATTTATCTCTGTATCTTTTCGGGGTGGGGTTATATATATCCAGGTCTTTGGTATAATGGGTTGCAGAACAATGTAGAGAAATGTCATTTCTAGTACTGAGAGTCATTGCACAATGTGTACATGAGCCAGAGTTGAACTTGTGTGTGAAATTGTGTATATGGAGATGATGTTGCCCTTTTTCTCCCAGTAATTTTATTGGGGAAAAGGGAGAGAAATGCGAACTAATGTATTTCTCCCTTCTCATGATTCTTAATCACAGTAGATGCTCTTTGAAAAAAGGGATAATAATGCTAACTTTCCTGATTTTTAGTTGAATATACTAATTGATATTGTTTAATTTTTGAGACATAGTCCCACTATGCAGCCCTAGCTGGCCTAGAACTCACCTTGTTTACTGGGCTTGGACTTGCAGAGATCCACCTGCCTCTACCCCCAGAAGGCTGGAATTAAAGGAATGCACCACCATGCCTGGAAATGGGTAATTTGTAGATACCAGTTTTGGTATGCTGGAGTGTGAACATTATTTTTCATTTTAGTAATTTAATCTTTTAATGGCCGCTTACTTCTCAGTTAGGAATGTTCAGCTATGTCAAGGGGATTTGGCCAGTTCAAACGTAGAGGAATCAATCATTCATCACTGATATTTCTCTGAATGGTTGTAATGGGAGTTGTCAATGGTTTAATAATTTGAGGAATTTTTGCTTTTGCTTTAGTTCATAAAAGCAAACTTTGTAAAAGATTTTTCTATTGGGTTACTGTGGCTTCTCATTTCACAGGCTCCAGTTCTCGTTAGCACTCGGGGAGGAAAATCTTACTACAGACTTTCCAGCAGGTGGTAAAATAATTGTGCTAGTTAGTAAAGTTTCTCTCTGTTGTTGAGAAGGCGGTTGGACAGGCTGGATGGGGCTGGGCTATTTCCCCTCCAAACTGCCTGTAAATGAGGACATGTCTCCAGGATTATACGCGTGGATCTCATTTGCGGCCCAGCAGGTGCCCAGAAGTACAGTTCCACCACAGCCTCTGCTATGGGATATGGTCTGGAAGAAAAGAGTTTTCAAAAAACCACCACGGATTAAGAGGAGGGATTCTTGCTGCTTTACACGCTAGTGGACATAGATGAAGTTTTTACATATTTATTTTCATTCAGATTTGGTCTGAGCTTCAAATGTTTCAAGTTGAAAAGGAGGCAAAATTCTAAGTCAGATAACAATGGCTCATTATTAAGAGGTTTCCTGGAAGGCAGGAGTTACTCTTTAGGGAAAAGTTTTGTTTCTCTTAAAGGTTTGATTAGTGTCTTGGCCACTGTTCTATTCCTGTAAGGGACACCATGACCACGGCAACTCTCATAAAATAAATCGTTTAATTAGAACTTGCTTACAGCGTCAGCAGTGTAGCCTGTCATCGTCATTGGCAGGACATGGTGACATGCAGACAGGCAGGGAGATGGAGAGGGGGCTGAGACCTACATGTCCATATCCACAGGCAGGAAGCAGAGAGAGACACTGGGCTTCGCTTCGGCTTTGAAATCTCTGCCAGTGAAACATTTCCTTCAACAAGACCACAACCACCCCAACAACTGTCTTCATAGTCCACAGAGGCAACTGGGAGGCTTGGGATTGTAAATCAACTACCTTTGTAGTCCAGACTCATCCTTTTGTGGCAGGATAATATGCACCATGCTCTATTGTACCACATGCATTGTGCATTTCTGGGCTGTCTGGAATTCCGTGTGCTCCATGGTCCACAATGTCCTCTAACATTAGTAACCATCCCCACTTGTCTGTATCACACATCAGCTTAAGTACTAGAGGAACGCCATAGTAGAGTAGCTGTCTTTACAAAACAACTGCCTTGGCTCAGTTGCTCCCCACTGTTAAGAGGTCTTCCTGAGAGACATTTCCCAAGAGTTCTACTAATTTTCTGTTCTTTTTTTGTGTTGTTTCCATTTCTCTTTGACTCTGATGGGTTATCTGCTTTTGCCCTTTGGGTGTTTGAAGCCCATGTTCTGTGGCCTTATTGTCTTTTCTAGCAGTAGAAATGGCATAAGAAAAACTGAAATGCTGTTTGACCAGGAGAATAGAGCCATATAGAGAGCAGAGATGTTGAAAGATTTAATTATATGCTAAAGAAAATTAAGGAATCACTTATCTGGGAGGTCATGCTATTGACCTACATGCTGGTTGATAAATTGATAAAGCACACAAGTGAGTAGGTTGAGTAAGTTGAAATAATGATAGCACCATAATAATGAGGAAGAAAATTGCTATTAATATAATCTCTAGTATACATGGGAAGCAGATGATAAGACAGAGGAATACTATGTGAAAATTTAAAAACCACTAGAATGTGTGTAGATACAAAGAAGGAAGTTTGGTAGTTACATAGACAGAAGAGAGACCTACAGAATTAGTCAACAGAAACTGTTGCTATTCGGGCACAAACCGTAATTCGAGTAGAATATTCTTGCTGTTTGGGAGGGGGAAATTACTATTATTTTTCCTTCCTGTGGAAATAAATGAGAAACGTCAAACTGGAATAGGACGAGCAGAACACACAGCCACATGTTGGAGGAGGAAGCCTGGATGGAAAATGAGTGTTTTCCGATGATACAATAGAAAAGTCCATCACCATTTCCGCAGGAGGAATCCTCAAAGCAAAACTCAATGCTCTTCAAATTCAGAAAACAGAGGTTTTACATAACTGAGTTAGTGAGGAATCATCCTGAATGTTCAAAGATAGAGAATTGGATACCTCTCATATTTTGGAAACCTTGTTCCATTCAAAAACAATGATCAACTGTTTCTTCCAAGAGAAGATGTACATGCAATTCTTAAAGATAGCAAAGTATGACTTGTTAGGGTAATGAAAAAATATGCATGTACTCTCTATATGTACTGCCATAAGAAAACTTTGAAAATATCTTCACTGAAGAGTTTCAAGTTGATGCTTCCTGGAAAAAAAAATGTGGATTTCTCCCTCCCTCCCTTCCCTTCCTCCTTCCCTTCCTTCCTCCCTCCTTTCTTCCCTCCCTCCTTCCCTTTTTCCCTTCCTCCATTCTTCTCTTTTCTTCCTCTTTTCTTCCTCTCTCCTTCCCTCCCTCCTTCCTTTCCTTGTTTAATGAACATCTATGATGCTAGGCACCATTCAGAGCTTTGGTTGGGCATTTGCAAATAAAGCAGACACCCACTATCCTCCAGAGGAATAAGAAAAATCTTAGTAAGTATAGTTAAGACCTGTACGCTGATGCTGTGTGCTCAGAAGGAGACAGGGCCCAGGGATAACGTGAGTCAGCACAGGAAGGTGCAAGGTTGAGTTGCTTGGGTGCTAGTGGCATGTCTCCTGGGAAGTAATCCTTTAATACTTAACGTGGCTTTTTATTACACACACACACACACACACACACACACACACACACACACACATATATATATATATATAAAATGGTATTTATATATATAAAATTCATTTTCCATACCAACCAGAGTTCCTCCTCACTCCTCCCCCACCTCCTCCCCCCAACCCTCCCACATCCACTCCTCAGAAAGGGTATGGCCTCCCATGGGGAGTCAACAAAGCCTGGCACATTCAGCTGAGGCAGGGCCAAGCCCACCACCCCACCCCATCAAGGTTGAGCAAGGTATTCCCACCATATGGAATGGGCTTCAAAAAGCCAGCTCCTGTACTAGGTGTAGATCCTGGTTCCACTGCCAGGGGTCCCACAAACTAACCAGACTACAAAACTGTTTCCCACATGTAGAGGGCCTGACTCAGTCCCAGCTGTCAGTCTGGAGTTCCTGTACTCCCCCAAGTTCAGGTCAACTGTCACTGTGGGTTCCTCTGTCATGATCTGGACCCCACTTGTTCATGTAACCCCTCCCACCCCCCTCTCTTCGACTATGCTCTTCCGTAGCTCGGCCCGGTGATTGGCTGTGAATCTATGCATCTGTTTCCATCAGTTACTGGATGAAGGTTCTATGATGATGACAGTTAGGGTAGTCACCAATCTGGTTACAGGAGTAGTTCAGGCACCCTTTCCATTATTGCTAAGTCTTACATCATCCTTGTGGGTTAGTATAATTTAACCTGGCTTTTGAAAATGATGAGGAGCCATCCCTTTTTTCTTTCTTTTGGTTTCTTGAGTCAGGGTTTCTCTGTAGCTTTGTAGCCTGTCTTCGAACTCTCTCTGTAGACCAGTCTGACCTTGAACTCACAGAGATTCTCGTTTCTGACTCCAGAGTGCACCACCACTGCCCTGTGAGGAACCATCCTTTAAACTGCCAGGAGAAGAATAGGAGCAGTATGAAGATAAAAGAAAGAAAGAAAAAAAGAAAGAAAGAAAGAGACCAGCGGTGGTGGTGCATGCCTTTAATCCCAGCTCTTGAGAAGCAGAGGCAGATCTCTTTTGAGGTCAACCTGGTCTATGAGAGCTAGTTCCAGGAAAGGATCCAAATCTACAGAGAAACTGTCTCAAAAAGCCAAAAAAAGTAATAAAGAAAGAAAAAAAAAAGAAAAAAAAAGAAATTGAGCTCAAGAGGCCTCAGGATGTGCATATGAGTGATAATCTTGTAAAATAGAATGTCCTAAAGTGTGCTTATATAATTTTAAATATATACACACACATCATAGAATCTTTATAGCAGTCTTTTTGACACTTGTATATATCTTTTTTTAATTAGGGAAGAAAGACTTAATAAAAGCCAGAAAAAAGAGATTCAGATGCAGAGTGGCCAATGGTGGCGGACTCTAGAATTGGCAAAATAGTCTTGTTAGACACACGGGAGAGGTATTTTTACAGAGGCAGTTGGATGGGAATTTGCAAAGTCAAACACGGAAATATAAAAGTAAGGACCAGCAGGTATGCCAGTAGAGTTGGTAATGTGGGATAGCCTTCTGTATAGGTGTCCTTTTTATTGGCTAATGAATAAAGCTGCTTTTGCCTATGGCAGGGAAGAATATAGCCAGGTGGGAAGAGACATAGAGAGAGAGTAGGCAGAGTCAGGCAGTTGCCATGTAACTGCTGAAAAAGGTAGACTCCGTGTAGCCGCCCAAGAAGCAAGAGGTAGCAAACCATGAGCCTTGTAGTAAAATATAAAATAACAGAAATAGGTTAATTTAAAGTGTAAGAGTTAGTTAATAAGAAACCTGAGCTAATAGACCAAACAGTTAATGTTGTAGTTAATATAGTTTCTGTGTGATTATTTGGGCCTGGGCAGCCAGGAAACTAAAGTGCAGTCTCTGTTTCCAAATTGGAAATGCAGAGACGTGGGAAAGTGAATTGGGATTGGGAGGCACTGGCGCACTCAATTCACCCAGCACCATCTTTGCAGAGTCACAGAGTACAGGAGAAAGAACTACACTCAGCAAATCTCCCCACCAGACTCACACCTTCTCTGCTTCGCACACCCCTCCTGATGGTTTCGGTCAGTCAGAGTTTGCTTTCTAAACTTTATTGTTTACAATAAACACTGTACTTCATAATACCGCAAGTAATTTTGTGAAGGGGTAAGACAGCACAGAGGTTCTTCCATCTTGTTTTCAAGATGCACACACACACACACACACACACACATCATTATATATGTGTATATCATTATATATGTATATATGTATATGTATATACTATATGTGTATATACATATACTATGAGCATTGGTGTTTGGCCTGCTCATATGTCTGTGCGAGGGTGGTGTCAGATCCCCTGGAACTGGAGTTACAGACAGTTGTGAGCTGCTATTTGGGTGCTGGGAATTAAATCCAGGTCCTCTGGAAGAGCAGCCAGTGCTCTTACCTGCTGGGCCACCTCCCCAGCTCTGCATCTCGTATTCTTGCTGAGGCCACTTCAGGTTTAACTAGAATCTGATCTCCTTGATGGAGAATCCCACGTAAAACAGTCCAGCTCTATTGGAGGAACCAAAGGTCAGCATGTCCTAGCTACCTTAGCTTCTGTTGAAACTGTCTGTCTGTGCAGAACCCCTCCAACTAACTGCCTATCTTAGTTTCTGTTGCAAAAACTGCTTGCTTCTGCAAAACCGCTTAGGAGCTGCTGAGTGAGATGCCAGGACATGGTTTCTGCTTTCAAAAACGCATATTCTGGACACTCAGGACCACACTTAGGTCTCCGAACACTTGGGTGTGGTTCTAGCTGGCTGGAATAAAGTCCTCCGTGGTGGGCTATCTGTAATAATAACAGCAGTTGATGGTTTTAACTTGCCGCCTCTTCTCATTAGTTATCATTATGTAGCTTAGGTAGACCTTAGACTTGCAACCCTCCTGCCTCTCCCTCTGGGGTGCTGTCCTACCATGATCTACCACTTGTTTATTTTCTAATTGCTTTCTGAGTGATACTTCTTTTATTCTTTTTTCTTTTAAAGACCATTTTTATTATTTGTGTGTTTGAGTGTGTGTGTGTGCATGTGTGTGTATGCGCACACATGTGTGTATCTGTGCATGGGTGCTTGTGCACGTGTGCAGGTGCGTGCAGAGGCCAGAAGAGGGTATGAAGTCCATCAACACTGGAATTACAGACAGCTGTGAGGGACCTAATATGATAATGGGAACTGGACTCAGGTTCTGGAAGAGCAGCAAGCACTCTTAAATGCTGACTCCTCTCTTCAGCTCCAAGGTTTCTTTCAAATAAAAATTAAACAGTCTTAATACATTTCTCTGGACTCAGAATTATAACTTTATAAAAACTGACTTTTATAAAACATTTTAAAAATTATAACTTTATAAAAAAGAAGTCACATATATGCCTTAAACCTTTTTTTGAAATGTAAGTGGATATTCTCGTTTCAGTCTTTCATTATGAGGCAAGAATAAGTTCTTCAAATATAAATTTGTTGATTCAAGTACATACTATCTTTCTTGTATAAAATTGATCCATTATGAATCATAGAATTTTCGAAATATTGAGCAAAGTGTTAAAAATAGCCCTGTAAATAACTTTGTGTATGTGTGTGTGTGCGTGTGTGTGTGTGTGAAAATAGGACTCTCCTATTATGTGGCCATTTCTTTTGTCCTTTAAAAACTGCTACACCCAAGCATTTGTCAACTCTAGTGTTTTTCTGGGGTTTGATTTTACTGGAACTTTCTGGAAGCATTTTGCTGAGATTAGAAAGAAAAAGATTTGGCATGATATTTAATTATGTATGTATGTATATGTCTGTGAGTGGGTGTGCATGCATGAGTACAGCCACCTGCAGAGTTTCAAAGACAATATGGGATCCCCTGGAGCTGGAGTCATAGGCAGTTGTGATCCATCAGACTTGCTGGGGACCAGCTCCGGTCCTCTGCAAGAGCAGTATCACCCTTAACTACTGATCTGCTTGCCAGCTGAGATTTTTATAGAAACAACTGTCACTTTATCCTCATCCTCCTCAAGTCAGAGAATGTTCAACTAATTGCATCATCATCATCATCATCATCATCATAAAAAGGCACACCAGACAATACTTTGCAAGCAAAAAAAAATGTAGCTAGAAACTGGTGCAATCCTGCCATTGATCAGGGTGTGTGTGCACTGGTCACAAGGGTCACTGTGCCATGAACATTCAGCAACACAGAAGTCTGCATGCATGTCCTTGGTCAGTATGCCTCCCGGAAGGACTGGGGTGCATCAGTCAACTTAGGCCTGGCAGAGTGAGTGGAAGGGCTCCTCCCAGATTAAGGTTCTGTATTTGTTATGCTATTTCAGAACCATTTTAGGTGATAATTTGGTGGTGGTGGATTGTGAAATAATTGTTGCAGTAAAGAATGGCAAGCAAGTGCTCTTATGTAACAGTGGTGTGTGACAGAGAAAGGTCAGAACCTTCCTTCTGTGAACTAAGGAAAACACGGAAACAGGAAGCAGGGAAGTAAGAGGTAGAGAGGGCCCCAGATGTCTGACTGATGCTCATTGACTAAGGATGCGGTTTTCTTTGGAGGCTGGCAATCTGTTTACGACAGCCTTGGGAGCTGTCAGTGATGGAGATGGCTCTTTTCAGGGATGTCTTGGTAACTTAGGAACAGACATTGTCTTTTTGAGATGGAGAGTGTTGGGGGCTGCTAACATGCTTGTGGACCTGGCCTACTCAGATGTTGGGAAGGCAAGGCAGTCTTCTCTATGTATTCCTGAAAAGTCCAAGGAAGTTGTGTCCCTCTCCTGTGACTGCCATACTCCAAATTTAATCAGGAGATCTTATCTTTTTCACCTTCCTATATAGATCCATGTATGTCTCTCTGTCCTCTTTCTTGTCTAGGTTCTCTGGGGTTGTGGCCTATAGGCTGATTTTTCTTTGCCTTATGTCTAAAAGCCACTTATGAGTGAATACATATTATGTGTGTCTTTCAGGGTCTGAGTTACCTCACACAGTATGGATTTTTCCCAGATTCATCCATTTGCCTGCAGATTTCAAGATGTCATTATTTTTTGCCACTGTGTAGTACTCCATCACGTAAATGTACCATGTTTTCTTTATCTATTCTTTGGTTGAGGGGCATCTAGGATGTTTCCAGGTTCCAGCTATTACTAATAATGCTGCTATGAACATGGTTGAGCACATGCCCTTGTGGTATGATTGTCTTTTGGGTATATATCCAACAGCAGTATTGCTGGGTCTTAAGGTACACTGCTTCCTACTTTTCTGTGAAATCTCTATACTTATTTCCAAAGTGAATGTACAAGTTTGCACTCCTACCAGCAATGGAGTACCATTCCCCTTACCCTACATCCTCTCCAGCATAAGCTGACATCAGTGTTTTTGATCTTGGCCATTCTTACAGGTGTAAGATGGACTCTCAGAGTTGTTTTGAGTTATATTTCTCTGATGGCTAAGGATGTTGAGCATTTCCTTAAGTGTCTTTCAGTCATTTTAGATTCGCCTGTTGAGAGTTCTCTGATTAGGTCTGTACTCCATTTTTTTTTATTGGATTATTTGTTCTTTTGATATCAAGTTTCTTGAGTTCTTTGTATATTTTGGAGATCAGTCCTCTGTCTGGTGTGGGATTGGTGAAGATCTTTCCCCAATCGGTAGGCTGCTGCTTTGTCTTGTTGACCGCGTGCAGACCTTCTCTTAATTGACTTTCTCTCCTCTCAGCTGACTTTCACTTGTGTCCAGTTGACATAAAACTAACCAGCAGAGCTAGTTAAAATTATTTTCATCATGGAAGCCATCAACTCCTGTTGGGCCTAAGTTGAGGTTCTGAAACCTCTTGGGGAATTCCTGAGGCTGCTGAGGGTGACATTATGTAGCTATGTTTCTGTGCCCTCACTGCTGAACAGGATAACCAGATGGCCTCTATTAAGCCAAACATTAAAAGGATATATAAAAATGTAAGATACTGCTACTTCTTAACATTTTTCTTTTTGGTGACTATAATCAATTTTTATGAAGCATGCTATTTATGGTAATGTAATGACTTAATTTTATTTTATTTTTATTTTTTATTTTATTTTTGATTTTTTGAGACAGGGTTTCTCTGTAATTTTGGAGCCTGTCCTGGAACTAGCTCTTGTAGACCAGGCTGGCCTCAAACTCACAGAGATCCACTTGCCTCTGCCCCCCAAGTGCTGGAATTAATGGTCTGCACCACCACCGCCCGTCTGTGACTTAAGTTTTTAATGAACCAATTTTAAGGAATTTATTTTATGTATAAGGGTGTTTTGCCAGCATGTATGTTTGTGTATGTTGTGCACGCAGTGCATGAAGAGTTAGAAGAGGGTGTCAGGTCCCCTGGAATTAGAGTTGCAAATGATTACTAACCAATACGTGGGTGCTGAGCATTGAACCCAGGTCCTCTTGAAGAACAGTCAGTGCTCTTAGTCTCTGAACTATTTCCCCATCTCCTGAATTTTTTATTTATAAATCAATTCTACGAAATGTTTCTGTTTTAATTTAAAATGTAGTTAAATGTTGATGAATACCCACATTAACAAATAGGCTTTGGGGGGTTCTTGGTAATTTAAAATGTATAAAGAGTCCCAGGGACCAAAAGACTAGAGCATCAATGTTAAAGAAGAAGTGAGTTTGGATTGAGTACTAGGAATGGCATACTCTCAAGCTGTGCAGTGTCTCCACCCACGTGCTAACGAGACCTGACTCTGCTTAACTTCCCAAATCAGGTGAGTTCGAGCTGATATGGCCAAAGTCGAGGAGATTTTTTTCTAACATTTAACATTTCACAGATTATACTATTATGGACAGTTTATTTCAAACATAATAGGAATAAATAAGTCCTTCACTTAGCAATCTGCCTCCAACATTAGATCAAAACTGTGTACAATGCCAAATAATTGGCGAAAGAGAGAGAAACAGGCTGATCTTTTTAGAGCATCCTGACACATCTGTGTGATAGCAGCCAGTCGGATATATGGGGGAAACTATGTAGCATCCTCACACATCTGTGTGATGGCAGCCAGTCGGATGTGTGTGGGGAAACTATGCAGCATCCTCACACATCTGTGTGATGGCAGTCAGTTGGACATGTGTGGGGAAACTATGTGTCATCCTAACACATCTGTGTGATGGCAGCTAGTTGGATGGATGGGGGAAACTCTGTGCAAGCAGGGAACTTGGAAATTTAAAATTATTTTAAAATTTTCATTATCAAAACATGAGAAATTATCCTGGAATTGCTGTCTAGCCGACTGTCTCCCTCTGCTTAGGCTGTGTAAAATAATAATGTGCACAAGGTGGGTAGCCTATCAGCTGATGTCACATAGTTCTTGATGTATGCAGTCTCTGTGTCACAGGCTACGAGCCTTGCGGTGTTTTCTCAACCAGTGACAGAATCATATGGATTTAAAGATTAAACTGCATCTTGGATGCCAGTTAGTGCTCAGGTTTTTTTCTTTAACCCACACAGGAGGGCCTCCCTCCATGACCTCGTTATCTTCCCCCAAGTCCTGTCTCCTTTCAGTGTGTGTGTGTGTGTGTGTGTGTGTGTGTGTGTGTGTGTGTGTGTGGCGGGGAGGACAACAGCCTTCCATCCACAACACTAAGTGGACTATTTGGTTAATTTCCTTTATTAATATTTCATTGTATGCTGCCAATTGTGATGCATTATTTTAAATGATATGAGAAACAAGTCACTGGCCAGATGCTAGGACAATGTATGAATCATGAAAAACATACTTGGATATACGTCGCTGAATGCCTGCATGTCAGAGGGTTCTTTACATCAACCTCCCACATCCAAGACTCAAGGAACTTGGAGGAAGAGAAGGCAGGAAGCACACAAGAGCCCGTGTGAGGGAAAAGCTATGAAATGCTGGCTAATTGGGCTCAGGATGTTATTAATACAATCAAATAATGAAGACATGAAGTTAGGAGAGTGGTTGGGCTCATGATGGTAGGAAGGAGGTAGTGGTGGATAGAGAGGGCCAAACTAGTTGTATAAATACATGAAGCTTTCAAAGAATAAAAAATATATTTTAAAGTCACTTGAGTCCCTGAATAGCAGGAGCGTTTTTTTGTTTATTTTCGTACACTGGCAATGTGCTTAGCTGCAGCCTTTCAGCCGAGTGCATCGCATGTCATGGTTCATCTTGTGATATATTCCAGTGTATCATTAAGGTTCAAGAGCTGCTGGCAAGGCGGGTCCTTGGAATAACATTTAATTAATTACCCTCATAGTTTTCAATCAGTAACTAACCCCTAATTATCCTGAAAGTTCATCCTTTAGCAGCATGCCTTAAAATAACATTTATCATTTTTCCACATAGAATATATGTTCATTATCAAAATTATATTGAATAAGAGCAACAAAAAAGAGAATGAAATTCAAGTCACAGGTGAGCTTTGTCTCCAGATTACTCCTTTCAGATTTTGTTATATATTCTTCCAGTCGCTTTGATGTGTAAATATATTCACACATCCTTTTCCTACAGTGTGTATACTGTAAGTGCATGCACACATTCTTTTATTACAGTGTGCATACTGTAAATACATGCACGTATTCTTTTCTTACAGTGTGAATGCTGAAAATGCATGCACACATTATTGTTCTACAGTGTACATACAGTAAACACGTGTACACATTCTTTTCTTATAGTGTGCACACTGTAAATGTTTGCATGTGTTCTTTTTCTACAGTGTGCATACTGTAGATGCATGCACACATTCTTTTCCTATAGAGTGCACACTGTTTTGTAAATTTCTCTTGTCAACAGAATTTCCTGCCCCCAACATCTATCTTTCAAGTATGCATTTTGATTTTGATTAGTGGTCACAGTATTTGAAATTCTCCGAATTCACTCCTTGCAGTTTCCTTAGCAATGGGTCTACCTACTTGAGTGCAATAACATCTGTTCTGTTTATTTAGACTCAAGCTAAGATGAAGTAAATATGGGCTGGAGGCCAAAAATGTCTAAGATTAACAATGCAGAGACTGCTGGAGGTTGTTGTGGGCTGGAAGCAGAAGGGTTATAGAGTGACCGAGCCTGTATGCTGAACATCCCGCTTCTATACCTTGCCTGTCCTTTTGGTCTCTGAGAGGACAGGCTGGCCTTTTTCAGGAATCATTGTTTTAGAGCGAAGACTCATTTAACTGGTGGGAGTGGGCACAGAAGTGGGCTGACTTGTGAAACAAGGGTTGTCCAGACAGCTTGTAAACTCTTGCTTCTGTGTCTTCGTGGACAAAGAACAATCAAACTCACAGTGTGCAGGAATCTTAAGGATTTAAGGAGCAGCTTATTTTAGAGGCAGATCCAGCCCCTCTCCTCACCTCTCCTTTCCCCAAGTCAGCCAGGCTGATGTAATGGTTGATTTAGGTCACTTGTAATGCAGGATGTACTGTTGGGGATCACAAGGAAAAAGGCCATTTGGAAAAGCTGTTCTTTGCTAAAATCCTTGTGAATGGCATTTGGCAGCATTCAAAGTCATATGAGAAGAAACAGTGCTTAGTGAATAGTGAAAGGTTTGGGATTGGGAGTCCAAGGGGGACACTGGTGTGGACTGTCATTTTGAGTAAAAGACTTCTTAGGAGAATTTTAATGCCTTGGACAGACTGGCAGACAGCGGCATAGCCCAGAGCCTCCACCATTGCTCATAGATTTTCGAAGTCGGGAGGATCTATGCCGCATGACTAGTAGTCCGCAGTCAGTGCTTGTAGTCAGGCTGGCTCTGACTTGGCTGCGGACATAGGGAGGACAAGAGTCTAGACAGACAAGTTATCTGAGTTCTGGAGCACAAATTGCTGTAGCTTTGGTAATGATCACCGTTGAACCAAAACATAGGTGTTTTACAGAGTGGCTGACATGCAGAATGGCCGTAACCCCCTCAGGACCCACAGAAGCTCTCAAGGCTTGTGCTCTTGGTTGATCTACTTGGGAGGAACTGCTCAAACTGGCCACTGGCCTCTTAGTGATGACCATCTGGGTCCTTCCCTCTATCCCTTCCTTTCTCACAGAGTCTCACACACTTGGTTATTAAAATGTGGCCTTGAGGAAAAAGTAAGCACCCACTTGGTGAAAGAAATGCTCTATTTTTTTCTTCTTCAGAAAAAGAGTGTTGAGAACAAGGGAAGGAAAGCAAGTGGAGAAAGAAAAGTTCTGGTAATGCTGATAATGAAATCTCTATGTAGGTAGAGACAAGCCATTGTCTCCTCCCTTCATAGTGAATCCACTCAGGCCAGTCAATCACTCGGCCAAGGATCCACCCTTCAGGAAGGACAGACTGTCACCAGCAAGACTCCCCACAAGCCTGGTAAAAGACCATTACTCTTTAAATGAGATGCTGTATTCAGCATCCAGGACCCCTCTGTGTGCTGCTTGTCTCCAGGGTGTCAGAACTCTGTGCTGCGTAAGCAGGAGCTGCTTTCTTGTTTTCCCTTTTCTTTCTGTTCTCTTCCGGTCTGCTCCCAAGATTGGCAGTTTGCCTGTCTGGTGGTTTTCTTTGAAACACTAATAAAATTGTCCTCTGGCTTCCTCTTGAGTCTGTTCTTAAATTCTTTTTCTTTATGAGATGAAGAACCCCATGAAGGAACCATAGTATATCTGATATCAAAAAGGGAGAATTTGCATTTGTTAATGGCCTTATCCCAAAGCCACACTGATGAATATCTTGCATATCACCATAGAACCTTCATCTGGTGATGGGTGGATATAGAGACATTGGAGCACTGGACTGAGCTTCCAAGGTCCAGATGAAGAGCAAAAGGAGGGAGAATATAAGAAAGGAAGTCAGGACTGTGAGGGATGTGTCCACCCACTGAGACTGTGGGACTGATCTAATGGGAGCTCACCAAGCCAACTAGATTGAGACTGAACGAGCATGTGATCAGACCCAACTCTCTGAATGTGGCTGACAATGAGGGCTGACTGAGAAGCCAATGATAATGGCACTGGGTTTTGATTCTACTGCATGTACTGGCTTTTGGGAACCTAGTCTGTTTGGATGCACACCTTCCTAGACCTGGATGGAGGGGGGAGGGCCTTGGACTTCCCACAGTGCAGGGCACCCTGACTTCTCTTAGGACTTGAGAGGGAGGGGGAGGGAGGAGAGTGGGAGGGAAATGGGAGGAGGTGGAAATTTTTAATAAATAAATAAATTTAAAAAATAAGAACCAATTGGTAATCTTAGAATTCAAGAGACCAAGTAAAAAACATCCTGGGCTAGCCTGGGCTACCAAATTAGAGCTAGCTACAAAACCAGAGCATATCTCAATCAGAACAACCCCAGATACATCAGCAGCTAGTATTTCCACCTTAGATAGGATTTACTTGGGGTGAGAGAGGACCAGAGAAACAAGACTGAAACTGGAATTTAAATACTTCAAACCACTTCCGTCTAAACCCACAAGGACAAGGAAAGGGAAGGAGGTGAAGGACACTGAATTGAAGGGGACAGACAAGAGAAAAAGGAATCTCTTTTATGAGATTTGCTAGAGTTGGCACCTGTATCGTGGCCTAGTAGATTACACAAAATTGTGAAGATGTGGTACAGAGCTGGTCAGCGGGTGATAATTAACTCTAAAACTCTGCCTGTTGCTCATGCAGTCACGTTCTTTGCCTTACTAAGCACTATGTGATAATTCATTCCAGTATTTATTCACCTCTATCTACCTACCTACTAACCATCTATTTATCCATCCGTTTTTGCTCACACCTGTATCCAGTATACACAGATATGCAGCATTAACATATATTCCAAAAGGTCATTTCCCCCCCCCCCCCGGGGGAATCTTTAGGTTTTAACATTACCCAAAATTAACACAATATTTTCTCCCTATAAATGCATTTTTCATTGGGAAATAACTTAAAAAATGAGATGAAAATAAAAATCACTCAAATATCATGAACTGGCAGGCACAAATAATTTGAATTTTAGTGAACTTTTCTAAGTTACATGTGTTCATAAACTCTTTTTTATAAAACTTTTATATGTATTATTATTAAAAATTTTCACCTCCTCCCATTTCCCTCCCCCTCTCCCCATTCCCCCTCCACCTCCCTCTCCAATCCAAAGAGCAGTCAGGGTTCCCTGCCCTGTGGGAAGTCCAAGGTCCTCCCGCCTCCATCCAGGTCTAGGAAGTTGAGCAATCAGACTAGGTTTTCACAAAGCCAGTCTCAAAACAAAAAGAGTTCTATGGTGATATGCAAGATATCCTATAGCCACACTGATGAATATCTTGTGTATCATCATAGAACTCTTTTTGTTTTGAGATGACTATAGATACTCTAAAAGTTGATGTTATAAGAAATAGCAAGGAAGTCTGGAGAGATGGCTCAGAGAAGAGCACTGGCTGCTCTTCCAGAGGTCCTGAGTTCAATTCCCAGCAACCACATGGTGGCTCACAACCATTTATAATGAGATCTGGTGCTCTCTTCTGGTGTGCAGGCATGCCTGCAAGCAGAACGCTGTATATATAATAAATAAATCCTTAAAAAAATACCATGGTGTGTCCTGTGTGTAGTTCACCAAGTTATAGTCCATAGTTACATTTTATAAAACTGTAGCACAGTACTAGAAGCTAAGAAGTTGGCACCAGTACAGTGTGTATATATAATACAGTGTTATTTACCTCTTTTGTAGAACCATCACAATACAATTATATACTGCCTTAGTTTTCTTTCCAGCTCCTGAGATAAAATGCCATCTCCCTCCCCCATCATCTTTAAGGGAGAAAGGGCTTGTCTGTCTTACAACTTGTCACTGGAGGAAAGTTAATGCCACAGGAACGTGAAGCAGCTAGCTGGTCAAGTTCACAGTCAAGTCATACCTGCCTGCCATTTCTCAGCTTGTTTTCTCGTTTTTAAAACCAGTTTAGTCTTCCCACAAACTAATATCATCAAAATATTCTCCTACAGACAAGCCTGGAACAGCCTACTCTCGACAGTCCCTCTTGGAGACTCTTCCCCGGGGGTTCTAGATTGGGTCAGGTTGATATCTAAACCTGAACATCACACTTATGTATGTTTAGAAAGTTGAGGTGAGGGGATAGAGAGATCTAAGAGCACATACTCCAATTGCGCAGGACCTGAATTCATTTCCTAGCACACATATGTTGGTGGCTTATACCCACCTGATCTAGGCCCTCTTCTGGCTTCTTTAGAAACTCACAGTCATGCACATATCTACACAGACACAAACACACACATACACATAATTAAAAAGCTAAAATAAATCTGTAAAAATCCAGATCGTACCAAATCATTCGTTTATAATTTCTTCCTTACCTTTTAGAATGTACTTTAGGGAGAATGCTTCATTGTCTCTCCTGTAAGGCAGCCACTCTATTCCATGTGGAGACGCTGACTTTTATGTGCACATCTTGGATGATTACCTTAGAAGAACTGGAATCAGAAGAACTGGGTGGCTAGTGTCTAAGAATGCTTTAAAGATGCTTGCTGGGTACCACCCAGTCACCTCTTGGGCTGTGTCACTTTATACTTAAATGAACGAGAGTAAATGATGACTGTGTTGGCCAATATGAGTGCTTGTGCTAACTTAGCACCTCCCTGACTGGCAAATTGTGCTTAAACTGCATGTATTTAACTTATTGAGCTAACCTCCTAGGTTTATTGAAAACATCTATACCCTTCTAATGAATTCTTTCTTCCTTAACGTCAGTCAGATTTTTGGGTGGAGAATTTGTCTTCACTTTGTTTATCTTCGAATGTCTTTTGTGTGTGAAAGATCTCATCTCCCTGCTCTCCATGTGTGGTTCCTTTCATCTGCCTCAGCTCTATGGTGCAGTTTTAATTTTGTTTATAATGGCTTTGCTGCATAGAAGTTAAGAATTTTTGTGTTATCAAATCTATCAATCCTAGGAAAATAGTTTTTTTGCCTTTGGAGAATCCTTTTCCATATGAAATAATTAAATTGTATTCTCATTTTCTTCTTATACAATACCCTTTTTTTCCTGTATTAAACACTTTAAGCCATCTGCTATCTGTTATGTATTACTTTATAAGCATCTAATTTAATTTTTCCAAATTTCTATCTATCCCAAAAACAACTATTAGAAACAAATCCTTTTCATTGATCCAGAATGATCCATTTGTTGTATAGTAAAGTCATGTGTATTGTGCATCTGGGGTAGAAAGTATATCTGGACTAGTCTCTATCAGTTCATCACTTGCCCCTTCTCCCATTTGCTCATCTTGGAAACATTTAGCACCCACTGTGTGCTTCATTATCATTCCTTATGCTGGGATCAAAGCCAGGGCCTCTGTGGGCTAGGCAAGTGCTCTCCCACTTAGTAGCTCTTCTCCCTTCAGCGCTTTAGAGGCTGTGGATAAAGTAATTAATGCAAATCGACAAAAGAGGCCTTACAGTCATCATAGGACAAGTGGGGAACGGAAGAGAGTTGTGGCAGACAGACGTGTGATAAGAATATGTGGTAAGAATGTGGTAAAGCATTCTTTGTGAAGGGTTTTCTGAGAAAGGATTAAACAATGAGAGGGTGGGAGGTTAGCCCTGGTCCCAGGTTTAGAGGGACCTAACAAAGGGCATCCAGTGGAACCAAGAGTTCATCCCACTGCAGGTATGAGTCATGCAGGCATCGGACCTGTTATGGTGTGGGTGTGTAGTGATTCTATAAACTTGTGATGTGAATCCTGGGTCCCAGGTGGTGTGGTGTGGGAAGTCCTCCTGTCTGTGTGTTGCTTTCATTGGTTACTGAAAAAAGGAACTGCTTTGGGCCTATAGCAGAGCTATAGGGAAACAGAGCTATGTGGAGAAAACTAATGCTGGAGGAAGAAGATGGAGTCAGAGAGAAGCCATGGATCCTCCGGAGTCAGACATGCCGAAACTTTTCCGGGGAACCATAACCATGTGGCGATATGCAGATTAATAGAAATGGGTCAAATTAAGATGTAAGAGTTACCCAATAAAAAGCTAGAGCTAATGAGCCTAGCAGTGATTTAATTAATACAGTTTCAGTGTGATTATTTTGGGTCTAAGCTAGCCGGGCAGCGGGGAACAAAACAAGCAGCCCTCCTACAACAGTGGTGGTATTATTTTGGTGTGTTCTGGCAACTTGAAAGGTACTGGTAAATTCACGTTCCTTTCTTCTTTCCCCGGATGTTGGTTTGCTGCAGGATTCTGCTATTAACCGTGTGGCCCATGGCAGCCACTCTGCAGGTGTAGCTGTTTCCTATAGGCCAGATTTGGGACCCCAAGATGCCCAAGGAGATGTTTTCTCTTTCTGTCACTAGTCTGGAAGATCGTGTGTTATGATCCAAATGTATTAACAGGAATAAGACAAAGATAAAAGCAGTCCGTCCCCTAGCTGAGGTGTTGTTGGCAGATGATGGCTGCTGAGGCAGGGAGAGTCACTTTTCTATAAGGGTGTAGCCACACATAGGCTTCAAATGCTTCAGTGGATTGTGCCATGCCCATGTGCACATGTGCAACACTAATTGGACGTACAATGTTATTAAAATGTTATTAAAAAAAAGGAACATGAAAGAATGAGGGGATGTGGTGAGGATCTCTGAGGAGCTGAAAGGGGAGAGTAGAAGGCAACTATGATAAAAAGACATTTCTATTTGTACGAATTTTCAAAAATGAATTATATAAGTACATACATTTATTATATGTGAGTTGACAACCAACTCTTTCTCTTCTGCTTCCTGACTCCCTATCTGTGGATGTAATGTGAACAGCTGTCTCATGATCTTGCCACCATGCCTTCCTGCTAGATTGAACCCTCCGGTTGTGAACCCAAAGAAAACCTCCCTGTCCTAAACAAAACAAACAAAGGAGTGATCTACAGATGATTCTAAGCGCATGAGGCTCCCAGTAGAAGTTCTATATCTGCTTTAGGCTTAGAAAAATTTCTCTGGCTCCTAGATGGAAAAGGAACTTTGTGAAGGATCCAATCCATAGGGATCAGCCCTAAAAAAGTATATATAAACAACACTAAATGGGATCAGCATGTTGCATTTATATCTGCATACACACACACACGCACACATGTGTGTGCGTGTGTGTGTGTGTGCGTGTGTGTCTAACATTAATAATTAATAATTAAAAAATTAGAGACCAAGAATTTGAATAGAAGGATTTTAAAGAATTTGAAAAGACATAGAGGAGACTGGAAGGTGAAGAGGAAAATGATATAATAACATTTTAATTAAAAATAAAGTAAAATTAAAAAATAAATCCTCATGAGCCAGTTGTGCTCCCCACGGAGCCAAAAAATTGAAGAGGTGGCATTATTTTATAATTCCTCTTGGATCCTTTGTCATGCCAGCTAATGGGATGTCTTCCCATATTCTATTAGGTCTTATTACTATTTTTTGCATAGCAAGTTTTAACATTTGAAAATGTGGATGATGCAGCATGAGAAATGTTTTAAAAACTCATTTTATATATTATTTATTTGAGTGTGTGTGTGTGTGTGTGTGTGTGCAAGAGAGAGAGAGAGAGAGAGAGAGAGAGAGAGAGAGAGAACATGCATGTACTAGAGACAGCCCATGGAGGTCAGAAGAGGATGTTGGAATCCTGGAGCTGGAATTACAGATGACTGTGAGTTACCTGATGTGGGTGCTTGGAATCGAACTTGGGTCCTCTGGAAGAACAGCAAATGCTCTTAACCACTGAACTATTACTTCATTCCTTAAAAAGTTTTCTAGTTCTTGGAATAGGCTCTAGGAGCGTCCACATTCTAGGAAAACTCTACCATGACACCATACTCTGGGCCTTGGCTTGTTTAAAACAGGGTCTCCCTATGTAGTTCAGTTTGGCTTGCAATTTTCTGGCCCTCCTGCCTCAACCTGTGGAGTGCTGGCATTTAAGCACATGCCATCATGCCCGGTGCTGAGTGCCGGCATTGCAAGCTCATGTCACCTTACCTAGCTACACTGGACCCATAGAGAGGACAACCGGCACCCTGTGCACAGATGACAGGCTATGGCTGACCAGCCATGTCTCAGATCATTTCAAAGGTCAACCTTTTTTAAAAAAAATTATTTTATTTTATTATTATTATTATTATTATTATTATTTTTAAAGACAGTTTTCTGAGGATACTCAATTTCCATCTCCATGCTTTACCTATCTAAGTAAATAAACAAGCGTCTTTCAGCATCTTTGCCAGTGTGTGTAATATTCCTTTTCTAATTCACCCACTCCCACCACAGCAGAAAGAAACCTTTTGCCCAGCAACGCTCACTTCTCCTCCTACTTCTAGTCATGGGCAGCCACTAATACACACTCCATCTTTCTAAACTTGTCCTCTGTTGACATTTTGTGGCGATGGAGCCATGCAGTACACCCACATTTTCTCAGTTACCCTAATGTTTGTGAGGTCCACCCACATTTTAGCACAGAGCATTGTCTCATTGCTTCTTATTGCTGAGCAATGCTCCATTGTACGCCTCCCGTACATTTGCTTATTCTTCACCGCCTGATGGACAGCTGAGTTTTATTGCTTCAGGGACCTAGGGACCTATCCTAAAGAAATTCATGCCCTTGCTCACCAGAGTGAAGCTATGAGAACATGGACAGGGGCATCAACCCTGCTTTATTTTTATTATAATAAGCCTGTCAATTACTGCACCTGCCATGTGAGTTCCAGATAAATGAGATACATAGGATGGCTATGTTTGTGTTCAGGCACACTACTGGAGATACTGAGGAACAAGGTGCTTTATGGCCCATGTGAGTTAGCCGAGGTAATCCTGGCCATGAGCAAATGTGTACAGTAAGCGTCTTGACTGTTCACACCACTCCGTGCATAGGAATGCCACCCCCATTCCTCTGCACCCCCACCCCCTTGCTGGCACTTTGTGTCAGAGCTGTGGACGCCTTGCTTGTGGTCTTCACACAGCATTTGGACCTAAGCTCTTATTGATATGCCTTTGAGTACTGCAGTGAATATCCCATTTAATAGCTAGCCACACTAATGATCGAATCGCCATCTGAAATTACAGTTACTACCACCTGAAACCCACTTCATTAACTTAAAAAATACAAGGGCCTTGCTAAGGATGCCAGTAGCTAAAACAATGGGGAATAAGTGCTCCTTCCGCGATCTCCAAACCTCTTGTTCCATAGAAGATCATTTTAAAGAGATTTAAATCTTCAGAGACATTACTCCATATGCCGTGTGTGTTAAAACAGAAATTTAGGGAGCATCTTCTTTCTCATAGTTGTTTTATAAAATCATAAGTTGAGCTTTAAGGAAAAAAATGCATGTGCACATAGGAATTATTTCTCAATATTTGAAATCTGAACTACAAAGACATTCTTTATCTTAACAAGGTACCACTTCAAAAGCGTTGCAAAGCCCAGTTTCACAAATCCGTACTTAAGTACAAAATAAACATGGTTATTGGGGGATGGTTACATTTCAAAATAGAAGTAAGCAACACTGTGGCTGGGTTGTCCTGACTTATGAAATCTATGACTTAGAAAATCAGTGTAAAAGCAAACTTAGCAATCTGCTCCACTCAGAAGTACCCTTCACTCAAGAGAAAGGAAAATACAAAGATTTCTGTGGGAAGGACAGAAGCAGAAAGGCCAAACACATGTATTTACGTGTATGTTCACTTGAAGCAGAACTGCTGGGCCATAGAGAGGTCAAATCACTTCTCAGAGTGCTGGCATACTCCTGGGATCCAAGGGCATCTGTTGTTCTGCTTTATTGTGATGGATGTAACTGGCAAGAACATTTGTGTAAGAGCAGCAAAACGGATGCTTAAGAAATAAAGTCTTAGTCAGTGTGAGCTGCTATAACAAGAAGGCCCAGGCCAGATGTCTTTAACAATGTTCCTTTCTTAAAAGTCTGAAAGATGCAAAATCCAAGATGGGGATGCCAGAAAGCCAGAGTCTAGTAGGGCCCCATTCCATAGCTCATAGACACCTATTATTTCTAGGGTAGAAGAGGTGAGAGAACTCTTGAGAATGTCTTCCACGGGATCTTTCATCCCATTCATGGGTGTTCTAACCTCACGACTTAATCACCTTCTAAAGGCTACGCTAATAAACTGGGGCGTGGATTTTCCACTTACAAAATTGGGGGAGGCACGCAAGAATCTATAGTTGATGGTATAAGCACACAGTGGAACACTGCACAGTAGTGAAAATGAACTGTGTAATTCTGCAAAGACAAGGATGAATTTCAAAGATATGCTAAAGAACAAAAAGTAAAATATCCCATGCGATTCTACTTGTATAAAGTAAGAAGACAAAATGGCCTTCAAAGTCAGGATTAATTTAGGGGAGATAATGAGGACCTGGGATTGAAAAGAAAGAAGGAGAAATTCTGATGATTGGAAGTGCTCTGTGTTTTCTTTTTTTTTTTATCATCTACATTATATAAAAGAATAGTGCCTTAGTTAGGGTTTCTATTGCTGTGAAAAGACACCATGACCATGACAACTCTAATGAAGGAAAATATTTCATTGGGGGGGGCTTACAATTTCAGAGGTTCAGTTCATTATCTTCATGGTAGGATATGATGGTGTACAGACAGACATGGTACTGAAGGAACTCAACATGTAGAAGAGAGTTCTACATGTTGATCCACAGGCAACAGGAAGGAGTTGGTAACACTGGGTGTATCTTGAGCATTGAAGACCTCAAAGTTCATCCCCACAGAGACACACTTCCTCCAACAAGGCCGCACCTACCCCAACAAGGTCATACCTCCTAAAAGTGTCACTGCCTTTGGGGCCATTTTCTTTCACACCACCACAAATGGGTTCTATGCTGGCATCTCTATATCTACATATAATGTAGTGTCATCATGTTCACCCCTATTCTCTTCTCTGTCCCTCGTCCACCAGCCCTCCTCCCTTCTCAAACACCACCCCCTTTTCACTCTCATACCTTAGGGATCAATCTAAATTCCACAGACAAGAGAAAAACCTGATCTTTTTCTTTCTGAATCTGGTTCATTTCACTGAGTTTGATGGTGTCTAATTTCATCCATTTTCACAATTTTGTACTTCTTGGTTACGTAAGCCCCCTGGTGATTATACACAGCAGAATTTCTTCAGTCCTTGGTGATTCCTTGAACTGTCTGTTTATAACTCTCTCAGCTTCAGGAAGAGGAAGACAGTCAAGTTCTAACTCAGTCAGTGACAGTTTTATCTTGCTTTTAACTGTAACATTGATGTGAGCTTAGGTAGAATCATAAAAATTAAATTTATTAAGCATCTCTTTCAATGTGTACTCATAAAAATGGGAGTTTCCTTCCGTAGCAGAGGATTAGTTTTTGTCCTTTCTTTTTGCAATGTTTGCTTTGCATATTCGGGGGTTAATTTTTTCCCTCTGTTAGGATGTCACTGCTTTATAATATAGTTTAATAATTCAAGTTATTTACAATGATGTTACTTAAAAATTATTTCAACTGTGTATTATTTATTCTCTCTCTCTCTGTGTGTGTGTACGTGCATGTGTATATGTGAAAGCTGTTTTGTGTGCATGTTTCTGTGCAGGTGTCCGTATGCTGCATAACATATGTGGAGGGCAGAGGACATCCTAGATGTGTAGGCTTTCTCCCACATGATGGTTCTGGGCCTTGAACTTGGGTCTTAAGTTAAATGGAAATGCTTTTACTACTTGCACCTTTGTCTTAGTTGAGGTTTCTATGGCTGTGGTGAAACACCACGCTGCATGAGGTAGCTTGCAGAGGAGTTTTGTTTCATCCACAGCTGTGACATCACTTCATCTCTTTCCCTACACTATTGAGAAACTGTTTATAATTTTAAAGGTCAACTATGATCCCACACTTCATTCATGAACTGTGCTTTTTATTAAAACACAGAACCAACCAGGCAGTGGTGGTGCACACCTTTAATCCCAGCACTTGGGAGGCTGAGGCAAGTGGATCTCTGTGAGTTCAAGGCCAGCCTGGTCTACAAGAGCTGGTTCAATGACAGACTCCAAAGCTACAGAGAAACCCGGTCTCAAAACAAAATAAAAGAAAACAACAACAACAAAAAACTGCACAGAACCATGACCAATAAGCCCTTAGGGTTTCATTTTCTCATGGATGGGCCTGCCATAGCTATCAGTATATATAGCATTCCTCTCCATGATGGTTAGCACTCATAGACTTCAGCATGTTTCTGAAGGGGTTCCAGGTTAGATTTGTTGACACGGGAACACTGATGCTAACTATGGGTTGTATCATTCCATGGGCTACTGTTCTGAAATGTGTGAATAGAGAGAAGAAAGCTACTGAGCACAGGTGTTCATCTTTCTCACTTCCCGACTGTGGGTGCTGCAGGGCCTGATACTTCACTTTCCCACTACCATGTCATCCTACGATGGACTGTATCTCCTCAAACTGTGAGCCAAATTTTCTCCCTCAAATTTCTGCTTGTCTACAATTTTAGCAATTAGGAAGGTAACTAATAGAATCCAACAATTCTGTGCATTGGCATGTGTGTAGATGTACCCAGATGTGGGATCTTGATTTTTTTTATGATTTATTTTGTCTACTTGAACAGTATCCTAAAATCCTGTGTGTGTGTTTGTGTGTGTGTGTGTGTGTGTGTGTGTGTGTGTGTGTGTGTGTGCGCGCGCGCGCGAATGTGTACACATAAATGTATCTGCTTAAAATTTTGGCTTAGGGATTTTTCCATGTAAGCATATTATAATTCTTTTATCATTTTAAATTGGTCACTAGTATGACTCAGAAGGGATATGTTCTGGTTTGCCTGCTGATAGATGTGTAGATTCTCTCAAGATTTAAACAACTCAAAATTACATTTTTGTATGTGTGTTCTCAGATGCATATGCCCAAGCATGCACATGCACAAGTCAGAAATCAGCATAGACATATTTCCCTATGATTCCTCATCTTATTTATTACCTCTATATATGTAAGTACACTTACTTGGGGGCAAGGAGCTAGAGACTTGCATTGGATTCCCTGGAACTGGAGTAACTGACAGTTGGAAACTGTCCTTGGGTGCTGGGAACCAAACCTCCTGGATCTTCCAGTCTCCTCAGCCCCAGGACTGGGATTGTTGGTTTGTGCTGCCATGCTTGTCTCTTCACACATGGGCATCTGGACTCAGGTCCTCATGCTTCTGAAGCAAATGCTTTACTTGTTGAGCCATCCCCAGCCTACTAAACCTTAGTTGTATTCACATCTATTATATACAATTACAATTTTTCTCTAAGTATGTGTTTAATGGTGGATTTTGTCAAAATGTGTGAACACATAAATCTTGATAAATCCTATCTAATCATCTCCATAATATGTTTCTCTGTTGGC